>NC_034409.1:92049237-92378812 GCF_002078875.1 Numida meleagris
TAAAAAAAAAATTCTCTATCTCCATGTTTTGTAGTAGACAGACTGTCCACTAAACAGATTAAAAAACAAGACAGAGAAAATGAAGCCAAACATCTAGTCTTTGCAACCACAAGTGTTTTTGTTTTTTTTTTTTCTAAAAGCTAAGGCTAAATGTTTACATAGATTCAAAAAGAAACTGAACTAATCTGGAGAAGAAAAACAAACAAAATAAAAGCAGTTAAGTACAAAGGGACAACCTCAACATTGGGAATCCTCTGCAGAGCTGCAGGCTTTGAGAGTACCCTGGAAAAGCATCACTCAATTTTTTGCCTTGTGTTATATTCTTCTGGAGGAATCCACCTGTGGCCAGTGCTGCGGAACGAATTCAAAGCCAGATTATCTGATTCTTTAACCATTCCTTTGATTTCTCGTAGGATTCTACATACTCTCACACAAATTAAAACATGACTGAACACAGAAAGAAAACTTCTGTTGTCTTTTCTAATGCGTGTAAGAAAATAGAATGTCAGGTCTCCAATTTCACCCCAAGTTCACTTCAGTAACTACGGGACAGAACCTAAGACTTCAGTTAGTTTAATGTTATAAGAATTTTGAAGATTCTGACTCTCATTGCTACCACCATTAAAAAAAAATAAATTTTTAATGTGTTGGAAATACTAACAAGTTTTAGGAAAATTCAGAGGTGGGGAAAGTTCTATTACTGATCAAAACATCATCTATTTGGTGGCTGAAGACAGTGAATCATTCAAAATATTCGGAAACATCATTGTGAGGAACTTTGCTGCAGATAATAAATATTCACTGTTGGATATTTTTCTTTACAAATGTGACTTCACAGAAGTGCGTGCAAGGAAAACATTTAGTAAATAAAACCTTTGATATTTGGAGTCTCTAAAGTTTGTTTCACTCAAAAAATAGATTTCGTATATTCCAAAAATCTGCTGGACAGTCTTCTAAAGTCTCTAAAAAGACGCTTTTTACATGGTGCAAGGCGGCATTTATATGTGAAGTCAAACAAATTATCCATTATGTTTTGTATATAATCTCTTCTGGAGTGAACACCTGCAAATAATCCTTTGTGTAATTCTTGTTTTACCCTTACGGCATAGAGAAGTAGTTTTATGTTATAAAACATGTTGTACAACTATATCAAAATTACTAACTTGTTACACATTTATCTGGGCAGTTTTCTTTAAAAATTTTTGATCTAGAATTCCAGTCTGTTCTTCATTGTACCCTACACTCAGCCATTATGCCATGAAATCACAGGGAAGGAGTACTGGACTGTTGAAGAAAAAAACCCTGCGTTTTTCAGTACAAGGTTGCTCAGCACAGGTGTTTGTGTAATTATGATATATTAGGAAAATTCTTTGTTCAGTGGCCTTCAAGCTGCTTGGAGAGTAAATTCCAGATCAAGCAGAATGTTTAAAAGAGATGAATACATGTGAGTGAGATTACAGCAATCACTTTCTACAGAGGATACGGACATCTTACTTTCACAGGTCAAGGCACTACTCACTTGAAAGTGGTTCTTGCATACAAAGTAATAGACATGGTGGCATCTTTCTCCACCTCCTTCATTAGCAGGCAAGTTGGAAAAGTGCACTCAAGACAGACTCTTCTTAGCGTTTGAGCAAGCACTTCAAAATGAGGCAGTGGAAAAAACTACTGTTGCTTTAGTAGCCAAAAGTGTCTTTGAAGCTGTGTGATCAAGATCTGTTAAATCTCTGCTGAGGACAAAGAAAAGGGAGTCTGAAAAAGATTTCAGTTAAATTCTCCAGTTGCATTGGGATTTTATAGATTTCTCCGTTTGCAGCCAGAGGCTTTCCCAAAGAGAATATTAACAGCAATCCCCTCAATAAATATAAAGAATGAAACATGGAATGAACATGCGTATGCAATTTCCACCTGAATGGGAACTGTTAGGTTGCACCATGAACCAGTGATTGAGCACCTGGTGAAGGGGTGTAGCCAACGGTGGGAGCACAGGTGGAAGCAATTCATCTGTGTGACCAGAAGGGGCAAACCCTGGCTCCATCCCTTCCTAACTCGTTAAAGGGCTGGCAGCTATAAGGGAAGCATCTCTAGTTGGAGATCATTTCCTTTGGAGTGTTTGAGCCTTGAAAAGGGGTGAGTGATTCTTCATTTATTATTGGATTATAACCTCGTCCTTTCTTGGGTGATCTGAAGCTGGTTTAAAGCAGTTATATCTGCTATTGCCTACCCTTACTCCACCATATGTCATTTCTACTTAAAAATCACTATAGCTAAATGAAACTGTTTCCTCATTATTTAGAAGGCACTTCAAATTACTTAATCATAAGGAAATGTCAGAATATTTTTGCAATCAAAATAGATGTGGCAACCTGTGTAACCTTATGCATCTTAAAGAATTTTACAGAAAATCTAAAATCATAGTATGTTTCCCGAGTAAACATGTATGTATCTTTAACCCCGTTTCACAAATAAGAAGCAGAGGTTCAATAACTAGAAATAAACTGCTCAAGTTCATACAAAGGCTTTGACTGAAACTTTCATCTAGCTGATTTCTCCATTTCTGACACATGAGAAAGGACAGAGCGGTACTTCCACTTTTCTGCGCCCAGTGTCTGAGTAAGAGACTGTAATTATGTCATTACAGGAGTTGTTCATCACAACCTTCTTTTTTCTCTCATACAGGCTAGTGCAATTTCAGAACCACTTTGCATCCAAAGCATTGTGTAGTAATGAACCTTCAGAATATCAACACAGTGAATATCTTGTTGAGTTCAAGTACGCGCTTCTGTTATATACCTATGTCTATTAATGTTACGCTTCTTAATCCTGTCATGAAAAACAGTTAAGAATCACGCTCTAATCTCCATTCATGATTTTACATATATCAGAATAAACTTTGTCAAACTGATACGTTGAGATCAGTTTAATATTTAAAATCACTTCATACCTTTGCTTACCACAGTTCTTATCAGTCTTGTCTTCTAGTTCAGGAGACTAGAATGAATAGGTAATCCAGGGTGTGACAATCAACATTATACAATGCTATGATGATGATCTCTTTTGCTCTCTCTTTTTCTTAGCAATTCTTTTTCTTACTGTACCACTTAAATTTTGGATGTTACTGTATTTTGGGCTAGTAATGTTTGTCTGAGATTATAGACAATGACAACTAAACATATCTTCTGAATGGTGACAGCTTGTTTAGTTATCATCTCACTTTTTTTTTTTTTTAATGAGCAAGACTGTTTGTTTGTTTGTTTGTTTTCTTTCCCCCAAGTACCTTACATTGTATCAGCAGTAGTGTTCATTTGCTTTTTGTTCCGTTAGGTGGTTGGTACCCTGAATTTCTCTGCAAGTCTTTGCAGTTTTCATGATTATTATTGTGAATAATTTTGTATCATCAGGACACTTAGTCACCTCATTATTCACTTCCTCTTCTAGATCATTTATGTTGAGCAGTAGATATTCCCGCAGAACTCCCTGTGGGACTCCACTGTTAAACCTCTACTTTTGTTAAAGCTGATCACTTAATCCTACTATTTAAGCTATGTATTAATTCATGAGAAGACCTTCCTTCTTGTCCCATGACAGACAAATTTCCCATGACACAAAATTTTATCCTAGGCCATTTTGGTTTTTAATTTTCTACAACAACTATAGCAAAGCAAATTAATTCAAGAATGTACCTAATAACAACAGCCTAGGTCTATATTAGTAATATTCACACAGAAAGAAAGCAGATTCTTATTATTTAATTGCAGCTGCTTATAACAGAATCACATTTATATTGTAAGCCTTGTAATACTGAACCTGTCAAGTTATGTGACAATAGGATAAAAATGGAGTTCACTATGTTACTTAAGTTTTGGCTCTATTACTTGGCTATTTTTGGCTTAAAAATGAGAAATTTAACTGAATTAGAGATGCCATAAAGTAAAACAGGTAGTAACCAGTTTCACTGGTAATGGTAGATTGTTCAGTTGAACTGAGGAATTCATTTATTGAGAATCCAATTTACTGCTCTTAAGAGCTGGATTGTGTAAAGATAAGTGATGTAATGCTGTAATGCTGCTTAGTCCCAGCTGAGAAAGAGACCATAATATTGAAGTATTTTTGAGTGACAACACTGCCATTTATCTTCCTAGCAGGAGTCAGGTGAGAGCAATAAAGTGAGGGAAGCCCTCTGTGCCCTCTCCATGTCAGCTGTCATCACACATAAAACAAACACTGTGAATACCAGAATAAGACTGTTTGTGCTCTCTCAGATTTTTGGATTTGAATGCCCATGGTGCAGTTTCAATACACTGATAGGATCTGCAAAGTTCTCTAGGTCTGACTCTTTGTGGACTGGAGGGGAAGCAAAACAAAGAAATTTTTGTTATGTATAATGCATATAAATAGCTAACTATACATATTTTTTTCTATTCAAACTCTCCTCTTCTGGAGGATAATATACACCAGAACAGGGCAATTATGTAGAATCTAAACGAGGAGCAACAGATCTCACAAATTTTCTGTTAAACTAAAAAACTGGAAACTGTTTCAGTTCCCATTTAATCTAGACATACAGGCTTGAATAGAAAGGGCGTTAATAGTCCATCAGTATAGTAGCCAGTGAAAGTATGAACTTACTGGATTCTTACAAACAGGACCAGAAATCTACTATACTTGGGCTACTGTCTCCCCAGGCTGTGGTACTCCATCTATGATCACCTCTATGTTCCTGCGAATGCACTTGTTCTGTCCTCTTCTGCTCCATGTTCCTTCCTGAGAACAAAGCAAAGTCTGTATGGGACTTAGAGATGAAGGGGGATGTAGCAATCTAGATGATTAGGAACTAGGAACATGCATTACTTAGCATTGGTCTAGTCTTCAATGATATTATTTGTTTAAAAAAACAATAAGTATAATTGCCAAGAGCACATCAGTGACATAGAGAACAAGTCATCTCTTAGAATCTTTGAAACAAAGGATATCTGGAAATTATCCTGTCACACAAATCAGCAAAGTTGGGGTGGAGTTAACAAATTCTTTGCAATGTTTCCAATGAAGGTAGAATGAGTACTCTTTCTAAGGGAAGAAGGTACATCAAAGTCTGGTTCTTTTCTTTGCTGTATTTGCAACTTGAGCAATTGCACTTTATAGATGGTTAGAAAACAATTTATGGAATCCCTGCTGCTAATTGTGTTATGAATTTTCCATTCTATTTAGAAGGGCACGAAATTGTCCTTTTGCTATGTTACTTGTATGTATCTAAGAAACTGAGGAAAATATCCTTTTTCTACTTGTATTTCTGTCCCTTGGGATCCTCTTATGAGATTGTATATCCAGATTTCTTGGTTCATTATTTTCTTCTTCTGATTTAAAAGAAAAAGTCAGGTTAAAGATTTAATTTATATAAGCCTAAAATATCAGTCTCTAACATCCTGGCTACACAGTACATTTCTATCACATTCTTTCAGAAATATACTTGTGTGTAGTTTAATCTGATGAAAACAGGTAATTTGACCATGGATGATACAGTGTGAAGAGTATCCCAGAAAACTTGATTTTTTTTATTTTTTTTAACATTGCTCCCCCATTTTATTTATCTTGGTGGGGCAGATTAGAGGCTTTAAAGATGGCAATCATTCTTCACATTAGCTCTCTAGCTAGAAAAGAATGAAATCTGGTCTAGAAACTTGATGGCCTCCTTATCTGCTGCTAAAATTCAACTTTCTTCTCTCAGTGTTAAGGGGACTCCACTCAAAATCCATGATGTCAGGCTTAAGAGGAAGGATCTGGGCTGGTTCTGTAATAATTCTCAGGGCAACTGTTACAGAATGTTATGTGATTCCACTAATGTTTCCAGTATTAAGATTAGTTTGAATGATGGAAAACTCTTGAACTACACCTTATTTAGGTAGCTACTATGTGATAACTGTAGTATTGGTGGTGCCTGAAAAGCACTGATTCAGGCTGAAAAAGAGAATTCATATTTTAAAATATATTGCCTTTAATTAAATGGAGAAAATATATTTTTAATGTCAGATTTTGCATTATTTATTAATATATAAAAAACATTAATGAAAAATAACAATATGAAGTAAGTTCTTTGTCTCTCCCATTTTCTAGTAAAATTGAGGGAGAGGAAATGACAAATGAGTAAGCTACAAGTCTGTGTTTGTTTTACTGATACTGGTCCTAATAGAGTAATAACGACACAAACAATCCAATTGCTCATTCTTGAAATTAATGTGTTTTTTTGTAATTGAGAATTTCATCTTTGTTTTTGATTTTTCTAAACATTTCTATCTGTATACCTTATTCAAAAAACTGTACATACCCACTTAACAAATCTGTTGTCCCTTCATACAAATCTAACTAGTGATTCTACTCAAAACTAACTGTAGTGTTACTGGTGTCAGTGTAATAAAAATCTTGATCCCCACATTTTTTTGCCTCTATTTACATCTTTTTAATATTTTTGTTACCTGTTGCTGAAAACACCTTAGGTTTATCTGTCCGATTTTGTATATCAATAATTGTAACTGCTTATACTTGAAATTGCAGTTCAAAACTGGAACCTGCAACACAGCTTTTATATTTTGCTCTTTTATATTTTGCTTTATTTCTTTTCCTTGTGTGTTGAAGCTGAATCACGCCATTGAAGAAATCATTCTGTTCAGGAAGAACAGTACTGAGCTGATATATCTGGATTCTTAAAATGTTCATTGCTTATAAACTACTGGCCCTGTGATTACTAACTCCTTGAATAACCGCATTCATGTCTGAGGCATTGGAAGAAACATGAATCATATCTACAGCATTTCAGTGAATCAGTAAAAGACTGACTGGTTTATGCCTCAAAGCCCATGGATTCAATAGATGTCTTTCACTTAAATGAGTTTTAGCTCAGATCTACTGTTGCTAAACAAACATGGAAAAATCAACAACATTCTTTAACTAGACTGAGTAGCCTGCTTAAGATGATGAAGTATTATATGCTCTGTAACTAAATCTGTAAGAAATGCCTAGTTTTTGTTGTTTGCTTAAACAAAATCGGAGATAAGGTGAAAGAAATCGAGTGGGCAGAAATCTGAGACTACTTGAGTATGTTAACAGCAAAAATGAAGACATCACTGCAACTTTTATCACTGAAATAGAAATTACGGTTTTTCAGGAAGAAGTTCTTAATACTATATCAAAAAAATCAAGAGTATAAACCTTATTGAGAGACTTTTCAGCTTGGTCATGGGTGTATTTATGAAAGACTTAAATTATGTTAGAACACTGTATTTGGCTACTTTAAAGAAAAGCACAAAGTGGAAAATATGGAGAGGAAATCTGGTTATTGAAATTAAAAAAATGAAATTCTGGGTCACTATGTGAAAGCAGGATAATAATGCATTTATGTAATGCAAATCTAACCAGAGTAAAAAAAAAATCTCTTTCATTAGTTTCACCTTGGAAAGGATTTCAGAAACCATTTTTAAGTGAATATGGTGTTATTCTCTTAACTGGAGAGAGATGTCACAGCACGAGGTTGCAGCAAAGATCTATAGAGTAGAAGAGCTGTCAATGTATAAACTCCACACATACCACCCAGTGTCTATAGGCAGGACAAATGTCCCATAGACCTCTATAACTGATGTCAGCATAATGAATCCATGCTAGGAAGACATTTAGCCAGCCCTGAAAAATACAAGTTCCAATAATGAAAACCCATCACTGCCAGAGTAAAGAGTGTTAGATGCAGAGGAAGTACATAATGCAAGCCTGCACAGAAAGGTATAGGTTCCATCTAATCCCCATGATTTCCAATTTAGGGACCTAGATGTCTCTGTGTATCTAGAAAGTGAGTATTTTGAACAAGGACATCACATTCTAGATCGTTAATTAGTATCATAAGAACTGCAATACAGAAGTCTTGGTAAGTTATTAACAATGTTTCTGTATCATGAAATCTATTAAGGTACCCTTCTGTGTTCATTTGTTTGTGATAATAGCAAGAATCTGTTATCTTTCTTCTCAAAACTATTTCATGTACAGAATGGAAGTCTTTGAACAATGGTAAACTGGAGCCTGACCTACTAAGTGGTAAACCTTAGAGAATCCTTTTTGCAGGAGAGCTATACTATCCTGTTATCTTTATATATCAAGGTTACAAAAAAGCTATAAACTTATTAAACAACATGGGGATCACGCTTAATAACTTTTGAAGCCTCTACCAAAATTACTAGTTTAAAGCCATCTTTGCTGGTATTATTTCTTTTAGAAAAATGTTATAAATTGAATATGTCACTAAAAAAATACAGAATAACAGTAATGAGACAAACAATTTTGCATGACTTTTGAAAGACATTCCTTCCTGAATGCCCTACTTCCTGATTTATCTGCAGGCAATCACTGTTTTGGGTGTCCTTTTTCCCAGCAATTCCTTTTCCCTTGTTCCTTACCTCTTTATTTATTGTATCATCATCTGGGGATCCACGCCTTGTTCTGTGGTCTAAATGCTTTCTTTGTTCATATTGCTCACTCTTCTAGAATTTTTGGGGGTCAGCAAATCCTAGAAGGATAAAACTCTGTCTTTGGGGAAAACTCTGAGAACTGAACCTACAATGAAAATATTGAAGTCAGAGAGAGAGCAAATGTGTAAAGAAGATATTATGGAACTGACTGACTTTGGTGCAGCATGAAAAAGAGAAGTTGAATCAAATGCAAGAGTTTTTAAAAATCAAAACCTTGGTTTCTTGGAATATAACTTCAGTAGTCTTTCAGGTTTCTTTATGGTTTTCTGAAACTTTCCAACAATTCCAATTTGGCTGCTACTATTGGAGAATGCGCTAGTCTAGCACAGCCTCCTGTGTTGCGTACTGCTGTCCCATAGGGAGCCAAATGGATTTTAAGTCTGTTGATATTCCATACCACACCTTAAATTTTTAGTTCTATAAAAAACGTGGAAGAAAATCTGGAGAGTGTTCTAGAAAGACAGTGTCAAAGACAGCCAATTAACTGCTTCAGACTTTTGCAGCAATTCCTATGGAAAGCCTGTTTCTGCAAGGCAGGAAAGCTGGGATGAATATACTCAGAACAAAAGCAAGGACTGAAGAATAATCTTTCAGGAAGAGAAATCTGATTTCTAACCGAGTTGCCATTCTCATCCAGTTCCATTGAGAAGCGGCAGGCCCACCTCTGTCTCCTCAGACAACCAGCAGTGAGGTACCAGTTCAGTTGGTAAAGGCAGAAATGAAAGCATACAACAGTCTGATTATTAAAGAAACAAACTCCACAGCATACAAGTCAGACAATGAGGCTGGTTCTTTCACAGGAGTGGATTCCAGCATACAAAGACTGAATAACAATCTCAGATCTCAACACGACTCATGGAAACCGGGGCTGGAACAAGCTCACTGCCAAAGCAAAGCACTTAGCAGCAAAAGTGAAGGATCAAGAAGAAAGATGTTCGGATCAAATGCATGCTGGATCAAAGGAAGCCAGAGCTGATCAATGATGGTTGATAGATGAAGAAAAGAATCACTGCCCAGCCATGTGGAGATGGAAAAGGTGATGGTAAAGCCCCACAGCCAGAGCCACCAGCCCTGCCAGACATGTTTCTAACTAATGTGTTGAGTTAAAGCAGCAAATAACAGAATGAGGAACTGTAAACACTGTACAACTCAGTATTTATAGCTGTACTATGAGTGGTGGGAACGCTTTTCAAGTCTGACTCCATCCTCTTTCGCAAGTGTTGTCTATGCTCCTGCACTGCAGAGTAAAGGATGTTCATACCTGAATTCTAAGGAGTGCTCAGTATGTTTTCTCTAAAAGCGTGTTTTGTGACCTTAGGATTTAAAATTACCCTCCAGTAAACCTGGGGTAAGCTATAGAAATTTTCAGGGAATGAGCATTCAATAATGGGTTTAAAAGAAATCCCCAGAACTTAGTTCTTGCTCATCTTCCTATGTTTTGTTTACTAAGAACTCTGAAAGAGAGAGAGACACACTTAGGGCTGTGTTCTTTTTACATACTGTGAATATTTTTCTGATTCAAGGAGAGCAAATCTGCTTTTAAAGCTATCATAGGGAAAATAATTTCCCTCCACAAGATGGCTCCTGCAGTGAGAACACAAGGCTCTGAAGATCTTATTTTTTGGTTCTGAAGAAAGTAATCCCAATTCATGTGGTTTAATCTGTCTACTTTTAACTCCTGAAGAGTAATGTTTATTAAAATAAAAAAAATTCTCTTCATGCTGCAATTACTCTGTGGTGCAGGATAGATAACTTTGCTCTTGTGATTGTTCACAATATGGAGCAAAGTTCTTGATGTTCATTTTGATCATTTTTACTGTGTTTCATTGGTTTTTTTCCCTCCAAAAAATTCTAATACAAGTGCCCATCTCATGTCAGGGATACTTATTAAGAACTCCCCACTGAAATCAAGGGAGAGCGGTGACTGAAAATCAATGGTAACATATAAAGCAGGTTGTTTTATGATAGAATACTGTGGGGTAGTTTTTCAGAATACAATAGAATAAACCAATTCCAGAGAAACAATATGTTTGTGGTTTAGCAATTACCATGATTTTACAGGGCTTGCCAAAATAAAGGGAAAGGAAAAATCTAAGAAAATGTGTAAAGCTAGAGTTGCAGACTTAAGAGTGCACTTATTCCTGATGTTTCACAGCAGTTACATGTATCATCACATTAAATCATTCCCAACAAACATGAAACTGTGAAAGAGTGAGCCACACTATATTGTCTTGTGATTGGTTGAGAGCATACATAAAGACAGTAATGTAACTTGTCATACAGGTGAGCTGTAACAAGTAGTTATTACTTTTGAAGTAATATTACTTTGATTTTTGAGTCTTGAGCAGTGCAAACAGATGCGATAAATTTTTGTGTACTTGTAGCCAATAAGGAATTTGAAACTCATCAGCAACTGGGGTTTTCTGCTGTTCATAGACTGGTATCTAGAAGGAACACTTGCAATTCCATCAACATCAGTCCCAAAAGAAAGCAGCTGTGGAAAACATTGGTTATTTTTATCTGATTTTCACTTAAGACCTCAATTGAGGTGCCTACTACTGCTGCCTTTGCATGTGTCAGCCCACGATCCACAAGCTAAGCACTTAGCCTGTTAATCTCTCTTCTACCTTTTCAATCTTTATGAATGGTGACTGCAAAGAAAAAAGCCTGCTTCTTTTAAGCTTCATTACAATCATTAGCTTTGCTTTGGAAAAAAAGGAAGATGCATGTATTTGCTATATTCAAGAGACAATTTTTGACATTGATTAGAAGACATTTCTAAGCACAGGGAGGATTTGTTAAGAAAAGAGTGCTGAAATTTCCTCTGACCCAAGTTACTTAACATTTAGCTGGCATATAGACGTGCTCTAATTAACATGTTTAGAAATAATAGAGAAATAGAGAGAAACCTAGTGCCAATTTAGTAAGTAACATCCCTTCTATTCAGGCCTGTGGGAAAGTCTGTAAGAGAAATAAAGAGAAGCAGGTATTTCTTAACATTCACTCTCCAAAACATTGTTCCCTCAAGTCTTATGTGTTTAAAAATCTGTCATGCAAAAATGCTGCAAATCTTCAGCCTGCATAGGATGGATAGCTGTAGTGTTTGACAGAGTTTCAGGAACTTTCAGAATAACATGCTTACTTGGAAAATGCCATTTCACTGAACCTGAACTTTTTTACTCTAGATTCTACAGCCAAGCAAAGACCCTTGTGCTCCTAACAATTCATCTGACAAGGACATCAGTTTTACTGAACTGTACAGGACAGGAAGGATTGCATAAAAGTTCACTCTCAGATTTTTATATGAATGGGAAATGCTGCACTTCACCTCAGTCTGGATAATAACAGAGGGATCACTTACAGTCTGCCTTTCCCTATTTCTTGGCTAGCATGGGTCCACATTTGTAACTACTGTGCTCCTCAAACTTTTAAATTAATTGAATAGAAGAACAACAATAAAACACCAGTAACAAATAAACCAGGCTATCAAAATACAGTGATACTTAATTAGTAGGGAACTGGATGAAGTGGAGGAAAAGAGGTGTTCTCCTTCCCTTTCTCATTTTAATTTGTATACATTAGTCTTTTGATATCCTAAAAGCTGGAACTGTATGGTTCAGTAAAAGAAGCAGCTCAATGCATGTCCTGAATCAAATAAGAAACATTGCTTCTAAGGAGCAAGGCAATAGAGACATAACATTTTGATAAGTTTTTGTTCAAGGAGTGTCACTGAAGAAAACCTTACATAAAGTTTATTTCCTAATACCTAATCACACTGTCATAAAAAAGCATTTTAAAAGCTTAGTGTGAAAGGTGTGCAGATTTGTTTTTATGGATAGTCTTGTCTAGATATTTAATTCAAATCTTAGAGTGAAATTATTTGAGATTTATATTCTGATGTACTAGGAGATGCTAGGGAATAAGGCAAGGATAAAAGGAAAAAAGAGGAATTAATAGAGTTCAAACACACTTTCCATACTGTTGGGAACTTGCTTACTTACTGACTTTTGCAGAGTAGAAATGTTTTATCATGAATCCACCTGTATTCTTCCAGATGATAAAAACAAACAGAAAATCCCTGAAATGATAAGACTTGATTATCGTTTTCATTATGTAAGAGTTTCATAAAAATGAAATTAAAAGAAATAATAGCTCATTCTACATCAGACTCTACACTTAAGTATTATTAAATTTGTAGACTTACAAAGGTCAGTGACCTAAAGAAAGAAAACAAACATATTTAGATACGTACACCCATTAAACAGGTCTTTAAATTTTAAAGGATTTACATGATAAAGGGCAACATCATCTTTATGAGTTAAGACAGACAAATTATTCTGAATGAGAGAACCCTTTCAAATGCATAAGTGAAGACTGCATGGCTCCTTACCTTACAGTTTTAAAAACCCAAATAAACAAACCTCAAACAAACACGGAAATGTGTAAGATCAGAATCAAAGAAAGAGAACTTAACAGTAGTGAGAGCTGTGGGTGAAAGATTAGTTGTACTTCCTACATTCTTCACTGATGCTTCCTTGGAAACTTCAGGCTGCCTCACAGTACTGGGGCTCCTGGGAGACATTCCTGGGCATTATAGAAAAGCAACTGAGAAATTCAGAGATGTTCTAAATGTAAAAGGTTTTTTTTTTTGGAAAAACAAAATGAAAAAATCTGGAGACACATTTGAAAGGGATGTAGTTAACAAATTTCAAAATTGTTTGTATATTTTGAATGCATCCATTTTGAGAATAATCATTCCAAATATATCAAGTTCTGCAAATGAAAATTACAGTGGCCAAAATTAGTGAAGAACGCAGAAGATTAATGAATGAACATGAAAAACATCCTATTTTTCAGGATCTTTTCATCTCATATTTTTTAAGCAATGCAATAAATATACATAGTTAACGCTCAGAAAATAACATGTACAAATGCAATATTCTAATTTACCAATTTTCTTTTCTTTCTCTCTTGTCATTTTTGGAATTTTATTCCTAACAAAAATATGCAGCATTTTATAAAATATTCCAGGAAAAAAATGCATACTCTGACTATCCCCATCTTCAAACCAGACTGTTTCAGTGGAGGGATGGTATGCCACTGCTCTCCACTTGCTCAGGTTACCCTTGCTGGACGCATCTGTATCCCATTCCTGAAGATGGTATATTTCCCTTCCTAAAGTAGGCTCTTCCCCAGTGGAAGAACCGTTGCCTCTTCTGGCACATCGCTGTGACACATCACTGGGCCTAGGATCTTCTGGAGCACTTCTTTCAGTGGTGATGAAGACAGACTACTCCTCTCGCTGAGACAGGTGACCCATTGTGCCACTCTCTGTGCTTGGGCCACCTCTGTCTTAGGAAGGTGGGTCAGATCTTTCACCCACCCCTGAATGGGCAAGGTGGTCTTAACTATGACTTCAGATGTTTGGGTTATTGGCTCTACCACCTGTAATGCAGAGTAGGTAGCCAGTAACTGTTTTTCAATCATACTGTACCTCTCTTCTGCTCCATGCCAAACCTGAGACCAAAACCCAGCTGGGGTTCAAATGGAATTTTGGCACTGCCATAGGCCCCAGGTGAACCCATCCTGAGTTACATGGACGCCTAGTTCAGCTGGAAGGGTAGGATCGAATATACCCAGCACCTGGGCTGGCTTTAACGGCTAGTTTTGCTTGCTGGAATGCCTCCTGTTCCATTCTCCCTCAGACCCATTTTTGGCCTTTCTTTGTGAGTTGATACAAAGGCCTCAGCAGCTGCGCTAAGTGGGGTATAAAGGAACACCAGTATCCCAATATACCCCAAAACCCTTGCAACTGCCTTAGCGCAGTAGGGACTGAACCTTGTCTATTATTGCATTAGGTAGTACTTCAGTCTTTCCTGATCGAACTACACCCAGGAATTTCACCAACAAACCTGGTCCTTGCACTTCTTGTGGGTTTATAGCCCACCATTTCTCTTGTAAATGAGTAGGTAATGAGTCTACTGCCTTTTCTAATGCCTCCAGTGAGTCAGATGTCAACATGAGATCATCAATACAGTGGTACAGTTTTATGTTGTTAGGATTATTCCACTCTGCTATGTCACACACCACTAAGTCATGGCAATAAGTTGGTGAATGCACATAGTCTTGCAGCAGGACCTGAATGGTCCACTGCCTGCCTCCCCACATAAATGCAAACTGGTCTTGATATTATTCATGAATGGGAATATTGAAGAATGCATTTGCCAAGTCTAGGACACAACGGTAGGTTTCTATCTCCCTACTCAATGTGTCCATCAGGGAAGCAATATTGGGTACGACTACATGAATGAGCAGCATGACCTTATTTAATTCTCTGTAATCCACTGTCATTCTCCATGTGCCATCTGACTTCTGTACTGGTCACATAGGGGAGTTATATGGGCTACAAGCAGGTCTTACAATCCCTACTTTTTCTAGCACCTGCACCATTCTAGAGACTTCCTCTTGCACACCCAGGAGTCTATGCTTTTTAATGTTAGTAATCCTGCACAGATCGGGCAAGCTAATAGGCTTCTTTTTGTTCTTGGATTCAACCAGGATCCAAGTCCTTCTCCCCTTCTAGTGATATGGGCCTTCATTTCAAAGGGGAAGTTCCATTTGAAGGTGGGGCAGTTTGCCCTGTCAAAAATGTAATTTTATTTTCCAGTTGCCTAATACAAGCTTTTAGAACTCATTTTCAAACTCATTTTTATCTTTTAACTCTTCCTCCAAGGAATGATATGCATTAACAGTGAGTAGCAGCATCTGTGCCACAGCAGATGCTGCTACTCCTCTTTCCTTAGTTGTTAAGAAAGCTTTGTCCTGGTTTATTCAGAGAGTCAGCCATTTTTGAAGGGGATTTAGCAGTGGGGCCATTGTCACTTAAAGGTGGGAACCTATAAGGTTATTCCTCAATAATGCTAGCAGCACTTAACCATGGAGAACCCAGGAATCCTAGGGTTTCTCCCAGGAGCTCCTTTTACAGTGTATTCAGGGTCCCAGTGACCATCTAACACTTTAAAAAAAAAAAAAAAAAGTAACCCATTGTAAATAAGTACCTGGCTGGCTTACCATGCATAATGCAATGGAAAGTACAGCAATAACAGCAGAGTGATACAATCCTAAACTGCAGCAAAGGAGAACAAGCCCAAATGCAGTAGCCATAAATGCAAAAACAAAGGAAGACAGACTACATACCCTTAGAAGACCTCAGGTAGGCAAGGACCTCTAGAAAGATACCCTCACCTCCCCCTGCCAACCCTTAAATTAGGTCTGGGAAGGAGTGGATCCTGGCTCCACCCCTTCCAGTCACTCAGGTACATTGCTTGCACCTGAGCTCCCCTGGGTTGGCCATGCCTTCCCACCGGGTGCCCCATCACTGGTTCAGGCCATGACTTAGTATTTCCACTACAATGCCTTCATTTTCTAGAAATAGCCGTAAAAATGTATTTTTTTTTATTATTTAATAGTGGTAGGAACTGAAGTGAAGAATTAACTAGAAAACTTTTGAGGATGCATTTTCTTGAAGTACTGCTTAGGATTAAAGGGAATCAACATTATAGAGAGATATTTTGCTTTGTAAATATCCAGAGTAGTGGACTGGAGAAATTAAAAGTTCTTCTAGTGCTGAAACTCTGTGAACACGGAAGGTAACATGTGCAAGTTTATGAACTATCTGTCAGTGAACTGGCTGCTGATAAGAAGAAAAACATTCAGAAGGAAGGCAGCTTTATTTTTGGCTTGGACTCTTTTTGATGAATTTGATGGTATTTTTTTTTCCTCAGAGAAGACAGATCATAGAACCATAGAATGGTTTGAGTTTGTTTGTGACCATCTCATTCCTATTCCCTTGCCATGTGCAGGGGCATCTCCCTGCCCAAAGCATCCTGATGTAGAGATACAGAGGTTTATACATGAAATGGTAGTAAAGGAGCAATGGGAATGTTGAGAGGGGACAGAAGGAATAAACATATCAGTAATCTTGTGTTTACTGGAAGCGCTGAACACAGAAATTGAAAAACGTGTGATTGGTCTCTGGAAGCAAAGCAAGGATTCAGGCTTTGCTGGGTGGAAGGACAGGCTAACAGCAGCTCTGTTGTATTGCTCAGTACCAACAGTGCATATTAATTTATTCAAGACCAAATGCCCAAGGAAGACTGTGAGACCAAGATATATCCCTTTAGCATTATACCTAAGAATGCTTCTCCAGCCTCCAAAAGTTTTTGACTCTTTCTCAGTCAGAGTTGTTTTAAGTAACCTAATTGGATTTTTCTTCCCTTAATTTATTCCAGCACTCTTTGAAGGCTTCTAAACACTCATCATTCCAAACATCACACACAAAGTGAAATTGTCTTCTTATATCATGTAAAAACCTGCCACCTAGATGGGCTTTTGTTAGTCCATACAGTGATATTATGGCTGTTACAGAGTGGTTCTTCAAAGGCCACCTTTTTAATAGAGTCCTGAACATCTCCTTCCAAAAGACAGACAGGATTACTGTGCTCGAAGCAGACATTACTGCATCTTATTTTTCATTATATTTTGATGTTGGTTTTTTTTGGTTAGGGGTGCAGATTTTTCATTTTTCTTGCTCAAAAAAGAAAAAAAGCTATAAAACTGAGTACTAGGTTGTCATGTTTTTGACTTTAAAGACCAATTTGCTCTACCATCATCTTAGAATCTGAACAGAATACTTTCAAAAAGAGTTGTATGTGATTTATTTCTATCTGTATCTGATCTCAACAAATTACAAATATAAATCTTCTACTTGGTATATATTGTCATAAAGAGGAACAGAGATTACACTGAGAATATATTTTCTGTTCAAAAGTATAAATCAAATCAGCTACTCAGTACTAGAAATTTCAGAAATTGACACTATGTCATCTCCAAGGAAATATTTTTTATGGCAGGTTCTCTGACATTTGTAAACATTTTGGCTCAATGCCATTATCTAAACACAGGCATCTTTTACCATACCAGATACCCTGGGATATCAGTGAAATCCACAAGAGGCTAGTAAATATCCACACAGACACAGAACCCTTCAGGAGAGGCAGCTTCAGGCTATATGGTATCTATAAGACGTCTTAGTAATGCTAACGCCCTGTGTTTAGGCAAGCAGTAATCTTCAGAAAACAACAGGAGATCACTTAATTTTTTTTTTTCAATGCAATCCTTTAAGCAATGACACTAGGAGCTTCTGCCCTAGGAAGCTGTGGAGGCAGAAAGTACTGTCAAGTCCAAAAACTTACTACAAAATTAAAGGGCAATATGTTCATGAATGGATACTAAAGGAAGTATAGAAGGAGGTACACTCTAACCTCCACTGAAATGTGTCAAATTCACATAATTTTGCTAACTGTCATTTGCTTTAGGGAGTGAGTACTGGGCTAAGGGGAACCACTGGCCACAAGCCAGGAATTTTGTATTTTTATGTTCTTACATCTGTTACTGAATCTGTAGAGGAGAGGAAAAGGTAAATCTTTAAGGAATTAGCAGATCATTTGAATGTTATTTTACCTTTAGTATCCTTGATCCACAATTAATTTGAAGATTTACCCCCTTCCCCCTTTTTGTTTTTCCATGCCAAGACACTTTTGTTTGTGGAGTCTCTGTGCTATTCCACATAATCCTCTTTTCTAGAACAGATTACCTGCAAAATAATTCCCTTTTGTTAATGAAGCTTTTCCCTGTGCAGTTAACTCACATATGATGTGGACAAATTATTGGCATTTAACGGGAAAATCCCTTTAATAAAATCATATTCATTCAGTGATGTTCAGAGATTAGGTTAACCAAATGCTTCCAATTAATTTTCCTCTTAATTTGCAATGAACTACTATAAATAAAGAGCTATGTACTTAGAAGAAAGATTTCCCATTTCCACTTAGTATGGAGGAATGGGAGAAAAATGATAAAACTATATGATCAAACTGATGTTAACTTTAGCATAGTTATACAAGTTCACGCTGACTGAGCCATAGCTCTTAAGAAAAGGAATTTCTGAGACTCACTAGTCAGTGGCATAATTGACTTTTGGTGGCTTCAAAAGGCCATGAACACAGCTAATAGTTTTTGGCAGTTCCAAAGGCATTAATCATGATCAGTGTGCAATATTAAATAAGGCTCCTTCAAAATGAATATAAATTAAGACTATAATTCCATCTCAGCCTTCTGGTGACATGAGGAAACCACTTGAGTTTCACTCTCATGGTTTATGATGTCCCCGGAAGCCTTTGATGGAATTATATCCTTATTAAGTACAGTTGGGGTACATTATTCCTTATATTATTGCTGCTACAAGTCATTATTCCCACTAGAAATTAGAACTTGCTGTACTTTCATCAACCATGTAATCATGAAGTAAGTTGGGGGGAATTTCATTGTGGGAGGGTTTCTGCTTTTTAATTTCTATCACTACTTTACATACACAGCTTGGTACAGTTGTTAGCATCTAATATTAACAGCCTACGTGATTTTTTGTTTTATTTTAAGGAACACTATTCACAGCAATATAATCAAGTCATGGCTGATGTTTATATGGTATTTTATAGGAGATTTTAGATCATATTTTTAATCTTTTTATATAAAATCATAAAATCATTAAATCATTTTAATTCAGTAGAATTAAAAGCAAACAAAAATCCCACCAACAAAAAGTCCTAGATGAAAATAAGAGTTTATAGATAAGCTTTTAGGGAGGCAGAATGTAATGGTATTAATGGTATTAATGGTATTTCAGTAAAGAGACCTGCAATCATATCCTTAATGAGTAAAAGTGATATGTAATATTTTATTCCTCGGAACAGTTGAAGACTTCATCTGAAGTTCAAGAGAGCAAGGCTAGGAATTTCTGATTTCCAGTCCATGGATGGGTAACAGTGTTGTTGCTGAGGGAGAGCAAGATACATACTGTATCAGCCTTAGGACTATTTTGGAGGTTTCTCACAGTATTACTTGCAAATCATGGCTCAAAAGAGCTCCCACGGAATTGGGAACATTGGAGATGCATTGGCTGCTCTGGCACCTTTGCTGGCTCGGGAGGATGGGCTGATTGCTCAGCCAGCACCATCCATACCAAATTCTTTTAGTCTGTAACATCAAAACTCAACAAGCATGCAAAATATAGACATCTTTCTATCAATAGCAGGAATCGACTAAGTTAGTGTAAGGTAAATATTTTTGTTATGTACAGACACTACTTGGCATAAGATGCATGCAAGTTCTGTCACATTTCTCAGTTAAAAGAATGAAGCACTCTGGAAAGAATGTATCGTATTCATCATGCATGCTTTTAAGAAGAGATTCTCTTCTCTAATCATAGTTTAAATCACCACAGCCTTACTAGTTTAGTTAGCTCTGTGTATTACTTTCTTTCAACAGCTTTCACACTGCATAGGCTTTTAAATAGTGGGATTATTCAATGCCATATACTTAAAAAAAAACTTGTTAAAGAAAACCCGTAAGTGTAGCACACATATCATTAAGCCTGAAGGAGTTCAGGGCTTTTATTCTCTCTTTTTTTTTTTTCCCCTTTATATGCTATTTTGAGGACTGCATCATGTAGAAAGATATCTGTACCCTGTTCTCCCAGAACTTTTAATATTATAAAAAATATCCAGTTATAACTAAGAAATAATAAACCTGTCACTACATTGCATAATTCATACAACATTTTGAGGGCTTCTGGCAAAGGTGGAATCTCTAATTTGAGTGAGCATTTAAAGAAAGAAGAATCTTCGGTTATTCAGCAAAATTACATAAAGGCGTTTATTTGCATCTCCAACAGTGGGTTAGAAAAATGTGGCCTTGTAGTGAAGAAACACTTTGAAAGACATAATTAAATGTTAAGATGCTATATTATTTATTTAAGGTTTTTAACTTTTTGACTGTAGCTTCTATTTTTGTCTTGACAAGATGTATGCAGGTCTTTTAGTAAACAGTGTTACTATTTCCGTTGATTTTGGTAATATATTTCCCATTCACAGAATTAAGAGAAGGACACAAATCTCAGAAGTATTACAGTGACAATGGTAATATTTATCAAAGATGACATCTGAAAAATATGGCATGATATTTTCGCTTGTTTAAATTAATTTTTATTTCATTTTTTTCTGTTTAAAAATAATTTACTTTTTTGTGCATGTTTAGTTTCTTGAAGTTTGGAATATTTTATTGAAATTAAAATGATGTCTTGGAATTAGAGGAAAATTTTAGACTGAAGAGGCGTGCAAAGGGAAAGAAATACTGGAAGAGTCACAAAACTCATAAACCTTTCCTATATAGAAATAGAATTTATTTTGTGAATATTTTAAGGAGCTGTCATTTGGTGTTGTGAGGACCAACAATTTTTTATGTTCATATTGAGGGCTTGGTTTCAGCTAAACGATGGCACAAAATGTTATAAATCAATGCACACAACTAGCCTGTTTCTTTAAGGTCTATAAAGAGTTTGCAGATGTTTACAGACTAGGGATGTTCAGCTCTCAGTAAAAATGACACGCCGCCCTTATTATCAGAAACTACTGAAGAAAGCACAACACAGGAATTAACAACACATCATTACAGTGATGTAAGGCTTTGTCTATTTCTATTAAGATAAGGCAAACATGGTGAAGAGAATTCATCTAATACATACAACTCCAAAATATTCTGCCTTTGAACAATCTTAGAAGTACTGCAGTAATGCCATAAGTGTAGCTAATGTGCAACATCCTGAGAAAGTAACGGTCCATTTTAAATTCCATGTGTCAGTTATAAATATCAGTGATGACAGAGAAAGTAGACATGTTTTATCTGCTGCATTTTTTTTATCTAATTATGCACTGCTTAGTATTATGAATGCACATAAATTTGCCTTTCAAAACTCACACATTCTAGATTTAAAGCCCGTAACAAAACACACTGAAAGTCACAGGGAAAGATGATGGATAACAAGGAGAATTAAAAAGGAACTTTTCTATTTGCAGTAGTCCTCTTTTAAAAATGCAATTAATATGTTGAAGAATTAAACATATAAATATCACCAGAATACATCAAATATATCAAAATACATCTTCAGTGTGCAATACACAAGTCCATTACAATGGGACAAGCAAGCGAGGCAAGCAGAGAGCATCCTGGAAGCAATACTCACAGAACTGATACATTGACAGCTGCTGTGGAAAACGTTTTCAGGACATATCTTTTGGACTACATTTTTTGCTCAGAGTTCTACTTCTTTATTTAAGCTTAGGTGCCACTGAAATCTCATTAAACTAATTAATAGAGTTGTGTGGGAATTTGTTTGTATCTTCTATTTTATTTTATTTTATTTTATTTTATTTTATTTTACTTTATTTTATTTTTCACCTTTCCAAGCCAGGGAAAATCAGTGATCAGCCAGCAAAAAAGATAGACTTGTTCTGTAACAGCCACAGCTCCTACAACATGAGTATTACTAGGGATGCTGGGAACTCAAGCCTAAGATCCTTTTTTACAGTCTCAGCACAAGAACTGGAACTTTGTCTTCCAGTCTTAAATATCTGACCAAGCCATGGTGCTGTTTGCATTGCAAACTATTTCTCTTACTCCTATGTGGTACTTTAAAAGCATTTCATCAAAAAATACCCAGACACAGTTATTAAAGAAGACTTCTGCATATGCCCGACTCTGAGCATGGATGTGCTTTTCTAAGATCCAGTCTCAGAGAGAGACTTGCTTTGATTGTTGGGGAGCTGTAGCAAGACACCAGTTTACTTTTATTGTAGTACAGCAGAATTTATGAGATTATTGCTAAGTAACTTCTTCAGGGAGGGGATTTAAAGTCTGCCTGGATGAGCTCCAGTAGCAGCAATCCCACAGGGCTGCCTTACCAGCTTCTCCTGTTATCTAAATGCTCAGCTTTCCCTAGCACCTCACTCACCTTTTAATTCCAAGCGCAGAGTAACCTCTATCACACAGCACTCTGCTTCCTCCAGACATTCACCTGAAAGCAGATCTGAAGATGTTATTCCTGTCCACCCTCTTGCAGCTCTTCTTGTGTAATTAGCAACAAACAGATTTGTTAGTGCTAAAGTATAGATTTGCACGTTTTGGCAAAGAGAGGAAGATGTTACTTAGCTTTATGTTCATGAAGTGTTACAGGATTCTTAAGCAGCTGGAGTTTTCCAGGAGTACTTGTTGAAGGGCTCATATTTTACTGGGAAAAACTATGGCTGTTCAATTTCTGAGTGCCTCTCTCATCATTAAAGTTTTATCATAACCCAGTATTCTTCAACTGTGCTCATTTTGTAAAGTAAACAAACAGGATAAAACCTCCTCTGATTCAACAGCACTGTGGTTTGCTTGCTTGTGTGGGTATTGCACTGCAAAATTTATCTCATTGCTTTGTGCTAAGGTATAAATATGGAAATATGTTATTTAAACATTGCAGTACCGATGTGCAGGGTATGAGTTTAACATCTTGTTAAGTTACAAAAGCAAACCTGAAACATTTGGTGAATCTCAGACATCGTGATAGAATTATGCATTTTATTTCTTTCCCAGTTAAATATATACCTCCTTTACATCCACTGTTAGCAATTTTCATTTTTTCACGAAATTAAAATAACCTGAAAATACCAGGAACTGCTAATTTACTGTTGTAATTGTTCCTTTGGCCAGCAGAGAAGCTGCAAAAATAAATGTATTTCAGAAGGGAAGTGGTAGCAGCCAAGCCAGCAGCTGTTTACCCCTGGCTAGTGTTGGCCTGTGCTTGCCTGCTGGGCAGCCAGACCCCCCAGCCAGGCAAACACTTGACTTTTTTCTGCTTCATTACCAAGACAGACTCACTTATTCCACTTTCATATGCACAGGAGCCTATGCAAGGGGTGAAGTGGGCTCACCTTGCATGCAGATAGCAGCAGGAGGATAACTGATGTGTGAGGGCAGGGAAGTCGTCTTCCTTGGAAACAAGCTGTCACAGCAGCTCAAAGCCAGTTATGGAAACACATGGATATGATTCCTTAGTATTCCTTAGGTATTCACTAGCAGGATTTTAGGAGATTGTCAGTCATGCTCCTCTTCCTTGCCAGCTGAAGGCTGTGATGTGTTGCCAGAGCCCTGCAGAAACCTGTCTCATCTGCAGCATGGCCAGGAATGTATGAGGACTGCTCCAAAAGTAATGCCTTCTATTTTTATTATGTTGGCCCACAACCTCAGAGATGGATGTTGGTGGTATGGCTGTAGATGCTGAATCTGCCTGCCAGTATTCCATTACATTTTGTTGCCATGTGACAGATGGCAGCAGAGGGGCAGTCTGACAGAATGGCATCTGACATGGAAGTGTGTATGGAGCAAAGGTGTGTCACTGAATACCTCCATGCAGAAAAATGGCACCCATTGACATTCTGCTGAACATTTATGGAAACCAAATAATGAATGTGAGCACAGTGAGGCAGTGAGTGATGCATTTCAGCAGTGGTGACAGTGATGTGACAGACAAGCGACATAGTGGAAGGCCATGCAGATTTTTATGAGTGTGGCATGCAGACTCTTGTTCATCAGTGCTGAAAACGCATAGCTAGTGTTGGTGACTAAGTTGAAAAACAGTGTTTTGTAGCTGAGAATTTGCTCTATCAACCAGTTTTAATTGTGCCCTTTGTGTCTGATGTAGTTTCCATGGAAATAAAAAGAAGCCTTACTTTCAGGAAAACTTATGTACATAGCCCAACTGTGTGACTCAGCCAGCCTCAGTCCAGGTCCCTGGATGGATTCTTGGCATCATCCCTTCTGGGAATAATGCATATGTAACACATACATACACGAGCAAATGCAGAATCTCTTAGGTTTTTATTGTCATTCGAGAAAACCCAGCCAACTCTGTAGCACAAGAAAGCAACCATTCAGCAGCTGGAGACAATACAGAAAACCGTAGTGCAGAAATGAAGAATACTTGGTGAGAC
Organism: Numida meleagris; assembly: GCF_002078875.1. Taxonomy (NCBI): domain Eukaryota; kingdom Metazoa; phylum Chordata; class Aves; order Galliformes; family Numididae; genus Numida; species Numida meleagris. Next base: position 92,073,671 of record NC_034409.1, read on the forward strand.
TGACAATTTATTGCAGTTTTAAGGATTCTTCAAAATGATAAATTAACATGAATATTGATGTGATATGACATTAAAGTTTTCATCTCACTGTTTAATGTGCTCAGCTCTGCTTAGCTTTTTTCCCTGTAAGACAAGTCACTGAAATTAACTGCCCCAGAAGTCATCCCAACATGAAGATACACATAGGCTGTACATACATTTTAACAACTGAATTTGTGAGTCCAAGTATAGTTGTGAGTGTATTATGCAGATTCATTTTATATGGGTTCTAGGGGCTGTGAATACACACTACTTCATCAACAGAAAATTACAGCAAAAATGAAGATAAAACTCAGGCAAGGAGTTCAGCAGTTTGGAGAGAAGCAAGAAGAAATAGTTAAAATGTTGCTGCCTGCAAAACACCCAACAATTTGTATTTTTAAATTCCCTACCCCATTTGCAGCTAATCACTCATTTGTGATTCTGAAGAGGAAGAGTGAAAGCAAGAAAATCAAGTAAGCAAGAAAAATCTAAAAGTTGCTGTTATTAAGAGGTAAGAAAGTCCATGTAAAAAGTATCCACATTAATGAATTAATTGTGAGAGATTGACTGGGAGAAAGCTTAACAGGGTTGAACATCACAATAGATGTGATATGTTCCAAGTGTACAGTTCTTGCGAAAATTGCATGGATGTGAAATGACTGTGGATAGACAGGGCCCTCTATTAATAATCTCTCTGCAGAGTCTTTTTGGCTTTAAAAGAAGGCAAAAGAACTGTTCTACATATGGCATCACTTTGAAAGCTGAAATAATTAAATTAGATTTGCAAAGTGCTTTTTTTTATTATTTTCTTTTTTTCTGTATGAGTTGTAATAGTGACCTACTTCTGTGCCTGGGCACACAGGTGCTTTGAACCTGACCAACAAATTTTCTACTGAGTTAGCTTTGTTTATGTCAGGGAAAATGGTCCAGCAGAAAATATGTCTCCTGCTTGAAATATAGTATTCAGAAAGAGAATCTCTGTGGTACTTTGAAAGCTGAATAAGAGCCCCCATGTGGATGAGCAATACAAAGACTACACTATTGTATTTTAAATGCCATGATAACACATACACTTATTTATTTATGTGCCATCACAGGGTAAAATAGCTGGGAACTATTTTTTAAAATATTAAACTAAACAGTAATGGAATTGAAGTCTAAGCTTTCCAGTGGTCTGTTTATCCCCACAGTTGCAATTTTCATGTGCTAAATTAATGCTGAGCTCTGTCTTCCCTTATTAAATGAAATTTCTGCATTGGGAAGGAAAAAAATCAATAAAGACATTCCACTCAGTATGTTTTAGAACAAGTTGGAGACAAGTTGTGATTTTATAAGATTAAAATATGAAAAAGGTGAATTTTACCTAATGAGAATCATTTTAGCAGCATTGAAAAAGCACAGATATTACATGATCTAATATCGTGCTATGTACTTCTGTTCTGAACATCTGAAGTTCTCTTTTATGGATTCTGTCAGCAGGGGGTCTGATGGTGAATTGTACGTTTTAATGGATTTGCTTTTGTGCTGCTTTAATGGGGAGATTATAGAATTATAATTAGTGTAATCCTGCTTTTATTATGTACATGCAATGAGGAAACTGCCATTTACTTCAATGGGAATAATATTAAGTACACTGTTGTAGTTAACCTTCTCTATCCTTTTTTCAAATTTTCTCCTCCCAAATAGCCACAGAAATTTTAGCAAATTAGAAAGGTCATCACATATACTTTACGGTTGGTGGTAGAGATTAAGGACAGATTATAGAATACAAAATTAGCGGAACTAGTAGATCTAAATTAACAAAGCAAACCTAACATAGGATCCTCAGGAAATGAGGTTAGAAAATAGGCTGAAATGAAGTGTCTGTGAAGGGGGAGCATTCCATTTTTTACAGACTTTGCAGTGTTTCTTAGGAATTGTCCTGACAAAGTCTGCACAAAGATTCTTTGCATGTATTGCTGGAGTCAGCCAACCATCTTTTTGAAAAATGTAATGGACGGGGAGTTATGTTGCTGAATTAAAAAAAAAAAAAAAGAATAAAAAGAATTGAGCCAGTCTTACTGATCATTATAGCAGTGTTACTGACCCTGCTGATGATGTTAACATGCTATTCAGAAAAAACATTTCTGAAGAGAGTAGAAGCAGTTATGGGATGATTCCCATGACTGCAGTATGGCTATCGACAACTGCAAGCTGTTCATAAAGGACAGGTGAGGAGGGAGGGGAAGAGGTGATGCCCTCTACATTAAGGGTGGAATGGAGTGTGAAGGGCTGTCCCTGAAAAATGGCCATGAGCAAGCTGAAAGCCTGTGGGTGAGAGTTAAAGACAGAGGCAACACAGGGAGCTTTGTGACTGGGGTCCATTACAGGCGGCTAGATCAAGCGGAGACAGTTGATGATGCCATTCTCTGTGGTATTTGAAGAACGATGGCAGTCAATTGGAGTACCTGGAGACTGCAAGAAGGGCAATGTAACACTCATTTTTAAGAAGGGTGGAAAGGATGACCCAGGAAATTACTGAGCTGTCAGCCTCACCTCTGTGCCAGGGAAGATAATAGATCAGATCCTCCTGGAAGCTATGCTGAGGTATATGGAAGAGGGAGGTGATACGGGATAACCAGCACGGCTTCACCAAGGGCATGTTCTGCCTTTGACACGGTCCCCCAGAATATCCTACTCTCTAAATTGGAAATATATTGATTTGATGGGTGGACTGCTTGATGGAGCGGTGGTGGATGCCCAGTCCCTGGAGACATCCAAGACCGGGCTGGACTGGGCTCTTGAGTAACCTGACCTAGCTGTAGATGTCCCTGATCATTGCAGGGGACTTCTACTAGATGACCTTTAAGGATTTATTCCAACTCAGATGATTCTATAATTCTTTGATCCTAAAGTTTAAAGTTGCTTTCTCCATACATATTTAGGGAAAGTAATTTGTAAATATAAGAAAAGGCTAGGAAGTCAGCATTACTTCCGTTGCTAGGAGATGACTTTTTTTTGCCATTACCAAAATTATCTGCCTCCTATGGATAATAAGAGATTTATTATTGTCTTGTGAACACTTTGATTTGGTCTTCATCTCACTCGTGGGAATATGTTTTCTGTGATGTGTCTATTTGCTCTTTAGTTGTACCCATCTTATAATTTTATTCATATTTTAGAATGCCCGAAGTACTGTAGGATCAACAGGATAATGTTGATGCACAATATACTTTTGGGATAAAATAGTTAAAGACATACATATTAAAGAAAAGTGTACACATTTTCTTTTTTGCAAAAGCCCAGTTTCAGTGACTAGGTAGCTGCAGAGTGGCTAAAGCAGTCACCTCTTAAACTTGGTCCCTAGAGAAACTGTGAGGTCAAATCACACACTGACAAAGAATGTGGCTTTTTCATGAGAATGAACATGCTCATCTGCAAGCATAGAGAGTCTAAGAACCAATGAATATTTATGCATTTTATACAATTATTGTGAATATAGAGCATGAGCATTCATTAGTGCAGAAACTGGAAGCCCATTTTCCCTCATCTTAGGTATAAGTCCAAATCATTAGACTCTAAATTTGTATTGAAGCCTTGGTATAGGCAATGGGTATTTTACTATACTGTATGAAGAGTAACAACTTCAGCAACAAGGAGAAAGAGATCTGTACTATTATGAAACTAAAATCCTTTATTCTTAAAACATTCAACATTCACACATTTATTGTTTTTTCCTGATTTTTTTTTTTTTTGGTTCAAAACATTTGACCTCATATGTTTATGATCCTAATTTCAATATTGCTTGATGTACGTGTTTAAATTACATGCATCTTCTCTATTTTCTTTACCTAATCAGTGTCATTAATTTTAAATACAAAAAGATATCAACCATTTTAATTTACAAAGTTTGGCTATATAAGTATATATAGTGCACAGTCTTGAAAACATGGCTGCATTATAATGATTATTAGTTCCCTCAGCTGCTGCATTCTTTCTGAAGAAATGGTGCAGATACAAACACACCTGATTATGGGGCCAGTGTAATTGCACATGGAATGAATCAACATTCTTCTTGCCTTTTTCAGAATCCGATATTCACAAAATTAGCTGTGACTTTCTGCAGATCGCCACTATTTTGCATTAACCTTGGCTGAGTCATTCCTCTGAAATATTTCATTGCCATATTTCAAGATGTGAACCTGAGGTTACTTCGTGCACTCTATTCTAGATTTCAGGGTACTGGATGAATATTTCAGTTTTAGTATACTTACAAGAAATGATAATCTTGTAATATATTCCTTTTCTTTTTAATAATCACAGTAATATAGGCTAGATTTATCCTATAATTTTGTCTGTCCCTTTTACACACAGTTTTGGAATACTTATTTGCTATCACTTCTTTTGGCAATCAAATGTCAGGGTTTTGAAAGATTTTAACAACACTTATAAAAAAGTTCCCACAAAAACATTTATAAAAATAGACACATGCCACCCAATTCTTGTTTGTGTTAATGTCTGTATTTAGAGATTAATTTAAATTAGAATATAATTAGTGAACAGTGTTTTTAGTTTCCCACCAGCACTCATAAAACTTCACATTAATGCTGTTTCTGAGTCACAGTTTGATAAATGTTACTTGAAGACAAAATATTTTGGCTATAATAGTAGTAGGAGAAACCTCTAACCATGGTCCTTTTTTAGTTCAAAACCAGTCTTTGCAACTTAAAATGGAAAAAAGTATACGTGTCTGCTCTTTTCTTCTATTTGCAATGCAGTGAAAAGGTTTTGTTTCATTATTTCTAACCCGCTGAATACCAAGGAGTGCTGGAAATGTTGTGACTGTCTTTCATTAAATTAATCTCCCTCCTGTATTATAACCCAAAGGTTTGCTTTTCAGATCTGGCACCTAGTATCATTTATTTCAAAACTGATGAGTGTCGTCCAATTACCAATTCTTCCACTTGAATAGTAATTGAGTTCTGCTTAAGCACTCTCAGGCATTGTTTGAACAAGCCTGGTGGAGCTCTGCAGCATTCCTCAAGGACAGAAACAAAGTTCTGTGCTTCTGAGACTGCTCGACATGCACAATGAGAGTCAGGAAACACATCTATCCAGGTGCCACAGACAGTAGGAGGGTAAGGACCTGATTTTCCTTACTCCTATTTTATACTGGTATAATGCCTGTGGGGTTACTTGTGCAGCTTATTGTACATCGAAACAGGATTAGGACCCTTGTGCTTGAGAGAGCAAACTCCCCTCAGTATTTACAGGTGAAATCAAATCCTTTCACCTAAACCCATAGAAAGATGAGGTAGAGAATAGCACAGTGCAGTTTTCATGACACTGCATGTTACTCATATTTATTATTTTCTCTTCTAGCTTTCCTGTGTAAACTACTCTAACTAGGGTAAAGGTACTCTCTTTGCCCATCAATAGTTACACTGAAAACTGCGGGATTAAACTCTATCAGAAGTTAATCCTGTCCATTGTCTCAAGAAGGGTATTAACACAGTTAATAACAAGGGTTACTTAGGTGTATTAATATGTAATCGAATATTTCAGATGACATTTTTTGTGATGATTGGTCATGGGGGTTCTTTGCTCTGGGTTTTAAAATCACTAAAGCTATTTGGTTTTCCACAGGTCTTTTGACACCAGACATGATGTCCAACAGCATGTGTGCTGTCAGTCAGTCTTATATATCAAAACTGTGAGCTTTCTCCCGCAGAAGGATCAGTGACCTTTAGCTGCATGAAGGGGGTTGACAGGACAACGCACTCGCTATAATTTCTCACAATATGTGCTTTTTTTTTTTTGCTGCTACAGCCATATTAACTTTCCAGCCACAAAGATGTGAAAGTGCCTGCAATGTAAACTGCTCACTACTTTTGTTTCTCATTGTCCCTTTTTAAGAAGTTTCCTTTTTAAATTTCACACACATACATATATATACAGTCACCCAATTATTTGATAGGTGGCTGTACGATGATTTATTATAACATATGTGTAAGATCAATATGTAAATACCATTTTAACTTACACAAAGAATAATCTTTGCTCAAGAGTGTAATGATTTTTACTTTCCCTAGCTTACAACAGATTTCTTGATGATATGAAATGGCTTTGGTTCAAATTCTCAAGTGAAAATATACTGCTCCTATCTGTGTCCAAGCCATCAAGATTTGAATAGAGTTAGGCAGTTAAGCTGAATTTTTTTAATCTGTAAAAAGTGGGTGCCATGCAGTGTTGTTTCTTCGTGGAGACTCTTCAGACTTCTTAGTGGCTCCTGATAAACTGACTTTGCTGCCCCAGTGGCTAAGATAAAATACTCAGAGAAGGAAGGGGAAATCACTTTGCTTTGAGGTATTTCCCCAGGTACCAGCTACACACCTGGCCCCACTGCCTGCATCGCCCCTGCCTGGTGTCATACTGACCCAGAGATGGGTGCTGCTGAGGCTGGGGGCTTATTCCCTACATCATTCTTGTTAAATTCTGTAGATGCCCTCTGAAAGAAGCCTTTCTGAGGAGGTGAATGAGAAAAGGGCAGTCTTCTGAGGAGAGCTATTTGGCAAAGGCCAAGTACTGCAAATGATTTATTCTACAGTGGCCATTTACATTATCCTCATGTTTTCTGGTTACTTTCAACCACACACCCAACATTCATCTAATAGTAAGTCTGCAATGTATTAATTACTCTTAGGGATGTAGTGAAAGGAGTGGGTAGTCATTTCATTATGTCATACTGTCATGGTTATGTCATACGTTTCTTTTTCTTATGCTATCTGATTATAAATCATCATCCACATGTGTGACTCTTTGCACAGTAGTTGTGCATTTGTGACTTCTGTTAGTATGTTTTCAGTTGGTCACTTCTGCAGTCAAATATATTGCCCACTCGCTCAACATTGGTGTGCAAAGCCGTGCATCACTGATTCTGATTCTTAGTCAGAAGAGGATGTTTTTTAAATAAGAATGTCCCAAATAAATGATTTTAAACTATGTATTTCTGGAACTCTGGATGTAATGTTTAGATTCTCCTGACTAGCCACTGATTTGTCATTGTCCTGCTACAATTATTAAAAATTTTATCTTCTTTTTTTCTTAATTTATCTCATGACATAACAATATAAGGAACTATGGCTTTTGAAGTGACATTTCAATTTTATAATGTATCATAAAAATGCCTCCAAACTTCAACTGTATAATCCTGGTTCCCATTTTTTTCTCGCCTGAGGAATTTGTCACCTGCCCTGTTTGAAACCATTCATATTTTTGTCAAGATTTGCTAGAGCCAGCAAAGTTTCCTGGTGCTATTGTTCCCAACAAAGCTGCTGCATTTAGAGGATGAGCAGAAAATACAGGAAGTTGTACTAGGGAATCTGTCATACCTGAGATATGTGCTATGTTCCCTTGCCTGGTGTGTAAACATCCCTTATTAAGTATTATGCTTTATCAGGACTTATTTTGTTTGCTTGGCTTTTGGGAAGAGTCGGGGAGTAGAGTAAAACAGCTTTCTTGCATTTTCTCAGCCATCAGTTTTTCTTAAAAAGCTTTATCCTTATTAGAACTAAAGCTTCTTTATCCCTCCGCAGCTCTGTAGAGGTTTCCTAGCATAAGAGGCAGTCCTATTTAAAATGTATTACTGTTCTAGTACTATCTGTGGTTTTTTTCCTCCTATTTAGATTTCTTTTTTTTTCTTAAATGCAACGTCATTTTTCAGCTTAAGGGGAGCAATTCAGCCAAACATTTTGTTTGTAGATAATTCCAAGCATAGCATGAGGATTTTTTGCTGAACTTGGCCTTAGCATATTTTTAAAATTCTATATTCTTTTTTTTTTTACAATCTTCTTATTGTGTCATTTTAGCACTTGTTTTGCTTCCTTTCAGGAATAGCGATTTGGTTAACCAAAGTTTCTTTCTATTTAAGTGTGTTATCCCCAGAGAAGTCTTGATTCAGGAGTTTTCATAAATGAGTATCAAACTAAAAATAAACTTCTAAACTATAGGAATGGAGGGTGCAGTTCTTAATTTCTGTTTTAAACACGCTTTTTGGCCATTCCATTTTTTAAGCAGTCTTTTAATCAAGCGTGACTATGGATATCAATTTTTTTGCCTGTCCTATCCTTACTGCATATTTATGCTTCCATTTTGAAATTAAAGCATTTCTGAAGGATTTTCTTGACTACTTTTAGATCTTTTCCATTTCCTTTCCTCCCTCTCCCTCTTCCCCTCCCCCTCTTCCCCTTCCCCTTCCCCTTTTTTTTTTCCCTTTCATTTTTCCATTCTCCTCTCCTCTCCTCTCCTCTCCTGTTTTCCCTGTTCCCCCCCATTTTTTTCCCCCTAGCATAGCCCATAAGCATTATTGTGGCTCTGGGCACCAAGATAGAAAAATGGTGAATATTTGTCTATGTGTATTTGTTTGACTGTTTTCAGCTGTAAATATTTCTACAATGAATTCATTCTGTATCTAACATGCCTTGATTTTACTATCTCTTGAGGGTAGGTTTTTTTTTTTTCTACTTTAAAAGTTGTTTTCAGGCATATATGATCTATCTATTTCTATTTTTCTTCAATAGCATAATCATTATTCGTCTAGTTCTGTCATGTTAATGGAGTGTGCTAGCACATTAAGAAGAGTATATATTGTTCAGCTAAGCTCAGTATAAGTGTCTTCCTACTAGAAATAAACTCCAAGAGTTTTGCTAGATAATTATAAGATTGTTAACTTCATAATATCCAGAAGTTTCTATAACTTTAGTAATAACACTGTATTACTTCCCATATATATACAGAATATTGTTGAAAACACACAGTATCTTATATAATCCATGGTATATGTGTGTGTAATTGATGGTAAGCTTTGAATTCAGTTGTTAGTTTTAGTAGATCTCTTTACTGATGCAATGCGTTTAAAACTCACCTTAAAATCTCCTACTTCAGATAAAAACCTTTTGTCATTTGGAGCAAAAAGGGTGAAATGCTTCTTACAGTGATGGCACTGTTTTCATTACTGGCTTCAGTTAGGCTGTCCTTCATAACAGACCAAGAACACAAGGAAATATTCCACTGATAGTGAACGAATACTCAGGATCTTTTAAAATGGATCCCAGACATCTACAGAATGAAATGCCAATATTTAATAGTCCTTCATTCTAATCTTATAAATCTCATTGAACAAAAAGTAGATGATCAAAATATTCTGTGAGTCAAATTCAGACCAGCATACAAATATGAATATTTCATTAAGCATATGACTACTAGCTTTCCAGATTGGGACATTCTAACAATTTTGTTTTCATAGGTAGGTCTGAACAACCGTTTATTTGCAGTCTTTCTGTCCTCTAGATTTATGAATGATTTTCTGAACTATTTTGCTTTGTTCAGTAACAAGGGTTCAAGGATTTTCTAGTTAAATGTAAGTAAAGATCTAAAAGTCAAAAAGGTATCTTTGGAATAATTACTGAATGCTTCACAGTGAAAGTGACAAAATTTGCAAATTATAATTATTTTTCCGTGACATAAAACCAGGTCTTTACTATGACCTGTTCTTAGCGTGGAAAGATTAAATCTTTTCTGATAGAACTCTGCTCAATTTGTCTAAATCTCTTTTAGTACAGAGATTCTATGTTGGTTGTACGTATGTTTACACTAGAAATTAATTGTATGTATCAGAATATTTTCTAAAAGAAAACGGAATAAAGAAATCTTTCTTTGTTGGCCTTTAATGCTAAATACATTATTTTAATGATATCTTTAGAATCTTTTTTTTTATTATTTGGTTTAAGGTGCTGGTTATGCTATTTTTAAGTAACTGAGTTAAAAACAAAAATCATAGACTCAATAATAGCTTAGGGGCCACAACATTCTAATGACAGAGCAATCAAGTTTCAAAGAGACAACACTAATATTTTATTTCTTCCATTTTACCAGATGCTTTAAAAGACCTTTCTATCCAGCACTGACACTGCAGCTTCTTAAATACCTCACAGATGTTTCAGATTTTAACATAAGAATTCATATTTCGAATCGTTCCAGTTCAGTTTCTTGAATTAGAATGGAAAGACACCCACCACTAACAATGCCAGTCTCTTTAATCTCCTCTCATTTTTCTTGGACAGGGAATGTGATCTGGCCAGTGAAATGGTAGGTAGTTAGACATGAATAAGACATGAGGCACTGAGACATGTGGAATGCAGTTAGAACAGGAGGCTTCTTGCTGCCCTTTATCTGTTTTTTTGGGGGAGATCTTTTCCTTAACTGTTCTTTCTCCCTGCAGTTCTGTTGAAAAGTAGTGGGATTTTTATAATTCCTTCCTGATGATGTTGTGGCTCTGATTCTCTGTGATCAGGAGGGATTTCTTCTTTTCCCAACTGAAAGAAGCTCTTTTGTCAGCATTTTGAAACTAGTTTGTTTAAAAGGTAGCAAACTGAGAAAAACCTTGGAGAAATTCTTGTATTGTCACCAACTATAGCTGATGCACTGAGAAATAAAGACCAAAGGGACCAAAGAGATAAAAGAAACCATGACGTTTTATTGGTAAATATTATATCTGAAAAAGAAAGAGAGAGCAAAAGATTGTACAGTGAAAGATTTCAAAATGAGGATATAATCAGGTGGGGTGATAAGGAGTGGTGAGATCTATTATTTATTTCCTGGAGGGACATCTAACCACTATGTCATCCATAAATGCAGAAAAGAGGTTTCAGGACATAAAGGTTAAAAGGGCATATTACTCTTCCTCACTCAGCTGTCATTAGGGGCTGCCATGACATCTGTTTACCTGTGTTTTACTTTGATGAGTACACAGAGATGAATGAGATAAATGAATTGAGGCTATTCTTGCAGGTGAAGTAGAAGATATTTGAAACTCTGCTTTTGAAATATCCAGAGAATGGATTTATATTCTTGCAGTGGATAAGTTCATCTTTGAACCATGAGTGAAGTGCTAAACCAAAAACATTTAGTCTGACCTGGATTAGGATTATAGTTAGTAGGATTATGGTTCTTCATGTATTGCCATATGAACATTCCTGCATATTTGACTCTTTGGCATTTGACATATTGCCGTATATGTAACAGTACTGGATATATTTCTTAACCTTCCGTCACAGCATTCTTCATTTTCTCCTGCTATTTATTATTCACACAGAGATCGGAAGCATTTGGAACATGCTAGTGTAGTGGAATTGGTCAACATTTGTCTATGTCTCTAAATAAATACATAGAAATAATTTTGGTTTTGTTTTTCATTCTTTTTATTTTTAAACTCAGTCATGACTTAAATGCAGTAGGTTCATACAAATATTTTTTTTTGTCATTTTTGCATTTTCAGTACCTGTTTAGTATTTGTTTTTCTCCTCAAAGTCTCTATTTTGGTTTTTAGATATCTTTTTCCAAATCAAAAAATTTAAAACAATCAGCCTTCACTCTTCACTCTCTTTTACAAACAAATGAGCTTGAGTAAATCAGAAGTAGTCTCAATTACACTGACAAAGAAATTCAATTTAACAGGCAGGGGACTGGTCCAGTTTTGACACTGAAAAGTAAATGACTGACCCAGTGGTACAAATTGGCAGGCATGTTGTAGCAAGAGACAGCCTGAAGGACAACAGGTCACAGGGTTGATGTGTTGTTTTTAGATGCCAAGAGGAATCTAGAAACTGGTAGGAAAAGCAGCCTAGATGAAGCCTAGCACTGCATTTCTTGCTATATCTTTTTCAGTTTGCCTCCTTGAAGAGCTAATAGCAAAGTGTGTCCTCCCCGTCAGGCAGACAATAAGATATTCCCAATCTTGTTTTCCAAATCCCGGAGCAGAACGTCAAACAGCTGGGCAGACTGAGAAAAGAGAAGTACTTTTGCTTGTGGCTCAGATACAGAAGTATGCTGTGTGTCTCTGAAGCTACTTTGAATCTAACTTACTACAATGGGGTAAGAGCAAGTGATATGACTTTTGCAAAATATTGTCTATGATCGTTCATAAAAATTCAGTTTTACATTCTGTCTGAAATTATGGGATTTTTAGTGTATTCCTCCATTGTTCCAGACCCAGAGTTCAGAAGACTTTGTGAGGAGATAGGATTTGCAATATGCAATTCGAACAGACTCTTCAACCATTCAGTATTGAGAGGCTGAAGTGATGATGCTGCTACTTGTTTTCTGAGCTATAACTTGTTCCTTCTACCCCATGCCTCCTAGAGCTTTTGTACCACCTCCTGTAGTAGATTCAAACACAATAGCTTCAGATGAAACAGAATTGCCTTGGAAATGAAAAAGGAAGCATAAGCGTTGGAACAAAATGGGACAGAAAACATTTATTCCACTATAGGTTATATATATTTGAACTTGTATAATGTACTTACAGAGGGATTCATAGAAGCTCATTACTTTCCCCACTACTGTAAAATATGCATCTTAGTCTTAGAAATACTCAGGTACTGAACAATGGGAACCACCAGTGGTTACCTTGAGTGGACTGCAAATAACGATCTAAATGATTCTTCAAATCAAGGCCATATAAATATATTCTGATTTGTTAGTAAGAGAGAAGGCTGAAACACCTGCTTGTGTAACATCTACATGTATTTGAGAATTTCATTTGTGTTTCTTGGTCTCTCAGTCTTCCAGTTAAAAAAAACTCAGACAAGAATGCAGCAAAATAAGAGCATTCAGGATGTGCAGTGTAGAATAATGAAAGCAATTTAAATACATCTGGGATAATGCTACATTAACTGCATTAGTGAAGCATTTTCTCCCATAACATAATCTGTCAATGGTCTTCTGTAACTGACAGCATAAAACTTCTTGTCAATTTTGTTTTTGCATAGCCATATTTTCTCTAACAATGGCATTTCTTCTGTATTTCTTTATGCATTACATCACAACTTGCACTCTTAACAGCTTCATAATGAAAATTCAGGCCATTCGCATGCCTTTCTTTGCTGCTCTTTCATCATGTGTACTCAGAGAGCCCTTCTACACATGCCTCTACAACTTGCTTCGAGACATAGACAGAAATACTATTACCCTGTTCTGCTGAGAGAAAACATGGACTTCCCAGACATAAATATGAAAGGATGTTTAATACTTGGAGGGAGAAAAAGGAGATACAAGGTTATAGCTTTGCCTTCCATGTTCACAGGTAGGCTGGAAAGCCAGGGACAAAGTCTCTTGTGTTAAATCTCTGGCTACACAGTAAAACAGTGGATAGAAACAGCTAACATGAATCTGCTCGGAAGCTAAGGAGTCAAATATCTATTCAGTCCAGAAGTGAGGCAAAGGACTAAATGCTCTACAGTAAAGCAGCGCAAAGAAGAGCTGAGACCAGTCAAGCTGGGAACAGACGGAGGAGTGCTACATCTTCAAAAAGCTCTGAAGATCTGGCCTTAGGGTCCTCAAATGATTTGAATTATTTGGCAGAAATCAGTCAAGGCCAGCGCCTGATTTTCCCCCATACACTTCAGTTAGGAGCTTTGGAGAACCCTTGTAGATAACTGTAAAAATAGCAGGCTGGTAAATTCTGAAAAGCTAAGGCTCTTCTGCCCCTGTGAATGATGATTTACTGTAGAGGTTGTTTTGGTTGTTCCAATTCATCAGATAGGTATTGCTTACAGATAATTCATTTTTTTCTCATATCTCTTCTTGACCTTTAAGACATATATTCCTATTGCTATAGATTATTAAAAAAAAAAAAAAAAAAACCTCATAAAACTGGGAAAAATCTGCAGAAATATTAACCAAAATTGTGATGTCATGACAGTTAGTTCTTCCAATAACCTGTTTGCAACACAACCAAGGTGAAGCATGCTCTGAAAAAGACCATAAAATGCTATGCATCAAGAAAATGCCATTGGGAAAGATCTGCAGCTGTGAGCAGTAATTGGTAAAGTGCTATCATCAAACCCCACATGGCCACATATGCAGAGGAAGACTCATAGCACATCAAGTGTAAAATGAAAACTGTGATACAGGCAGAAATAAAGCCAAAGGAATATCGGTCAATATGCTGAAGCTGCTGGCTGAAGAAAAGTCTGTTCAGCAGACTCCAAAATATTTGTAACTTTGAAAGAAAAAGAAGGAAATTGGAAAGAAGTCAGTTGTTCTAGTTAATGATAAAAGTTTATGTAGGGAAATATTCCACAGAAATGAGGTGCAGATGCTGGAAAGACGGATCATTATCAGTGAGTAATACCACAGTGTCAGTGCTCTCACAAGCATGGAAATGATATATATCTTCCTTAATCCCTATGGATTTATTATGTCACATGGTCAGTCTATGTTCCTCCATCTCCATCAGATAAAGGCTATGGACACTAACAAATAAAACCGATGTCATTCAGTCATAGTAAATGGATGAATGAGGAACAGAGATCAGTAACATCAGAGAGTATAATGGTGGATTAGTAGGCTAAGGCACATGAAATATGCCCTGATATAAAATATTAAACTAATTATGAAAAGTAGTTCTGCATAGCCAATACCAGATGCTTTGATTCTGGTTACTTATCTGAAACACAAAGCTACGGCACATAGAAGTGTAGTCCTGCACATTGGCAAAGTACCCAGATATAGTGGCCCTGTAGTAGAATGGTAAAAGTAAGAATTTCTCACATGCTTTTCTAACTTTGAATAGCATTCACAGTATTCCCTCCTATTTCATCCAACTGAAATTGAATAAAACTAAGTCTTGTGCCCCTAAAAGAAAAACATCGCTACAATTTCGGAAAGATGGAAAACAATCATAGATACCAACTAGTCTTTTTGTATTTCAGGAATCCCAGCAGAGAGAAAGAGAGTACTAAGATTTGGAAGTGTAGCAGAAATGCTAAGTCACAGCCTGAACCAGTGATTGAGCACCAGGTGGGAAGGCATGACCAACCCAGGGGAGCTCAGGTGCAAGCAGTGTACCTGAGTGACCAGAAGGGGTGGAGCCAGGATCCACCCCTCATTTAAGGGTTGGCAGTGGAGGTGTGGGTATTTTGCTGGAGATCACTGCCTATCTGAGGCATTCTGAAGGTAAGCAGTTTGTCTTCCTTTGTTTCTGTGCCTATGGCGACTGCATTTGGGCTTGTTCTCCTTTGCTGCAGCCTAGGATTGTGCCACTCTGCTATTATTACTGTACTTTCCATCATATTATAGCACCTTGGCATTTCTGGAAGATACATGGACATCCCTGTATGGCTATTTAAACCTTAGGTAGGGCCCAGTTTTACTCTGTAGTTCCTTTACTGAGTCAAAGAATGCAGATAAAATGGATGTCTTGAAAATATCTGGTTCAGTGATGCTGGGTATGGTTTTTTTTTTAGCCTGTATTTCATCTTAGAAAATGAACAACTACTTTAGAATTCTTATATTTGGGCATAAATCAGTATCATAGAATGGCCTGGGTTGAAAAGGACCATAGTGATCTAGTTTCAACCCATTGCTGTGTGCAGAGTTGTCAACCGCTAGACCTAGAGCCACATCTAGCCTGGCCTTGAACGCCTCTAGGGATGAGGCATCCACAACCTCCTTGGGCAACCCATTCCAGCATGTCACCACCCTCTGAGTGAAAAACTTCCTCCTAACATCTAATCTAAACTGCCCTTGTCTTAGTTTAAAACCATTCTCCCTTGTCCTATCACTATCCACCCATGTAAACAGTCGTTCCCTCTCCTATTATATGCTCCCTTCAAGTACTGGAAGGCCATAATGAGGAATCCCTGGAGCCTTCTCTTCTCCAAGCTAAAGCCTGGTTCCTTCAACCTTTCTTCATAGGAGAGATGCTACAGCCCTCTGATCATCTTAGTGGCCCTCCTCTGGGCCTGCTTCCAAGAGCTCTGTGTCTTTCTTGTACTGGGGGCCCCAGGCCTGGATACAGTACTCCTGATGGAGCCTCACAAGAGCCAAGTAGAGGGGGGCAATCACCTTCTTCTCCCTGCTGGCCACTCTTCTTTTAATGCAGCCCAGAACATAGTTGGCCTTCTGAGCTGCCAGTGCGCACTGCTGGCTCGTGTCCAGCTTCTTGTCTACCAGGACCACCAGGTCCTTCTCCTCAGGGCTACTCTAAAGGAGATCTTCCCCTAGTTTGTATAAATACCTGGGATTGCCATCGTGTGAGTTTTGGACACAACTTACTACACAGGGGAAAAAAAAAGCCAGTTACTTTCTCCTTCTTGAAAGTCTAGATACTTTGGTTCATGATGGCTATTCCCTGACTGTGCATCACACTGCATATTCAAGGCTTCCTGGAGTCAAAAACATACATATTACATAGGTTTTTAGGCAAAAAACAGTATGTGATTTCTAATGTCACTTAGGGGAGTTAGATGCTCAGCTGTAGTGATAGACATTCAAGATTCTTTAAGTGACACTTTCCCAACTCTTTCTCCTCCAGAATTGTCTCTAAAATAATAGCTTTATCTTCACAGTGTCAGGTGAAAGCAACAATGAGTGCAATATTCAGACATATTCTACAGAATTATGCTTTGCTTAGATTGCTAGGTTTCTAAGATGGTTAAAAATATTGCTATATTGGTACTTGAAAATCTTGTTCTTTCTTCCCTATCCATTTGCCTCTTGGAAACTTTTCCCTTTTTCAGATCCTAAGTTACTTGTTATATGCAGTATGTGCAGGGAGAACTAAGACAGAATCCTGTGTTTTTATATGGTATTATACGAGATGAACAGGGGCACTTAATGTTATGAAACATCTTAGGTTCACCCTTTTGCAGGTGACCGGAATGGCTTAGACACCTTGTTTTTCTGATTTACTAGAAAGGCAGCTGGGCTTTGTATTTGGGTGAATGTCAACCTTTCTGTCTTAGACTGATACCTTTTATGCTTGCATGGAAGGCAACCAAAAAATAAATAAAAAGAACTGAAGAGATTGACCTATACCTCCGGAAAGAAACTGAACCAAAAATCACAAACCTTCTAATTCTGGTGTAGAGCTCTCTGCAATCCAATTAAAAGAAAAAAAAAAAAAAAGGACTTTACAGTTTGTTTGAATTGAGCTCACTGTCTGATTAGAAGCTCTGAGTAAGCAGGTTGTAGGAATGTAGGATGTATTTAAGTAAGAAAGCTGTTTCTCTTGTTGATTAATCAAGTGAAAGCTTCATGGTTCAACTACTTTGCACTTGTTTTCCCATGGTTGGCAAAAAGAGAAGATCACAGAATTTTTTTCTATTAAGAACACGCTCACTAGCTTACATTGCAATTTTATTTTATTTTAACCCCCATTCATCACCACTTATTCTGCATGTCAAGGGCTTTAATTCAGACCCCATGTTTCCTGTATGTTTATTGCAATGTATTGATGAGGTCTGTCGTCCTGAATTCCTGTGTAGCAGAACTGTGTGTTACTTCTTGGACATAAAAAGACAAATATTTTTGCAGCACTTCATCTTGATTGTAAGTTTCTAGGAGCATTAGATTTTTTTTTTTTCCCAGAGTGAAACCTCTGATAAAGGCTGCTGCTAGGTCTCTTCTATCCCTTCTTTTTTATCCTATTTGCCTTGAGGATTTTCATTTTTTCTGGCCATATCTGGGTGTTTTTTTTGCTTTCCTTGAGTCTGTCCTGTAAATTACATTGTGTAATTTGTCTACCTCTGCCAGAAGAATGACCAAGAAATAATCTGTATATACCCTCTTCTTCTGATTGGACACATGTTCCAGGCATGTGGCACTCTGTTCTGCAGTGTGCTGCTATTTGACAAAGAGGACTGAGCCTTGCCATGTCACGTATGCGGACAGTGACAAAGGGCAGGGGCCACACAGGCCTAGTGACAAGAAGACTATATATATCTGAAGTGACAGAAAGCAAGAAGAGACAAATGCTGAGTTGCCAGTCTGCAGAGTGATTTTTGGGTGGACAGATTATTCTCTTGCTCCTTGCACATATGTATGGTGATTGAGCAAAAAGTGATCACATCTGGCTTTTTCCTAAGAATTTTATCTCAGTGGGTTAATTGGAGCGAGGAGGCAAATATACATCCTGGGAGCATGCATGGTCGCAGGACATTTATTTTAGAAGGAGGCAAGAAGTTGCTGGAAAAGAAATGAAGACCTCGCTATTGATATATCTGGATCTAGCCTCATGGAACTGAACTTAATATTCCATGTCATAGACAGCAATAGTTTTATGCTGTCAAATCACTTAGCACAACTTTTCTCACTTGCTTATAAGAATCTTCATTTCTCTAGTGTCTTATGTGCAGAAGTGTTTAGAAATCAGCTCTAAAATTGAAGCTGTACCTTAAAAATGAAAACTGCTATCTAATATGAAGAATGCTGAAAAATCAGTTTCTAGCTATCTCTCAAACTTGACATGCAAAATCAATTGATACTTTTGACCTTAAACTCCTTGTGATCCAGTAACCCATCTTTAAAATGTATACAGTATCAAGTACATCTCAATCATTTTAGAGAAGTGAAAGGTTGAGAAAATAAATTGGTATTTAGGAACTGTCTCCTAATAGAAGTGTGTGAGTTATATTTCTGTTTTTAGAACAACTTGAAGAATATGGCACTAATAATACCTGGAACTACACTTAGAAAAGAAGGAGAAATAAAAAATTGAATAGCTTTTCATAAATGACTTTTATCCATGCTGTGCGTTGAATGAGGAGATAGGGGACCTATTAGCTTTATTGCCTGTGATCATATTGTTAAAGAAGGTATCATAAGCATGAGGACTACATTCAGATTGCACAAATCTGATTTTCAACTTTTTAAGCTGATAATCTTTTAATTTTTTTGTATAGTTCTGTATACATGCTTGTGCATGTATGTTGTCAGACTCTCAAATCTCACTCAGTAAATATCTTTTTGGAGAGTCTGAGATGCTGTTACATGCTTGTGAGATATCCTGAAAATATCAAGCTTGGGCTTCTAAGGCATTTGGGGAAGCTTTCTTTCTAATTATTTTTGGCTTCAATCACGTAGTAGAGTTTCTTCTGCCATCAATTTAATTTGCATCAGTTGTGTAAAACTGTTGTCAAATCATCTTGTTAATACAGCAAATCACATATAGGAGAGGTTATTTAAATGAGGTCTAAATGTTTAAATAGCTTACAATCTTAGGATTAATAACATTCAAAATGTTGACTGTGCTACTTGAGTCTTATAACCTTTCTTAAATGGATCCTCAGTTAATTATCTCCAAAATCAGCCTTTTAAAACATTATGCCGTGTCTAGAGATTGATATTTAACTTTTTTCTATTAATCATATTTAGTTTTAAGATTTGGAAAGGTAGTTCTCTAAGGTTCAGCTGACATTTAAACAATTATGCTGAGACTTAGCATTGATATATTTTGGTTGCTTAACCCTTCTGTCAGCAGTTTTGTATTTTATGCAGACCTTGCTGGTGTGGCACTGGCATTTATAGTAGAGTGCATTTATTTCAATAGAACATTTCTTGTCCTTGTAGTTATAGCAGTTATGATTATTATCCTAAAACAAAGCAGTCTGAAGCTGAAATCAATCTACAGAATATGCTTTCACATGCAGACATATGCATATTCCTTGTGAAAACTGATGTGCATTGAACTACAGACCTTCTGTTAAGAAAATATTACAGGTCCTTCCCAATTAAAAAAGTTATTATTTTTCAGTGCATAGATCTTAACTGCATAGGCTTAGATAGATTTAGTGTTGATTACAAAAACTGATAAACTGTTCTATGATTCTGGCTGTTCAAGGCTACGAGAAATTTTTGTGATATGGATTAAGGCAACTGGGAGTATTGTTAAGCCAGTGCTTCTGGCGTACTGTTGCTTAATATTTCTTCAAGGGCTGCTGAGTTTATATTCTGTCTGTCCCCATCCTAACATATTGTTTCTTGAAGTGAATTCTTGGTGGAGGTCTGAGAGTAATGTATTTTGTGCTATCAATCAAGCTCACTGAAATATGGTACATAGATGTTGGTCTCTTCAGTCAAGCTTCTGTTTGATTGTAAGGCTGGAGGGTCATGGGCTGTAGATGTGCCACTGTCATTTAAACATACTCCATTTCTGTGCAGCAGTATGAACTGCACCACAAACTGGAACTAATCCAGCATAAAATACAACAAAGAAAGTAAAATGGAAGTTGTCAATAAATTGGCAATGGACAGAGGCAAAAGAATGGTTTGTTGTGTGTGCTGGTTTTAATTCATCAACTGCTAATCCTATTTTTTTCAAATTTTTTAATGATGGCATCTGAAGGTCACTTATGGACAATTTCTGTGACCATTCAAAGATAATAAGCAGCTTCGTGTGATATCAATGTACCACCTGCTCCCTTCTGGCAAGAAAGAAAGGAAAATATCTTGCAATATCCATGTCACAGTATTGTTTATCATGCTTGAGTTCGATATTTATACAGGAAAACCTAAAAAATGAGGAATTAAAACTGGTAAGTAGCTTGCCTTCTGTTCTCAAGCTTTTTCTTGGACTTCCCTCGTGTCTGAGCTGTGTTTATATAAATAAACATCTCTGGAGGTACCAAGTTCCCTTATGTAGGGAGGAGGGCAGAGGAGGTTTTCTCACTGCTCCAGTAGTGATAAAGGCCAAATGCTTTAGGTTCCTCCCTCGAGAGGACATGACTTTCTCTGAATGCATTGATCAGAGCAGCGTTCAGTAGACCCTGGGGGGAAACCGCTAACGTACCACATAGAAGCCATGATATAGCTTTGCAATATGTGTACAGAAAGTATTGTATTCTAACAGGTGACCCAGAGGACAGATTTCAAACCACTCTGTTGAGCCCCTTTTCTTGGAAAGGGAAAACAAATACTACAGGATCTGATCCGTTCCCTTTGCTGGCTGCACAGGCAGGAGCTGGGGTTGCTGCTGCTGCCAGTGGGAAGCTCAGGGGTACCCTTTGTCCCCACCAGTTCTGTGTCCAAGCAGTCTCTTGACTTCCATCAGCGAAAATAAAACTTCCTTTACGTTTCCATTCCTTTTCCTATGCCTAGCACAGCAGCCAGACCAACCTGTGGCTGTCCTCTCTGCTTAGTCTGGTGGGCTCACATTCACTGGGATGGCAGCGCTGGGGGAGGTGCTTTGTTGTGTGGAGGGAGGCACTGTTTTGCAGGGTGGCAGCTGCTGCCTGTGTTGGGGATGTGTGTGCAGCTGCAGTGTGTGTGCAGCAGCCTGCTGCAGAGCCAGGAAGAGGGATCCTGAAATCAATATCCAGCTCCTTTAGGCAACACTCCCAGGCCACCCTTTTTTGGGGAAATATTTAGAATAACCAAATATTCATGTTCTGAATTAATGTCATAAATGACTGACACTTCTGTGACTTGCAGTCTGATGCTGGGAGTCGCATTCCTGACTATATGACAGGTTGTACTTGGGGGCCGTTTGTTTACGTTGCTCACACAGTTCAATAGTTGGTATATACTGTGCCATATATGTATGGTTGTTATACATCTTTGAAAACAGTAAATTCCTGAATTTATGCGACAGCTAGGCAAACAAGAAAGGATGTAGGGAGCTGAAATATAGAAGATGTGTCAATATTACTCATCCTCCTCCCACTCTCCCTGTTGGTTACGCTTTCCTTTTACAGTAGAAGCCAACAGTAAATTTTAACCATTTTTTCTTCCAAATTTCTATTTTTAGATTTATAGGTAAAAGACACTAGCAAATATTTTGAGTTTTACTGCTCACAGAAAGTTCCAAATTAACAGCCTTTGAGAATAAAATCCATAGCTCAAACAGGGCACGATAAAGGCAGGACCTCTATAAGCTTCAGGCTTCTGCTGTGCTTCAGGTCTGGTAGGATTCCCACTGCATGACCTTTCTACTGAGACTACCAGTTAAACTTTCAATTACGGTGAACAATTTTGTGGTACAGGCTCTTGCTCCCTGTGAATGATGTGAAGACCATTCTTCTACCTTGTCTGACAGGCAGAACACTCAAAAGGACCGTTTTCTATTGTTTGTGTTTTTTTTCCTGTGGTTACTAATCCCTTCAATCATGGAGTCCTTCAGCATTCAAAATGAATCCCTTTTTCCCCCAGGATTTGAGAACTAATTCTGGTGACACATTAATGTACTTATCACTGGTAGTATTCAAGTGAAAGGTACAGTACTGACAGATGAAGCTCTGCATTATGTTTTTGAGATTATATATATTCCCAAGTTACCAAACTGTAGTAAGTGTCTGATGATCCCTTTCTTTAGCATTCTGAAGTGTGTGAGGTACGGTGTTCACGTGTGTTGAAATGCAAGCAGCGTTGGCTGCTGCTACTCAAACAATTCCATCTGTGCTTGTTTTAAGTCAGTAACTGCTACTTCATTGGACATTTGGGGGAAAAAAAATAGTCTTGCTTTCACCTGAATTGAGCAAAAATTTGGTGAGGAAAAAAATTGGTCTATCAATATCTGTATTTTTGAAGAAAAGACTTTATTTGGCATTCTTTAATGAGAATTCACATTTGTGGAGGATGTTTGCTGCTGTTATTTTAATTTCCTGCATCCTGTTGTGCTATACAAACCATATTTACAGGTGCTGAACCACCTGCCCAGGCAGCATCAGAAATTCCTAGTGGAAGATGCTGTACAATTACCTGGGGAAAAGTATCACTACTAGTAAGGGCCTCTCTCCAAACGTAAAACAAGCCTGCAACTATACTAACAAACTATATGAGGGGGAAGAGTGGATAGCCACAGTAAAAGCGTAGCGTTACAAGCTCAGTTTGATAGCTTTGGATCATTTAAATATATAGGGTTTGCTTGTGTGTCTGACCTCGTTGTGATTAATGTTTAGGTCTAGAACTACAAATAATATTTCCCTCTGCTCCACAAGAGGCTTCACCAGCCTCAGTCTTAGAGGGCATGTGCTAACCGATGCATAATTTCTAAGGGAGTGTTGTTTGATCTAGTGCCTTAGACATACTTCTGGCATGGAGGTCCATTTGATATTCAGAAAGCATAGGAAAAAAAGGCAGAAAGCCAGATGTCATGTATTCAAGACCTTGTCTCACTTCGGATGACAATGCTGGTATGTGCTTGGCACGCTTCTCATATCACCCTTTTACTGATGCAAGAACAGTGTGATCTTCCGATAGCTCATGTTGCATCCTGACTTCAGGGAGGACAAACAATTGCTGAGCAGGTCAAGGTGTTAACAGCCTCATGGTTTTTTTTTGTTTTTTTTTTTGTCAAGTGGTTTATTTCAAAATGTTAAGGGAAACATTGAAGCTACCAATTATGCTTATTGTTTAACAAGAACCTGAATCAATTTCTGAGTCCATAGAGATGATGTATACCTGTATAACTGCATAATTTGAATACTGATTATATTTTTTCCAGAAGTAAAACTAATTTGTTCAGATTTATACCTTCTTCTGTAATTCAGATTTTAGATGCCATTTAATTTATAATGACTCTTAAAAGCACAATACATAGTGTAAGCATGCATATTTTCATTAAGTACACCACTGAATTTACCTTAAGTTTCAGTACTCCAGTTCTTTGCACAATGTGAAATCTATGCTGAACATATAACATTTCCAGCTAAGCCTGTGACAAAAAACAACCCCCCAAGGAACAACAATCCTCCACAACCCTAGACCAGAAACCCACAATAACAGATGGCTTTCTTGTAAAAAAAAAAAAAAAAATTTACCTAGTTTTCACTACAGTCAGAAACAGCAGCCATGTTTTGTTTAGAGATGTTTCTCCTGAAGGCAAAATGACTTGGTTCATTAGGAAGTGAGCTTCAAATCTCTCTTCTTGTGTTTGGACTGACAGGACATAGCAGTACACCTTGTATGCATTACATTCCCTCCCCAAGAATTTTCTGAAGACAAATCAAATATAAGGAAGATTTACAAGAAGAGAACGGCCTGCAGTTTTCTTATGTAAGTTACAGCTGCTTGGACACTGCACAGCTTGGCGCTGCTGAGACCTATTGTAAATGGGTATATTTGTTTATTTTTTGGAAAAAACTACCTCAGTGCTTTAATTCCTAAAATTTATTTTATTTAATTGTTAAGGGGGAGATTCATTATTCATTTACCCAGATTGTTACAGCAGTAAGATGGGGCATCTCTCCAAAGCCTTAGGTAGTAAGGCACATAGTATTTCAGAAATACCTGAAGGGCAAGGAAGTACTGTTTAGCCATGCAGAGCAGAACTGTTAAGGTCTTAAAGATAACTCTTCCACTTTTATCTTAAATTGTGTGCTTTGCAAAGTGTTGCCAAAGAGACAGTTTAATGAACAAATATTCTATAAGTGGTTAAACTTTTGGAAAAAATCCAACAGTTCCATGTGACTCATGTTTATAGGTCTTTTTCAGATAATGCATTCTAGCTGCCCAAGTGCTTGATTTTTTTATGTGTAAAAGCTGAGTCTTCATTAAAAGAACTTACTTCATTTGACTTTCAGCTTCTTGCTTAAAATTCCATGAAACCTTACACATCTCTACAACTAAATCCTACTTAAAATTAAACATTATAATGGCTGTCATAAGCACTTACTAATTATTAGCTTTCATATTCTAAATACAGGATTTTAAGCAAAAAAGTCATGATGCTTTCTCCCTTTTTGAATTTTTTATAATTTAATCCTATTGTGTTGACCTGGGCTGCTCTCTCACTTCCCATCTTCAGAAAGGTGGGGGAAGAAATTAAGCTCAAAAAAAAAAAAAGCTCATGGGTCAAGATAAAGATAGGAAGACCACTTAGCAGAGGTAACATCAGGGCAAAACAGACTTAACTTGGGGGAATTTAATTTGATTCCAATTAACATAGAGTTGGGTGGTGAGGAAGTCAAAAACGTGATTCGGGAGTCATAGTTCCTTCATGGAGTACTCATCTGTGCTGGCATAAGGCCCTTCACAGGCTGCAGGGCAGTATCTGCTCCGTTGCCTGGAGTACCTGCTCCTTCTACACCTTGGTGTTCACAGCATTACTTCTTACACGTTTCCCCTCTCCTTACACAGCAGGCAGCATGTCAGATTTTCTTAAATATGTTTTGTCAGAAGTGTTGGCAGGTTGGCTGATGGGCTCAGCTGTCTCCTGTGGTGGGTCCATTGAGCTGTCAGTGTCCAGCATGCAGCAGCCCCTGGCTTCTGCTTACAGAGGAGTCCCTTCTAGTCCCCCTGCTACCACAACCTTGCCACCTACACTCAGTATGTTTACTCACTTCCCTCCTCCATTCTTTTATGTCAAATGGCTATTCTCTTTCTTTCAGCAAAGAGAGGAGCAGTGGAGGACAGAAGTTTGAGCAGCTCCTGACCCCTCACAGTGCTGCTTCCTCTGACAACAGGTGAAGACAGTGCTGCAGCCTGAGACCACAGACACATCGTTAAAGCCACTGATTACTTTTCCCATTCTCTTGGGTGAAAAATGGCTCTGGCAGCCCTTGTCTCAACTGGACACAGGCACGGGTGTAGTGGAGTGAATTTTGATAGCATTAATGGGAAAAGAGGTCATGCTTGTGTTGAACAAGGTGAGTGGAAAGTGGTAGGCTGATGTTCTTGCAGGCCCAGGGGGTCCTGTTTCTGCTGCTGCAGAGAAGGGAGCTTCCTGAAAGCAGCTCATAATGAAAATCTTTCCTTCACATATTCCAAAATAGCAAAGGTTCTGATACAACTTATGAACTTCATTCTTAACTAGTAGTTAACATAATCCATATCTCTTCCTTGTTAAGTACTGCTGACGTTTGCTTGGTTTTTCACTATTGTGTACAAGTTTAGATTTTCATTCCCTCATACTCTTTTAAATTGGCAGTAAGTTGATAAGACACTCTCACCATTTTTTACCAGTCTATAAATAGCATTTTGCCTCATTTCTTTCCACTTCTTGCAAAGACTTTATTTGGATTTCATGCTATTTGAAAAGCATCAAATTTAAAATAAATGGCAAAAAATATTTTTGCATAAGTGCTCAATCTTATTATAATTCCAAGATACGAGTAAGTGCCAGTTATTTAAAACCCTTACTAGCTAGGAGAATATTAAATGTGAAGTTAGAATTTGAAATAATTTTTTTTTTAAAAGTAAGCTCTAGTAAAATGCTGACCTGTATATTTTATGTAGTATGGATTTCCATCGGGAAAAGCTGACCACCCTTTAACCCTTAGATTACACATGAATCCACAGTATTTGTGTGTTAAATCTCAGCCTGCTTTGCTATCTGTTCCCCACAGTAATACCAACATACAGCTTTGGCATTAAAATATGATTCCTTATCTGTACTAGCAAAAAATTTTTGAAGTTCATCATTGCCTAAACTGTCTTGAAATCGGAGCAAATACCAAGGGATAAATTTAGCTTGGGTGATACACAGAGGAAACATTAATAATCAAGAAACCCAGAGAAAGCTGGTAAATTACTTTATAATTGATTTTTTCCGAAGTGTTTTACAAATGAATACACACTCCCTTTTGAAATCAGTATTCCAAAATACCAGATTTATATCTATTATGGATGAGTCAAGAATGGAAATGAATTGACAATGAATTACGCTTCAGTACTCTTTTGCTGTAGTATTTTAACTGAACTCAAAAATAATTAGACTTAATATGACTGTTCTTTAATCAAAGTAAATTTTGGTGAAATGGCAACAACGAGATGCTCAGATTTGGGTGATCACAGATAACTCATGTTCTGCACTGATGTGGTTATGCTACCCTAGTGTTAAACATTGATTTTTGTTGTGTTTAAGGAAAAAAACATTTATTCTTTGAACATTTCTATTGATATTAACAGTAATTAATTAATGTCTTCAGATATCACTAAGTGTGTTTGAGAAGTCTTTTCTTTAACTGTGTAATGCTATAAAACCTACCATCTAGCACTAGGTTTCTATTGGCTTTCTACTTAAAACACTCAAAATAGTTTTACATTTCAGTTTCTCTCAAATTACGTTGCGTACCCTTATCGATCAACATACAAGTTTAGCCTTCAAAATACAGAAACCTTCAATATTTTATATATTTCTTCAGACTGTGATCTAACGTTTCTTGAGTCCATCATTTAACAGGGAATACTACTTCATCTTCAGATGAAGCTAGAAAGTCACGTCTTAGCGTCACACTGGATATGCTTCAGATATTTTCTATTTAATTTTTCCCAAAATATAATTTTTGTGTAAAATATTGTCCTGTTGAAAATCAAATATTTCTGGGAAGTATATAAAACTTTTTCCAGATTTTTTTTAAGAAACATAGGCCAGAACACTTAATTTCATCTTTTTCAGAACTGAACATCTTGATGTTTTTCTTCATGAGCAACATCTTGTTAATTTTTTGATTCTTTTGTAGTTTTAAAATGTTCTAGTAACCTTCAAAAAAATCTGAATCAGAATGAAAATTTATTGTTAACTTGCTTTCTGAAAAGTGTAATGACAGAATTAAGCACTTCATTAGTCTCGTTCTTGTATTTTAATAATACAATTTACATTTTGTTTCTGATCTGAGCAGGGAATTAAAATTTCAAACCCCAACATTTTTCACATAGATAATAGGATTTGTAGGTAGTCTATCTTGGTAAAATTCCCTTTTATGAGAGGACTTACAAGAAGTTCCTGTAGATTACTTATAAGTGTGTATATGGTATCCACAGTATCTGTGATATTTATGATATCTCTGAAAGGCAAGAACTTTGGTCTTCATGTAAAGTACTTGTGCATGTCACTTCATAGTTCAACAAAACAAGGTAAAAGTGTGAGCTTTTGAAGAGAGATATTGAAGACCTGGGAAAATACTGTCCTGTGCATACCAAGTAAGGTTTTTCTATCAGGAAATCCCACACTCAGCAAGGGAGGGACCTTCCCTATGCTTTGTGTGCAACTAAGCACTTGCTTGTTAGGTGCTGCAGATAAACTGGTAGCATTCTTGGGAGATGAAAACAATTAAGATGCCATTCCTGCCATAGTGAAGGTCTTAAAATGAGACTATGAAAACTCTATTATTACACCACACCTTTTCTGCACACTTCTCACTTTCATGGCAGCAATAAGGCTGTGTGCTACACAAGGATCTGCAGTTTCAATTTGTTTTTTGAAGGGTCTGGCTTCTCCTTTCTCATCTCTACCTAATTCCAATGTACATTGAGAGGACTTAGCATCTGGCAGGATTAAGACGTTCTAAATTTGCCGCTTTTTATGCACATGACAATACTGGTATCTGGTGTGGTAATTCTGTGTGGTCCTTTCACTGGATGCTAGGATGAAGCCCTGTGGGATTTGCTAATTCTGAGGCAAGATACTGAGTAAAAGAGATTAAATCTTCTGGAAGACTGTAGTTGCTAAGTTATTTTAAGCATTAAAAGTTCCTTTCCTTTTTTTCAGAAGGAAAAGCGCATAATAGCTAATTAGGCCCTTAGGGATCAATTTTCAAAACAGTGTGCAGGAGGTGCGAGCACAAACTTTATTTGTTAATGGGTTTTGTGAACATACCTCCTGTGATTTTTCAAAATGTAGCACAACAAAACAGCAATCCTAATGGAGAAGTACATTTAAATATATAGAATGTTGTATATTTTCCTTCAGGACATGAGATAGATGATGTACATTAGGTCCATAGAGTATTTCTGTGGCCATTACGTTTCACTTTCTCAAATCCTTAAGTGTGATGAAACTATAAAATATTATTTGCTGCCCTGTAGTAGGAGCCAATCCCATAGTCTTCACTCTCCTTCTCTTTGATTCAATGAGGAAAAGTAACAAAGGACTAATTCCCTAATTTTGGTAATTAAATATTGTATCTTTATCTACATATGTATTTATATCATTTTTAAACATTTAATTGTAAAGATTGTGCAAGGTGTTAATGAGGGCTGCTCTGAAAGTAATGCATCCTATTTTATTATGTTGACCCACAGTGTCAGATGTGGGTGTTGGAGGAAGAAGCAGTAGAAGTTGAACCTTCCCACCAATATTCCATTATGTTTTGTTGCCATGCAACAGATGACAGTAGAGGGACAGTCTGATGTGGAAGTGCATATAAAGCAAAGGTGTGACTGAATTCCTTCAAATGG
The DNA here is from genome assembly GCF_002078875.1 of Numida meleagris. Taxonomy (NCBI): domain Eukaryota; kingdom Metazoa; phylum Chordata; class Aves; order Galliformes; family Numididae; genus Numida; species Numida meleagris. Next base: position 92,102,627 of record NC_034409.1, read on the forward strand.
AAATAATGGCACCCACTGACATTCACTGATACTTGCTGAACATTTATGGAGATCAAACAGTTGATGTGAGCGCAGTGAGATGGTGGCTGGTGCTTTTCAGCAGTTGTGGCAGTGACATGATAAGCCACCATCTGGACAGTCATGTACAGCTGTTATACCACAAAATGAAGAGCATCCTGATCAGCTCATCTGTGTGAGCTGAATGGGCTGGTGAAAGATGGACTGTGTGGTCAACTTTTTACTAGCAACAACAGTGTCATAGAAGCTGTGAAACAGTGGGTCACTTCCACTGGTGCAGATTTTCACCAGGTTTTCAGAGTGTGGTATGCTGGTATGCAAGCTCTTATGCATTCCTGGTGAAAATGCATAGCTAATGATGGTGATTATGTTGAAAAAAAAATATTATTCTGTACTTGAGAATCTGCTCTATCAAATAGTTTTGTGCTCTTTGTATCTGTTGTAACTTTCATGTAAATAAATAGGAGGTGTTACTTCTGGAACAACCTACATAGAAAGAATTAAGAGTAAGCCTATGATTCATACAAAATTTAAGCAGCATTGTATTTCATTCTCTATTTAAACTGATGGCAAACGTTTCACTATCATTACACAGGAAAATGCAAAAAAAAAAGTCTGTTATTTTTGAATAGTGTTAAATAAAAATGTGTTTCATAGAATCATAGAATTACTGGGGTTGGAAAAAGCCTCTAAGATCATCTAGTCCAACTGTCTGCCTACCACCAATATTTTCCACTAAACCATGTCCCTCAGTACAACATCTAAGTGTTTCTTGAATGCTTTCAGGGACAGTGACTCCACCACCTCCTTTGGAGAAGAATTATTTCCTAATGTCCAACCTGAATCTCCCCTGGTGCAGCGTGAGGCCATTCCCTCTAGTCCTGTCACCGGTTTCATGGGAGACAAGGGTGACCCCCAGCTCACCACACCCTCCCATCAAGTAATTGTAGAGAGCAATAAGGTCACCCCTGAGCCTTCTCTTCTCCAGACTGAGCAATCCTGCCTCCATCAGCCTCTCCTCATAAGACTTGTGCTCCAGCTTTGTTGCCCTTCTCTGGACAGCGGTTTGTTATTTCTGCTTGTTATAATTTACAATAACATTAGAGGTTGAGGCTGCAAGAATGAATTCACAGGTAGGTAGACGCAAGGCAAAGTGAATTTACAGCTATGTGTCTCCTAAAACAGAAGGCATATTTGTTTGGAGGATATTCCAGTTCTCTGCTTTGAGAAGTGGAGATTCCTCACTTCAAGCCAGGTCAGAATGTTGGCAGATGAGCTCAGGTTTGGTTGCGTTTTCATATATTATTATTCCTTAAAAGTTTAAATGAGGATCCATATCCATGTGACCTTATGCTTCTAACAGCCATGTAGATCCAGGGGTACATACGCCAAATACTGTGTACGTAAAATAAAGATCACATATGTTCATACAGCCTTCATCCTTGTTCTGAACAGTGTGAAAACTGAGATTATAACAAGTGAAAAATTATGTTTAAAATATTTAAATATATATTACATCTGAAAAACAGTCCATGCACCATAATTTCTTCCAACAAGAAGAGATGTGAGATTCTGTTTGTGTTTTAATGAAAAAAAAACAAACAAGCAACCGACAATTCTAGATTGAGCTTATACTTCAGCATCTGAATGAAAGTTTACTTGTGATTTCGGAAGTTAGGGTTTTGTTTTAAATGACATCCTCGTGGATGCATGAGATATTTGTAATTAAGAAAACAAATGTAAGTGTGCTGAGCACAGAGTTAGTGTCTCACCAGTATGAGCTCTGCAGTCAGTTTTATACAGAACTATTTGCAGATTACAGAATAATCAAAAGAAATCAGCTGCTTCTGTGTTTTTCAGACTCCAAAAGCATCATTGCAATATTCACAAATAATGAACAATCACACAATTCCAACCCAATCTCACTAATAAAAGATTTTGATTTAAAATATTTTCAGCTTCTATAAATGACAACAATTTCTGTCCTGAGTGGAAAAATGATTTGTTGTCTGAAATATTTCATTGCTCAAGTGGCATCTATTATCTAAAAAACATTAGATTTCCCATAGAATAGAAAATATATTTAAAAAATATGTGAGCACAGATAATCATCCTAAATTGGTGATTTTATTTCTTAATATTACTGGACAGTTGCCTAAGATGGCAAGTTTCATTACACTAGAATATAGATCTGACCAAAGTGTGCAATTTTTTCCTTCAGTGCACATTTAATGGAATAGTACAGTAGTCTCAGAATATTTATATTGTGGTACATGATTGGAAAGTTGATAATGTTCATTCATTGCAGTTATATTGTTTTATTAGTGAATATTGAAATTCTGGCTTTCAGGATGCCGATTTTGAATGGTTATAGATAGTATTATATATACTTACATTTAGCTTGACAGATTAAGGAAGTGCTAACAGAAAGGCTCATTAAGATTAACTCAAAAATTATGTGATTAAGTGCTTCATTTAAAACCTTCTGCTTAGAAATACAAATTTGTATCTCACAAATCCCCTGCTTTTCCAATAAAAATTAGCTAGGCTGTCAATTATGATATTGATACCATAAAATCATGAGCTACAGCTGCTTTTCAGTTTAAGCAGATTCTGTGATAAGATATGATTACTTGTGCTTCGATATTGCCTAGTATCTGAATAAATAAATAAATTTATTTTTAGCTATATGTACTTTAATAACTTTCATAATCTCATTGTTAATTTTTTGTTAGTTCTTTTCCTCCTTAACCCGTTCACTGCAAGCAATGATAGAGAATCCTCTCTGTTAAATATCATATACACAGACTTTAACTGTTGAAATATGTAGAATTATGGCAGCAGACAATGTGGAGTAGTTATTCAATCATGCATCTTCCAATTTTCCTACTGTAACTACCATTTTTTAGCTATGAATTTAAGCTACTAGTTATTATTCTCCTTCAAAAAATAAGAGTTCTTAATTGTTTCAGGAAAAACATTGCAATTTAAATATTTTTAATATCACAGAATTGTAGAATTGTAGGGGTTGGAAGGGACCTTTGGAGGTCATCTAGTCCAATCCCCTGCTAAAGTAGGTTCCCTAGAGTAGGTTGCACAGGAAAGTATTTGGGGTGGGTTTTGAATATCTCCAGAAAAGGAGACTCCACATACTTTTGGAAAATTTGTGCTGTAACAACAAACACTGAAAGAAGGCTAGTATTTTCCTCTCTATCTATGTTTCTGTTATACAGGGTTGCACACAGAAGTTTCTCTTCTTTTTTCAGAGCTTCTAAATGCGTACTTAAATTTCAAAGAATCATAAAATCATTTGAGTTTGAAGGGACTGTTAAAGGCCATCTAGTCCAACTCCTCTGCAATGAACTGGGCCCCATCCAGCCTGACCTTGGATGTCTCCAAGGATGGGGCTACCAACCATCTCTCTGGGCCACCTGTTCCAGTGCCTCGCTATTCTTATTGTAAAAAAAACTCATACCAGTTGTCTTGCTCCAGTTATCAGTAATGAGATGACATATATATACCGGATGTGAGATTAAGACTCAGAAAGGAATCAAATATTTGCCCAAGCAGTTTATAATAAAAGTTTTGGTTAGCTAGGCCTGAAGATGGGAGGTGAGACAAAGAAAGTGACAGTAAAAAGACAGAAAATAAAAGTTTTGTTACAGGAATGCAGAGATGGTTATCATCCCAGTGTCACAACAATTCATGGGTATGGTTGGCAGCGGGGGTGGAGGGGCATGGATTCTCTTTCTTAGCCAATCAGTGACAGAAGGAAAATGCAACAAGGGAAAAGTGCACACAAAGTTTTTGCAGAGTCTATGTATTTATACTGTCTGGTTCTCCTTGGGTTGTCCATAGTAATGGCACAGGTGCAACAGTCCAGTGCAGTCTTATCCACATCAGAGTAGCTGGGGCCTCCACACAAGGCTGAGCCACTGCATCTCGGGAGTAGCACATAAGGTGATAAGTGTCATGACATTCTCCTTATCTTCCTTGTTCCTGACACTCCTGTGTAGGCAGAGATGCCTCCAGTTGTCCTTGCACTCCACAGCAATCTTTGAGAAAAAAGGAGTTTTTGTACAGCATCTCACACCAATCTTAATCTCCACTGTTCTAGTTTGAAACCACTTCCCCTTGTCCTGTCACAACAGGTCTTGCTAATAAGTCTGTCCCTTTCTCTCTTACAGTCCACCCTTTAGATACAGAAAGGCTGCCTTCTCTTCTCCAGGCTGAACAGCCCCAGCTCTTTCAGCCTGTCCTCGTAGGGAGGGTATTCCATCACTTGGATCACTTCTGTGGCCCTCCTCTGGGCATAATTCAACAGATCCACATCTCTCCTGTACTGAGGACTCCACACCTGGATGCAGGACTCCAGGTGAGGTCTCACCAGGGCAGAGTAGAGGGGCAGAATCATCTCCCTTGACCTGCTCACCATGTTTGTTTGTTTTTTATGCAGCCTAGGATGCTTATCGCTGGCTTTCTGGGCTGTGAGGGCAGGTTGCTGGTTCATGTCTAGCTTGCCATCCTCTGGTACCCCCAAGTCCTTTTCAGCAGGGCTGTGCTCTCTATTTCTCTGCCAGCTTGCATTGATAGTGGGGGTTGCCTTGACCCAGGTGCAAGACCTTGTGCTTGGCTTTGTTGAAACTCATGAATTTTAACTGGAGCCACTGCTCAAGCCTGTCTAGATCTCTCTGGATGGCATCCTGGTTTGCAGGCACGTCAGCTGCACCACACAGCTTGGTGTCATGCACAAACATGCTGAGGGTGTGCTTGATCCCATTGTAAATGTCACTGATGAAGACAACAGAGAGCACCAGCCCCAGTTCTGAATGCTGAGGGACATCACTCATCATGGATCTCCATTTGGACACTGAGCCATTGACCATCACTCTCTGGATACGATCTTGCAACCAGTCCCTTGTCCATTGACTAATCCACCCATCAAATCCATATCTTTCCAACTTAGAGAGAAGGATGTTGTGGGGGATCATGTCAAAGGCCTTACTGAATTTCAGATAGATGACATTAGTGGCTCTTCCCTTGTCTGTTGATGCAGTTACACCATCACAAAAGGCCACTAGTTTGTTTAGGAAGGATTTGCCTTTGCTGAAGCCATGCTGATTCTACTGTATCGCCTCTTTGTCTTCTGTGTGCATTAGCATAGCTTCCAGGAGGATCTGTTCCATGATCTTCCCTGGCACAGTGGTGAGGCTGACAGGTTGGTCATGAATGCAAGTGCTTTGCCAATAAATGTCTGATATAGGTAATGCTTTAGTCTCCCTTTCTGCAATATTGAGATGATTATTTCCCCCTCCTCTGTGCAGACTGTTTACAGTACCCAATAGCATGACTTCTACTCTTTCTCTTTTCTAATTACTAGCAATAGTCCTATCGCATAGATTATTGATTTTTTTTTCCTTTAACTTAGCCGACAGTTAAAAAGTTTCTCAACACTTCCATGCCTTGCTCCCCTCTCACTTCTTTGTAAGATATTTTAAGCAAACTTCGGTCTTAATTTGGATGTAATGTGTAAGACAATCTCATATATTTTTGTGTCTGTATTTTACCATGCCACAGAAAATCTCTCCAGGATTATTATTGTTTCCTTCCTGACTATTACAAACATAATTCTCCCTGTTTTCCCTTGCACCATGATTACTTTATTTCTAACTTTCTGAACATTAGGTGCTGGATCACCTACCTTACTGTGCACCCTTTTTTCATTCTGCTGCTCTCTCGTATCCGTATTAGTTCTCTAACATTAATCCCAGCTTGTCGACTTTCTATGCTGTCTAAGGTGCCCACATCACATCTCTTTTTCCCAGCAGTTTTTTATTTATTATTTTTTTCTACCTGACCCTGTATGCCGTAAGAGCCCTTCAGTAAAACTCATCCTTTCTTAACACCTTCTCCACCTTTTAGAAGTGAGCTAGGTTTCATACTGTGCTTGTTAATAACTGATTGATTATAATTGTGTAGTCTAACCAAGTTTTTAAGACTTTTGTTAGCCTCAAAGAACTTCTCACATGACCTCTATATCCTAAAAGGATCATAATTTCCTAAAGTGACAATCAAGCTTCCTGTATCTCTTTGAAGCACTTTTTACAATGATCCTTGAAGTTCCCACTTTGTCTCATAAACATAAGTGCATTAGGAAATGCTGATAAGTGCACTCGGATACTTGCTTTATAGTATCAATGTGTAAATGCTATTACTCTGTATGACAAGAACAGCTGCAACGACAGAGTTACTAGGCTGTAGTTACCACAGACACCTTAATACCTTTAAAAGGAATAACTATGTTATAAAATGAACATTCAGATGTAAAATTCTAGTAAGGATCATGAATTTACAGAGATTGAACTGATGAAAGTCAGGTTCAAATTTGTGCTCCTTAGTCACTTTAGCTTATTATAGGCACTGTAAGTTATGCCTAATGTTTATTTATTACTAATATTTGGGACAAATGAGACCCAAAAGCATTAATTTGTGATGTATTCTAGTGACTGTAGCACCTTGGTGCTGATGTGTATTGATTATTTTGCCCTTCTAGGATGACATCTTTGATCAATTAGTCACCTAGCTAAGACATTTCTCCATAAATTACAATCATATTTGAATGGAACTTGGTAATTATCACAGATGAAAAGTGCATTTTTGTCCAGTGACCTCAGATATTACATTTAAAGAAATAGTAATAACACATTTCTCCCATTACAGGATTCTAAGGTACATACAAATAGCAATAAAGTCAAATATCATGAATAAAATAAACTGAAAATTAGATGAAAATTTTCCCTTGTCAGCTACTCAGATTTCTTAGATGACTGTGGATTCTGAGTCAAATAGACTCTCAGCAATAAAATTATCTAGTTGATACACTGGATAATGAGTTGCGAAATAGAACTTTGTGTTTTATATCCTTTAAAGTATAGATAATTTGCAGATGAATATAAAATAAGCTAGAACTTTCACAATTGTTTTAATTGTCCTTCCACAACATCTGCTGGTTTTTCTCTTTTTGTGTCTGTGATAGAATGTTCTTTTCAAAGAAATAGATAAGCTATGCATCCAGTGAAATATATTGAAAATAGTTATGTTTGACACTGACATACTGTGTGAACCTGGAAGTATATTTCACTATTAGAGAACGGTATGAAAAAAAAAAAAAAGGAAGAGTGGAGGAGAGATAAAGGAAATGTCTATCTGATCTTACAGGGAAATAAACTCCTAAGAATAACTCCCTCTTAAATTTTCTTTTAAATTAGCCATACAGATAAAGATGTACCTGTTATATTTTTCACATATGTTTAAAAGTGTAGTTTGCACAGAAGCTATGTAAGACATATGGGAGATCACCTGAATCATTGCTTCTATAAAGTCTGTTTTTCTTTTCCTTAAGAAATTTTGAGGATGGAAAATTACAAAAGATGATGTTTGCATCATTTTGATAATGTTTTTTTCTTTTGTGAAATAACACTCCTCTGTAATCCTGTGTGTGTGTCATTATGTATATGGTAAGTTAGGTCTTGATTTGTGTTTTTAAAGCAGTGGCTAAAAATGTACAATTCTGAATAATTTTTATTAATAAGTAATCAATGCAAGCTGAAATTTGGGACATTAGAGTTTATTTTGCTCCTTAATATCTCAGCTTCTGTTAGCACATCCTGAGGTATGGGGCTCTGTTAGCACCATGATCAGAGTAAAAGACTTAAGGAAAGTTTTCTTCACAAAAGATGCCCTCTTCTTCTCCAGTTATTTAATTTAGAACTTCCAAGTCTATTCCTTAGATTATTTTTGCCTTTTGGAGGCAGCCTCTAGGGAAATTAAGGTACAGCACAAAGATGATCTTCAGAGGAAGATGAATTCTTGAAAAGATTGGTTTTTGAGTAAGAGTGAAAGGGGTGTGGGTTTGAATAACTTGGGTCAAACGTACATGAATCAAGACTCTGGGCCTTCTGGTTCATGCTCAAAGCCAGTTTTGGTGTACAAGGGTGGATTAATTTTTCAAAAAGGCAGTATCCAAGAAAGTATAATGCTCTTGATGCAGTACAGTAGCTGCCATATTGGTTGCCAGAGGGAATTTTAACAAACATATTAAATTTTAGATTGCTCTGGCTCCATTTGGAAATTGGATCTCTAAAATAACGAAATGACAAAAATGGCATGAAATCCTGATGTCTTCACCTGGAAGCATGTAGATAATTGAGTTGGACCGAGTTGCTGGAAGCTTATCATCTCAGTACACTTTACAGGGAAATTAATATGCAGACAGAAATCTATGCATCTTGACAAAATCATGCAATTTTATAAAACAGCAAATCTAAGCATATATAAGGAAGCTTTCAAGCTGAGAATAACTTGCTCATGACTGAGATGCTCTATAGACTAGCATGTCATGTAACACTTTACAGACATATATTTTGGCATACATGTATGCACATGTATTCAAAGACCAAAAAATGTGCAAGTTTGATATAAGTTTTAAATGATTGGGCAAGATCTATATGTTTAACACCATATCCCACTTGTAGATCTTAAAATGGGATCTAAGACAGCACTGATTTTAAAGAACCCAGAAGTAATTGTCAAGTATGAAGTATCAAGTATAAATAGATCGATTTAGACCTTAATGTACAGAAATAAAAGATTTCAAATCAAAGGAATATTACAATGGAGAGTCCAGACTAACTGTGACAGCACAGCCTTTTATAGCTGTTTTACTGTCTAGACAAGAAGCCATTCTCTCTGAGATAGGAAACCCAGCTCAAAAGCTTATTGGATTTAGCGTATTGAGACAAAATAGACATGCATGAGCACAAAAAGAAATGAGATAAATTTTACCAATATATTTCTCTAGAAAGGTTTTCATGATAGCCAAGTCTACATCACAGAGAAGTTGCAAATAAATAGCTCTTGGTTATCATTGCCAGCTCTCTCTAGGAAGTTAATAATGAAAATATCCATAAATGAACACAATACAAGAAGCAGAAAAGAGTATAATCTTTTTCAAATAGTTATGTTGTTCTCTTTCAGATGGCAAAGGATGCATTTCAGTCCAGCCTCTAAATATTTGTATTTGAAAGAAGAAATTATGCTGAACATATTGAAATTTTGTATGGCTTGTAGACACTATCTAATAGTGACAATGTGTAAATGAAATTTACCAATTAGAAAAATTAGAAATTTACTAATTAGAAAAATTAGTAAAATGTCTATAAATATATATATTTGAACAGCAGATCTAGAGAAGTGAAAACATGAAGATTTTATTTGACTTTGACCAGCTTAGCAGACATAGGTAAGACAAATAGGTATTGCTAGAATTTCTGTTGCTAACATATTTTTAATCAAGGATTAAATTAATCCAATTTTTTTTATAACTGATATATTATCACTGAGAAACATAAAAACACCTAGGAAGAAAATGACTAAAATTTTGGATTTTATGAAAAGAATGTAGGAGAAGGCAATAAGTAAGTGGTCACTGCCATCTTGAAACAGCACTTTGGAGAGCCCATCCACAGCCAAGAGATAGCAGCAGGCTATGAGGCATGCTTGTTCAGCATGGCTTTACTCAGACTTTACAAATATTCAGCTATTTTCTTTAAATGCACAAGATCTGAAATATTCATAGTGAACAGTATGTCCCAAATCATGCTTGTACATACAGCACTTCAAAAACACAGTAACAGAGCTTGCTTAGAAGCTTGAAGATAAATATGGTGAATCCAATTGACTCCCTGAGCATAGTTGCAGTTAACAGAAATGATTAGTGCAAGTATGACTCTGAGCATTAACTCTTGGGATGGGGCCAAGATCTTGCAATATGTGCCTGGGAAGGTCTCAGAAAATGGGCGGATCCCCAAGCACCACGGCAGCAAAAATTCAGTGGGACTACCTCATGGTGTGGTTCACACTGGCCACTGATCCTGAACAGTAAGACAGGGAGATAACAAAAAGAGCTATGGAACTTTAACTTCATTTAACACAATACATATTTGGTTTGCATAGATTTGTTTATAACAGAGGAAAGACAAATAAAAACCAGTTAGGTTGTATTGGATTTTTGAAAAGTCATCAAAAGCAACCATCCAAACTACTGCAGTATAAGATGGCTTTGAGATCAGACTTGAATCTTGTAACTGTCTGTCTCTGTAGAAATTACCCCTTGGGTTAATATGAGTAACTGAAAATTTCCTTGCTTTGTTGTAGCACGAAGTAAAGTATAATTATTAGAATATTGTTGTTGCTGCTGTACTGGTGTGATTAATCTGTAGCTAAAGTCTTGGAGAATGCAGTTAGATAAGTCTCCCTTTTCTCACATTTGAATCAGGAATGCATTGTCAAACGCCTTCAGATTGCGTAGGGGATACAAGGCAATGAAGGTTTGAAGCTATGTCATGCTAAGTAAACACCTACATGATGATATGCATGAGAAATATCCTACACGGAGTTCTGGAAATCTTGAGAAGATTTTAGCAGAACTCCTGCAGCTCTGTGTATGACAAGATCAAAACCAGGAAAGCTGTCTCAGGTTGTATCTTTACAGCTGTGACTGTGATACAAAGACTTGCTACCTGAGCCACATATGAAACATTTATGCTGGGTTCTGGAACAGACACAGCAAATGTAGCATGGATTTTAGCATGGACTCATTTACTGCACTTTTTGGGGCTAAGCTGCATATTGTTGTGCCAAGAACAGCAGCAGTATTTCAAATAATTATCTCAAAGCTAGTTCAAACATCTCTCACTGTATCAGACATAGTCAGAGTATATATTAACAACAAACAAAGAAATACAGAAATAAAGACTTCTTAAATCAACTCCTGGGATTGGGTCTGAAAAAAAAGAGGTCAGCTTCCAGATACATGATGAAAAATCCCACTGACTTCAGTTGAGCTGCTCCAGAAATGTCTAGCTTAAGCTAGATCAGAATCCAGCCTTATCTTCAGAAATACATTCAACAGAAAAACAGATGAGAAAGATTTTCATCAGTGATTGAAAGTGGGATGTTTGTTACTGAGGATAATGCATATCTGGGAAAGTTACAAATCAACAAACTGTTTTTAAAACATATATATACTTGAAAAGTATTATCTTCCAACATTTTTCTAGGGTTCACTATATAGGAATTCTCTTCAGAGGAATTTCTTATGTTTTTGCAATCCACAGCATTGTATTGTTCCCTTTTCAATCTGCTTAGTGATGCATTCATCAAGGTTTTTAGGTGCTACCAGTTAAAAACTGTTTTCAGATATTCACAACATAGTGCATGTGAACAAGAGGGAATGGGGAAAAGCATGAGCCACCGTGCCCCAGCAATAACATTGTGTTGTTATGAAAAAACTGTAGATTGAATAAAATACTGCAAAAAGAAATGTTGCTGTCACATACTGGATTTGTATTTGATACGCAATGTACAATGCCCTATCATCATTTGGTTTTCCTATCAAAGAAAATATAGACATGATTAAGAATATGCATGATATCAGCATTAATATAAGAGCAAGTTAAGTGTTTCTGGATCAGGAAATGAGATTATAATGAACTCAGTGTGATTTCATTGAGGTAAAAGAAATTTAAACTTGATAACTATTCATAAGAAGAATAGGTACTATGTTAGCATTCTCTTTCCCTGGAGGTGAAAGAGCCTTGACAGGGCTGTTTCTCTCATTAAAAGCTGACATGACTTTGTCCTGTAGGATTTGCTGGCTTCACTAGAAAATTTGCAGTCATCTGACACACGTGTTCTTCTATTCCTAATGGATGAACAAGTCTAATTTAGCATATACATATACAATTAAATCCCACCATGGCTCTGTTGCAGCGGAAGCTTGCTAAACTGTTTTTAAAAGAGATTTAAATCAGAACTGTTGGGCATAGGACCATATAATTTAAGTTACCTTCTGAATACACTATAATTGTACTAAGTCCCTTTATTATTGAATGGGTTTTAAATTATTTGATGAAGCAGTTGCAAATTAGTTTTAATCTAGACTTGTCAGTTTAAAAATTTCTATTTTTTTAATTCAATTTTACTCTTCTTTTCAATGAAATACGACCTATATTGACCTTAAAATGGAGGTATTAAAAAATTGAGTGGATTTGCACATATGTACTGTGGATGGCTATTACTGTATCAAATATTAATTAATTTGGAGTGGTTATCAGTAAGACGTATGTTACAGTTTAAAAATAATTATTACAACATTCAGTGTTAATTCATATCTATGCACAAAATTCTTTTAAACTTAAATGTGTTACAAGTGAATACTGTAAATAAAAATTCATTAATTTTCTTGCCAATTTATATTTCTGTGCTCCCAAATATGTCCTTTCCATGGATAAAAGCAACTTCTTGGGAGGGTGGCATTTGGAATGAAAAATGCTTTCTTCTACTCCAAACACATGAACAAACAAAGAAAAAAATTTCTGAGCGTTTTGACAGAAAAGTTGAGAAAAAAATTTACAGACTGGTTATAATTAGAAGGTTCTGATCTTCTGCAAATTGAGAATACTTTCCAAAAACGTAACTTTTATGAAGTCTTACATAGTCAACTTCAGTAGAATTTTCTAACAAGATTAGTTAGAACTTTCAGTTATCTGCTGAAATCCCAAAGGCATGCATGGTAGAGGAGAATGTTTTGGCAGCTGAGTTAAAGCTCTTCCTATGGTTGCTCTTTGCCACTTTCCATCTGTGCCCCTCTGGCTGCCTGCTCTATCCACAGAGGGATTCTCAAGGAACTGCACAAAGCTGGCAACAGGGGACACTGGTAATGGTGTTTGCTTGGTACTGCCCAATACGACTCAGTTTTCTTCAGTAACGGATACAGTGCAGGGTGAATTTCATCTCCAGAGATTTTGACTGATTGCCTGAATTGAACACTGACTGTAATTTTACTTCCACAAAAACATAGCACAAGGAGCATTGCATAGGAACTCTGCATATTTCAAGTTTGTATAACTATATAACCAGGTCTTTGAGAGAGAGCTATAATTTTCCTAAACATCAAAGCATACCATTGAAGTTCCAGGTACCATAGAATTTGGGGTGGCAAACAATTCCAGAAGCTGTGGGGAAGCAAAATATATATTTTTTTAAAAGTTGCATATGGATAGGGTTTTTATTTTGGTTTGTTTTTTTGCTGTCCCATCTCCACTTATCTGGCTCTTCTCTTTTGTGTTAACATTTTTTAGCAATTCTGTGGAAAACTGACTTCTAAACACTAACTCCTGACCTTCTCACATCCTCCTCTTTCTCATCTGTCTTCTGTTTTCATTTTTCTTCCCTATTTCTCCTGTAAGACGTTTTACTAGCTGGTTCCACTTGTACTGGCAATGTTTGTGACAATGTGTTCTTCTGAGTGTCATTCATGAACAGCAGTGTTTTTTTTCCAGTGAATGGCTAAAGGCTTAATACAGTTCTTGCAAATAAATGGTTGCTATTCTTATTGCCATCAGTGTTTACTTATACCAGTGAGGTGCTAAGTCCAGTTAGTCATTGAATCATATCTCTAGTGCTTCCCTCCAGTAATTTCATCACAAAATTATTTAATGCTTTTTCCAATATGAAACTTCCTGTTAGGAGAGAGGCTCCCCTTCCTATACGGAAACTAGAGGATAAATATGTTATTCAAAAATGTAAACTTCAGGTCACACTTAGACCTAGTCCACAACAAAACGATTCATTTAAGTGCTAATGTTTTTCATATCTGACTTGGAATAAATTGCTTGTTTTTGTTTGATTGATTGATTGACTGACTTCTAGTTTGTTTTCTTCAATCCAAGATGCCCTGGTATATGAATTGCCCAATGTACTTTATTCGGAAATTTATAAATCAAATATTAATACTAACACCTAGATATTGTGTAAAAATTCTTCTAAACTTATGTTGTGCAGGAAATCTGTTTTGTTATATGTTGACAAAACAGCATTCTTTTTAGAGATTAAATAAGTTCAGAAATATTTTTTTCTTCCAGGATACTTCTGTGTCAGTAGTACAGTTCTTCTTTTCAGCATCTGAATTTTCTCAATTTATTCTAATAGAGAGAGAAAAGATTTTAAGCTTAATGTTGTGAAGTCCACTTTCTAGCATAGACTTTCGTAGCCACGACTCACTCTGGAACTCCCCTTGAGACTCTCCAACATCTTAAAAATGTTAGTTCTTGCCCCTCGTACGAAGCATTTATTGTATTTCTGACAGAAATAGAAATAAGAATAACTAAGAAAATTTTAGTCTTCCTATCTTATGTACTGACATGAAATCAAATATCCAAGTTCTTCAAACCACTCTGGGACATCCAGGATTTGGAATTTTTCCAGAATTAGAAGAATCCCCCATTAGTGAGTAGAAAAGGTGGAAATGTTGAAGTGTTCCAGAAACCATATGTACTCGAATGTTTCAATATTTTCAATATTTAAAAATTTCAAAATTAAAAAATAATCAAACAAAATACATTTTAAGTTTGTAATTCTTACTGAATTTAATATTTGAAAAAATACTATATAAGCTAATTTATAATGCTTTGACATTACTGAGCATGTTGTCTTCTAAAGGCAGCATAATAACCCAACTACATTGACAACATTTATTCAGGAAACTTTTTCTGTCAAGAGAACTATTAACCTGCACTTCATGTGCGTTCAGCCATAGGTTGCTAACATAAATGCAAACTTTGTTCATGTAACAGATATGTATGTTCCTGCCAAAACTAGAATAATATGTTTCTAACATTGTGTCATTCTGTGGCAAGTCTTAGGCACAGAATGCAGAGTAAAACACTCATGGAAAGCAGGCTTCTGTTGCAACACTTACAGACTGCTGGTCAGGCTTTTGCCGTAGTCTCAGCAGGAAACAGAAAGCAAAATATCAAGAAAGGCCTTTGGAAAACCATTTGGATAAGAAGTGGAGATACTGAGGAAACTGACATATTTTGTTCTCTCTGGCCTTCTGCTTCTGTAAGGTATATAGTCTTGTTAGCTAGGAATTAAACCTTGTTTATGATAATGTTGCTTTGTAAATTTGAAAAAATACAGAATACTGACATATGCTACTTCTGGATCTTATTGTCGCTATCAGTATATATTGCAAAACATGAAAATCACCTTTTATCTCATTAAGAAAAAAAAAGTCAATCAAGGTATAGAAAATAAAAGAATTCAGAGGTAAACATAGGAGTATTCAAATTTTGATTTTCTTTCAAATGTTATATATATATATATAGTAATTAATTCAATATTTCCATTGTACCACTTGATATATTTTTGCCTTCTTTTCAGAATTTTGCAACTCATGTATGTATTTCAATGCAAGTGAGGATTTTATACAGTAGCACATAGGCCAAACTGGAACTTAAATCTATGGCTGTGTTTCCTCTGGGGCGCTGATGTCAAGCTTCAAACAAGATTGAATAACAGAATCAATTAAAGCAAGTTAGAACACAAAGATCCAGAAGCTAATCTCACATTTTTTATGTTTTTTAAAATAAAAATTATCCTTTTGATGTCTTTCCAGACTAGACCTCAGGGGCCTCTAAGAGAAGGAGAATCATGTTCTCCTCATTAACATCCATTAAGCATCAGTTATTAAAAAACTTAGCTTGCTAACAATACCCAGCAATGGACTGTACCAGTATAAAATCTTGCATTTATGTACTTTCAATGTAGTAGATTCAGATTCCTTGATCATCGTATTTCCTCAGTATCCTCACAGTGATGTCTAGAGGAATAATATCATTTATTTTTGTAAGACTATTTCTTTGCTGCCTGAAGGACGCTGCTGACCTGATTCAGCTCCCAGAAGTTCGGTAAGTCCTTCTTGCGTTTTTAGCTGAGTTGCAAAAAGTATCTACAGATGATACATGCATTGTATGAAAACAGTATCAGCTAACCTAAGTGGTGTCACTTTGTATGTAAACTGGCCACACATTGGCTGCGTGTCCTTTACAGTCAACCATTCCATGTACTCTTGCTTGGTTTTGGGAGCACAGCAAAAAAATACTCTGAACAATTTGTTAGAGCATTTGCCGTTAATATGGTTGTCAGTGAAGTGACAATTTCAATCATTTTGAAATTTGCACGTAAATATACTCATCTGTTAGATATAACATTTGGAATGGGGAAAGAAGTATTATTTATACAAATGAAGAAATGTAGGAAAAATAAAGAGAAAAGAAAAGGAAAAAAGAAAAGATATCTATTTTCAGAAATGCTTTCAGCATAATGAGTCTAGCAGAATCTTTCAACCATAACATGTTCTCCAATTAGTAATCATCTTTGGTTATATCAACTTCTTCTACAATAGCAACTACGATTTTTCAAACCATTAAAATGATGCATTTTATAGGTTTTGTAGTTGACTGCTTATAAATGAAGTGTATTCATGTTAAGGAGTTTTTGAATATCTGTCAGTATGGAAGTCTTCAAAATAGACTATGAGGTAAATGAAAGCAGCAGTAAAGAATCTCATCAAGGAGAAATTCCTCATTCAGTGAGTGGGCATTTCAGAAATATGTTGAAGAGAGGATAATACTGAGAGTGACTTTTCTTATGTCTTTAAGATAGATTATATTTTGAGCCAATTGTCCAAGTGTTCTGTTAATGTGGTCATCCATGTACTAAAACTCCCAGGCAGAGTGAAACTGAAAAAGTTGCAATACTTTGCTTTATTCACTTTGTTCAGAAATTGAGAAATAATGCAAGTATTATATATAATATTATATATTATATATAAATAATGCAACATCAGTTTATGCATATTCCTGTTTTCAAACATACTTTTACATAGAAGGTATATAGACTTGTAATATGTATACTGTATGTGCATTTATATATAAGCAAGGTGTGGAGGGGGTGAATGCATACAGAAGGAGAGACCTTGTATGTAGATCATATGCTTCCCTATATATTTTATATATTTCATTTATTTGAAATGAAACATACCAGTTATGCATATCAAATTGAATGTACATATATATAACCTCTCTGAATGCAATAATTCCATTCATATATTGTTGGTAGTGTCTTATATGAAAAAATACTGTCTATGTAAACATACTGTTGAGAGACAATAAGCACTTTTGACAATGGAAAATAGAAATTAAAAAATAATTCTAAGTTTAAATTCTGTATATCTGTAGATTTTCATTTTTAGGTGATGAGGGAGCAAAATATAGAGAAATATTTTTATGGAACTTTGGGGTATTTTTTCTAAGAAATGGAAATACTTAAATTAGAAGCAGTCTTTCAGTAATGGTGAGTTGTTTGATTGTTATGCTGTGCTTCTTAACGTAGAACTTTTTCTGCAGTAAAAGGTTAATTAGTTGGGAAATGAAATACAGAAAACTATCATGAATGAGATGGTATTAAGTCTTCCTTTTTCTGCCTGTCTCCCTGTCTCTTTCTAGAATACAGTCTCAAAAAGGGCAAAGGTGCCCCTGTAATTGGACATTCCTAAGCGAATTGCACTGTCTTCATTCATACACACAGTGGGAAGTAAATGGATTTCATTTCCCTATAGAATATTACAAGCTTCAGTGGGTCCTTGTTTTATTTTACTTTTTTTTTTTACAAGAAGAGTCTGAATGCTTTCCAGTTAAACTTTTCTAAAGTTGTTTAGTGGGAAAGTGAGGGTGTAAACTGTAGACTTTTCTCACTGTTTCAAAACAGGTTACACTGAGAGAATACCCTCTCACTCCACAATTTCCACCATATAGGAACTGATCAGAGGAAAACAGGTAATCCATGTTAGTACCTTGGTACTCTATCAATGTCATTGTAGTCCTCAGAAAATTCAATAGTTAACCATTTTCACTATGTGTTCTGTATAAAGTGAAGTTTCATCACCTCAGCTCATTGCTCTCTGCCACTAAACTGGGACAAATCTCTATTAAATGTAAGGAAAATTATGATATTATTAAAAGACACATATCATTTACACAACAGCAACAAAAGCAAAGGTAAATCTGACAGAGATAATACCTTGTCAAATATAGGTCAACAGCTACGTGTTCACATGTACAGATGTATAGACACAAAAATATATAAAGCAGACACACTTACACTCATGTGCCCCATGGTTTAGTCTGTCTTAAAATCTCCTGTCTTCACTTTCAATTCTTATCCAATTCCTTTCATTTATTTTCAATTTTCTCTAGTTAGTTTTTGACCTATCGTCAGTATTCCATGACTAAAGCAAATTATTAAATAATAAGCATATCTTAATTGTAGCCACATACTGGGCAATTTGACTGTTTTTCTTAATATTGTGTATTCTTAATATTCTGAAATCCATCCTCTCAAGTGTTATATTCATCCAGCAAAGAAGCCAAAATAGGACTCTATTTAATCGCAATTTGGATTGAAGTTTGAATACTGACTGCTAATAAATAAAGCTTCTAAACAATTTACAGAGGTATCAATATTTGTGGGCATTAATTTGTGACTTTAGTTAAAAATAATTTTGGGAAATAATAACTTGCTTCCAAAAAGTTTAATAATATGATTTTTAAACAAAATTTTATACAACTCTGTTCAATGCCTCAAACACTTCATTTGCTTCAGAGTATGTATGGCTGCTACATTTTTATTGTACTTTGTTAGTCTAAAACATTTATTTCTGTACTCCCATACACTCGAGATCTAACATCAACAGGCAGCTCAGCACTACACAGCTACTCACTCACTTTCCCTGTGTGGGATGTGTGAGAAAATCTGGAAGGTAATACTGCAAGAACTCATGGGTTGAGACAAAGACAGTTTACTAGGTAAAACAAAACCCATGTGTGCAAGCAAATCAAAGCAAGGAATTCATTTGTTACTTCCCATCAGCAGGCAGATGCTCAGCCTCTCTCAGGAAAGCAGGGATCATCACATGTAATCATTTCTGGGGAAGACAAATGTTAGCACTCTGAACACCCTCCTCTTCCTCCTCCATTACACTAGATTTTATTGCTGAGCATGATGCTGCATGCATGACCCCTTTGCTCAGCTGGATCTGCTGTCATGGCTGTGTCCCCTCCCATCTCCCCATGCACCTTCAGCTCCTTGCTGGCAGGGCAGCATGAGGAGCAGAGAAGTCCTTGGCTCTGTGCAGCACTGCTCTGCAACAAGTAAAACATGGATGTGTGATCAACACTATTCTCATCAAATATCCAAAACAGAGAACCATAAAAATCTCCATGAAAATATATTAATTCTACACCAGCTGAAAGCAGGACACATACATAGTCTAAGTTAGGGGAAGACAGGCAGTAATAATAATGCATGCATTCTGATGTATTTGGAGCAAATAAAAATTTCACTCAAATAGCAGCCTTGGAAATGAGGCTTTTTATTTTGTGTATTTGCCTTTCAGATATCTAAGCAGAGATGTACAATGCAATGACAGGTTCAAGCCAGTAGTATGCATATATTTTGTGAGGTGTGTCATGGAGTACTCAAGGCACATGATGCTCCTAATACACTAGGATACCTCCTTAAGAAACACTAATTAGTAATTCTCAAAATGTTGTGTTAAAAACCCAAACTACGAGGGAACTATAACCCTTAATTTGACATTATTTCTTTTTATTTTACAAGAAAGAACCTTTCAGTCTGGAATATAATGAACTGGCAAAATTAGCCCAAATTCATTCAGACTCTACTGTGTAATTTTGATGTGTATGTGTACAGGAAAGCAGGAAATGTTCTTGAGCTTGTTATCAAGTGAGACAAGGTTAATTAGTGACTAGAATAGCTTCAGCATTTACTTCACTCCGTTATATTTTGCCACCTGTTCTTTTGACTTCCAATATAAGATTTTCCAGTTTTAAGATAAGAAAGGAGAAACTTTGTTTTCATATTTTGTCACTAATGAATGTATATTAAACATGCAGAGTTTTTACAGTTTCATTGCCTATTTAGAACTGCATTTCCAGAATTGCACAATGATTGATTTTTCAAAGCCTCGGTACCCAAAATTACAACTAGATTTTCACAAAAGCTCTACACTGAGCAACCTTTAGTATAGCAAGGATTTTCAAAGGACTCAAAATGTAGTGCCTCAGTACTTTGAAAAATAATGCTATTTATTTGATATTCAAATGAGAAATTTACAGTACTGAATGTTCACTTGTGAGATGGACTATATGAAAATACTGGTTTTTTTTCCTGAAGAAAAAAAAATAGAGTAATTAAGAACTAGCTGAGAATGAAATTATGGACAAACTTATATATCTTCAGTTCCTCTGAAGACTGAGTGTCATGCTTTTCATACTGTTATATAATCTAGAATAATGTGGTGCCATTTTAATTCATTTTGGCTTCCCTGTGGTTGTAGGGAACCAAGTTCCACTTGCCACAGAGATTCCCACACAAATTCAAATTCTGTTTTTGCTTACATCCCAAGGAAATACTCTCTTAATGGAGTGAAGGAGCTATTTACAGTACACGTTCGAGCGAAATTCTTAGAGCCAGAGGAGTACAGAGAGCAAACAAAGTGAGTTGATATTTCAATCTTCCTCTCTACATTTTCTGCTTAGTATTTATCTGCATACTGTATTACATCATATCAAAAGTATAAATGAACTATGTTTATTTTTTTTCAAAACTTAAAATATAGCATAGTTCTTACTACTTGGTGATGATGAGCAATATTTAAAAACATTAAGATAAATAGAAACAGACCAAGTCACTACTGCAGTGCAATAAAATCTTAGCAGAGTTTTTGAAAATAGCATTTCTGCTCTTTTTTTCCTTCTCTCTGTCTTCTGAAGGGCAGGGATTGCATGCTGCCTTTGGAAGAAAGTAGCTGTCTTTTGGTGTAGGCACTGAATCCCATGGATAGGTCTATACAGTAAGCCTGAGTTTTGTTATCTAGAAGAAAAACTTCTCATTCAAACTTTTGCAGTCATCTGCTGTTAATTAAATAAATCTAAACTTTAAAGAAAGTTTACAGTGTTTTGGTTTTTTTGTGAGTCAAGGCATTGGACAAGCATTGACATCCTTCCTAACAGAGTCAGGCCATGCTGCTGTTCCCAGCAGGACTGTTGCACATATCCTTTGATTCTCCAAGGCACTTGGCTAATGAACACATTTAAACAACACTGTTGTTCAATTGTTCGATTAAGTAACTTATAACAGTTACAAAGTGGTTCCTCATACTTCCTTTAATCCAGTGCTAAAAATCAGTGAGATTTTTTTAATTCCACCCTCATTTTATTTTGTTTTGGTTAAAAGGAAGAAATAAGGCCCTGAAACTCAGATGAGGAATGAATGAGCTAAGTAAATGTAAGCACCATTGACGGTTGCTTTAAAGATCCTTTTTCTTTGCCACAGCAGTGTAATATCATTTTATTGAGCTTTCTAGGTTTATTTCTATGTAGGAAAAGAAAATGAAATGAAACCCCTTATATATGCAGGTCACTCCGAAAGTATCATCTTCTATTTATTTCCATGGAAAGTGCAACAGATAAAATGAGTACAATAACACTGTTTGATAGATTACATTCTCAGCTATGAAGCAATATTTTTCAACAGCCACTACCATGAGCTATGCATTTTCACCAGTGATGAACAAGAGCCTGCATGTTGTTCTCGTCAAAACCTCTATCAGCGGAGGTGATCCACTCGCTGTCACCACTGCTGAAATGAACCACCCAGTATCTCACTGTGCTTACATCCACTGTTTGGTCTCCACAAACATTCAGCAAGTGTCAATGAATGTCAATGGTGTTGTCATTTTTCTGCATGGAGGACTTCAGTCACACACACCTTTGCTCCATATACACCTCCATGTCAGATGCCATTTTGTCGGACTGCACCTCTGCTGCCATCTGTCACACAGTAACAACATGTAATGGAATACTGGTGAAAAGGTTCAACCTCTACTGTCATATCACAAACATCAGCCTCTGACATCGTGGACCAACATGACATGGGAGGCATTACTTTCAGAGCATCTCTTGTATACTGTTTCTATACATGCCGTTTTCAGGTTTTTTTATATACAAATGTTGGGTCCAAAATGCGGAAATTATTTAAAAAGAGAAATCATTCCTTTTGTTGCAATTTGAATTGTGAATATTTCAAAATGTAAAGCAAGTAGCTGCATAATATTTGGTCTCTGTGAGTACACATGCATAGTTGTAGCTAATGCTAAATGCTGCAGTATGTCCTACTTATGGAATCACACAAACAATTTAGGCTGGAAAGGATCTTAAGGTCATGAAGCACCTACCTCCTGCATTACACACATCCAGCTTCTCATTTTTTTCCTCAGAACATTCAAATGAAGGATTGAATTTATTGTTTTTCTTTTCTTTGCAGTCCTTCAGCTGTTGTCTCCTACACATGGTGGGATACAGTTTCTACCCAAAATCATGAAAAGGAGTGCTGTATCTCAATTTGAAACTTATCTTGTTCTAAAGACTTTGTCAAAAAGAAATCTAAATTTACATATACATGTAAAAGCCTGATTTAGATATTTTCAAATAATAGGGATTTACTTGAGACTGCTGAGGTGAGTAATCTACTTATGCTAGGTTTTGCAGCTAAGCTTTTCTGTTCCTACCAGCCTGTTTATTTTCCTACTACACTCTTAATAAATATTAAATATACTATTTAAAAATTCAGGTAAGTGTCTTTCCTTGTAAAGAAAATAAATAAAAATAATGTGCAATATTTAGTCTTTTGTTGGATGTCCTTTGCACACTGGGACCAACAATAGATCTGTCTACATGTTCTTCACAGTCTGATCCACTAGGGACCATTATACTCAAACCACATTATATTTTTTTCCATGCATTAAATTTCTACAGAAACTCCTAGTATGCAACAGTTATTTCACATATTTCCTCTATGTAGCCAAGCACAAAGCATAATGAGGGCGGCCTGCCTGAAAGTACAAAGTCTAAGGAATAGATACCAAGGTAGCGCTGGTGCTATGTTCAGTGATCATTATCCCTGACATTTAAGCAGCACTGTTTCTCCTCATCAATGAAAGGAGAGATCAATTGCAGCCCTGGCACTGTCAGCTCATCTTATTGTTATGGATGACAACTGCAAATTACTAATACTTTTTTTTCCATTCATTTTCTCCTACACAATTCTGTCTTCCAGTTAGTCTGTTCTTCGTCAGTCAAGCAAAGGATAAATCCAAAGATATCCTGAAGCTCAGGGTCTCATAAGAGCCATCATGAAGAGAAGAAATGGTCAGAGGATATTCACAGTTAATGTTTGGGATGTTACAACATGCGTGACAGTAAGTAGCGAAGCAACTCGTACACTGACAACTTCATGAAATAACATTAGCTATTTCAATAGTTGTTATTAACAAACAGCCTAAGCTTCAGTACCTGACCATGAATATGTATGACAAATGGTTAATTCACAGAGCTTAAAAACACTGTAAATAACAGGGAAATGCTCAAAGTAACTTTAAGTAAGTTTTGGACAATTGACTTCACACTGAAAAACTGGAGTAGTTCTTGCTTGCTGCAGAGAAGGTTAAAAGAAGAGCTGATCCCTGCTTATACATTTCTGTTGTGGTGTAAGATCTTGACCACTGGAGGATAAACAGGCTGACAAAGTAAAAACAAGATCAGCAGCTGAAAAGTGAAGTTTGAAAGTGATCAAATTGAGGATTCAATTTCAGCTTTACAAAATGAAGGTTATACTCCACCAAAGCTGATTACCAAGGGAGTAATTAGTCTGTAGTTTTAAAATTAAGTTTAGACATACATTGAAAATATATGCTGTAACTTACCTGCAAGTAATGGATGCTCTATCTCTCACATGGAGCGAAAAACAATACTTACTCTCTGCAGGAACTGGTGAAAAAAATTCAGTGACCTACCTTGTTCTGAATGGTCAGTCCTGGTTTTAAAATCTGTGTGGTGTCAAAACACCCGAAAGTAACATATCAAATATTAGAAAATTTAAAAAAATATGTGAAAAAGCATAGTTCACATCTATTTCCCCTGCACAACCTTTCATTTGTCATATGGCAATAGCAGAATAGCGTCTGTTCAAAAGGATTATAACCAACAGGCTTAGAATCCATGATGGAGAAATGGATGCAATACCATGTGAACAAAATGCATCAGTAAGCTCAATGTATCTTTGTTATTAGGTATCTTCTTTACACATGGCATTATTTAGTTTGTTTTCCTAAGCAGATGTACACATTGTATAATGAAATATTTGAAAGCTACCCAGAACTTTTATATAAAGTTTCAACTTCTACCTTTTATATTTATTCTGTATTTCATTATTACAGGGTACTGGCTTCATTGTATGAATTATCTCTGAGCTATAATGAAAACCATGAATTTTTTAAAATCAGCATAAGTATAAACAAAAAGGAAAGAAAAAAAACATGACATGCCACTCAAACTTGATTGCTTTTTGATAGACTCAGAAAATTAGTAGATGAAGGATATGCAGTAGCTATATTTGCATTTTAGTAAGGTACGATCGTGCCTTTGAAAAACTTACAAAAAATGATTCACATTCACTTGAATATAATTGCTTACACATGGAGGAAAAAAATGATGAAAGACAATGAATAAAGTGATCCTTAGTGTGGGGTGAAATGTAGATGGATACTCAAAGCACATGCATTAAAATTTATTTTATTCAATGCATTCTGCCTTAATCTGAAAGAAGGAGTAAATAGCACAAATGAATGTGCAGATCACAGTCAGCTGGAAAGTGGATTTTAATCAAGATGGGCTAGATCAATAGTGAAATCTGCCTTTTGCCTTGATTTTATGAATGGGTCATCATGTTATTTTGACATCCAAAACAAAATCCAATAAATGTGGTCTGAAAGAACATAGTCTCCGTAGAAAAGTGATAGAAACTAAACTGAACAAGTATCAGAAAATTTGTGTATTGAATGATTCTTATTGAATCACCAAATAATTCCATGTTTTCTGGCTTTAAATAAATAAGCCTAATATATATTTTGCTCATGATTTTATGAGTCTTTAATGATTTATTACTAGAAGTAACCCAATATGCTGCACAAAAATGAGCATGCTACTCGTAAGTTCTGCCTGACCTGGGTTGGAACAAGATTATATGTTGATTCTTTTGATAAGAGAATTAAAATGACTCTCAGGCTTTTACAAGAGGGTGAGTTTGCACTCTAAAAACTTCCTTATGCTACTTATGCTAAACTTCCTTATGCTAAAAACTTCCTTATGTAGGCAAAACAAGCTTTGCCTACTTTGATTACTGAGGGAGAAGGTCTCCAGTTCTATTTTCTTGCTTGAGTAAGGAATGTAAAAGTTGTAGCTCTGGTTTTAAGAGAGAGATTTGTATTTCTTCACCCCATTTCTCTCCCTAATAGACAACAAAGTTGGAAAATGATAGCAATGGACAATGGCTTTACCCACAGATGCTTATTCAGGACCAAAGATGAGGATGTGGTTTGCCCTAACAGGGGGACTTGAGAAACAGTTTAGCCTCCATGGGGAGTAATGGGAAAAGCTGAGAGAGATCTTGAACTATAAAGCATCTTTTTTTTCCTCATTGTCTCTTGGCACTTACATTAAACTGCCTTTTACTCTGGATTAACTCAATCCTCTTCTGAATATCTTAACTGCAGTGCCTGTGTAGCCCAAGAAATGCCATTTTGTCACAGAATTTGTACTATAGGTAGTAAGAAAACACATACAACAAACCACAGGTGGACCCAAGACTGAAGAAAGGGAAATCACCACTACAGGCATCGTATTTCTCCCAGCAAGGACTTCAGCACACAGCTGATAAATTCCAGACTTTACCATTTCACTCAGAAAGACTGAAGGGTAAGAGCTCCAGAAAAAAAAAAAAAAAAAAAAGGTAGGTACGAGGAAGTTTTACACAGCAATTTTACTTGTTTTAAAAACAACAACTCTCTTTCCAATCCCAAACAAACTAAGAGGTTGGTTGTTGTTTTTTTCTTCATTAAATTAGATTATTTGGACTATTAGACTGCTAAAACATTAATTGGAATAACAGTGAATTATTATACTTCCATGTACGTGGTATGTTCTTTTTTTCCCCTGAAAAAGATTTTGCTTGTGGCATTGCACAGTAGATATGAAAAGGAGTTCATCCATGTATAAAAGAGAAAAAAACAAAATGCATTTAATAAGTTTTACTTTATAGGAAAAGTAAATGATATCACTGATGAAAGAATGCTTAAAGCATTTTATAATTTAATAGAGTTAAGTAAATTTATATACTGAGAAACCACTAACTTAATAAGACATGGAACATTATTTTCCTACTTCAAACTCTTTCAGAAAGCTTCTTTTATCAGATTTGGCCTGGGTGCTAGTATCATTTTGGAAGTATTACCTCCATTCCTTGGAAACATCTCATTGCAAAAAAAAAAAAAAAAAAAAAAAAAAAAAAAGGAAATTACCAAACAACTCAACAACAAGAAATACAAGAAATAGTTCTTTTTTTTTTTTTTTTTCCAATTTGTAGGGGATTTATTCTTTGAGTCCTTGGAACTGTGAAGTATTACATGCAATAATCTCTTAAGAAATACAAAGATTCTGGAAATGGATAATATAGATATGTATTTGCAGTTTGATAGTAGGATCTTATACTATCTCTTTAATATATCAGTAAAAAATTAATTCATACAAACCTTATTAAATTATCTTACTCATAATGAGTAACCCATTGAAGACTAGGGGGCTTTTTTGCAAAGTAAGGCATTTTTTTCTTTGATTAACAGTGATTGATAAAATACAGTCTGATACTTCTATTTTCTTTCTGATAAGGTTCAGAGATACAGTCAGTTTCATGATTTTCTTTACATCATGTTTGCTATTCTGATTCCCACTGACTACCTTATTCCTTGAGTTGTTTGCCAAGTATAGTATTTCTCAGTGTGATTACAGGATACAGATTCTAGCCTTGAAGAAAGGCTGTGCTGATGCTTCTTCAAGACTGAAGTATAGAATAAAAATGAATCATTCCGTCTAACTTATTTTGTTTAAAATGCTATCTGTTTCCTAAGCTATAGTTTTGCCTCTTAGTTGCTATTGCCTATATGCTCCAAGAAGTACTTCAAGACATTCAGTTTTGCTTCAGTGGTCCTTACAAGATAGTTTTCGAAATCTAACAATTATCAGGTTAGACTTACTAATACCTATAAAGCAGCAGGCTCACTCAGCTATCTGAAGTTAACTGGAACCCATGAAATTTACAATCTTGCAGTGACTTGTTTTTTTCATTGAAAGATTTTCAAATTTTACTTCCTACCTTTTTTTCCTGTTGCACCCTTATACATATTACTGCCTATATTGAAATATAGAGCTACTAATAATATGTCACGTGATGTCACAAGATATTGAACACTAAAAAGATCACATACCAGTGTTTAGTCATTACTTTTCTACCTTATTTTTTTTCTAAATGTAAAGATGATAGAATTCCAGGGTTTCTCTTATTTTTCTGCCCACAAATTTTGTCTGAATAGAAAAAGAGCAATATGTGCAGTCTCCTGACCTCCAGCATGTGAGCTCTAGAATCCACCTCACTGTGTAAGTCCAACAGTGTCCAGGTGGGGAAGCACCTGTAGTGATGAGACCCACACATCCTGGACATCTCAGAGTCACCTCACATGTAATGCACAGTGAATGCAAGCGTATTTCTGTCTGTGAAATACAAGACAGAATTGCAACAGACCTATTAGGTGTAACTTTGACAGAGCTTTCACTCAATTAATACTATGGCAAATTAAAAAGAAAAAATTACATGCATACAAAAAGACCTGCCATAAAGAGAGAGAAAATAATTGCAGCACCACTCACTAAGGAATAATACATCATCTTTTCACACCACTAATTTGCCTTGCTGCCTCTACTAACAGCCTCAAAACCCTACCTAATTGTACCCCCTCATTCCTCTGTCAGGGCACATTGTCATGTCTGCCTCTATGGCTGTCTTTTGCTCTCTTCTCACTGACATGTTAAGACACTGAAGAATGGAGAAATGCAATCTGCATTATGTGAGGAGTTTAGATCACTCAAATGAGCCAACTGGCTGTGGAAACCTTTCCTTCTATGCGTTACGTTACTGAGGAACAAAAGAATATGTGCTGATCTGGTCAAACATAGTATTTAGGCACAATGACTAAGATTTTGTCTCCAATAGCTTTTTAAGAAAGGAGACATTGACTTCTCCTCTAATCTCATTGTGTTATTTTCAAACCTTTCAAAAGTAAGAAAAAATGGATTACTGGAATCACACTTGTCTCATATTCATAGCATAGGAAATGATAAAGTGGGTAGAACAGGAAAACTACTTTCCTGCCACTTCTGTCTTTTGGGAACTATGTACACACACAGTGTATAATGCTTTTCAGTGTTAGTACCTGATCACACTGCTGTCCCCTTCAACATCCAAATCTTTTGTTTCCTTATTGTTTTATAGAGTCTGCAGGACTGTGTTTCAACATAATGCCAAGTCCAAATCATAGGAGATAACGAATGTTCACAGAAAACTTTCTCAGGTCTGGAGTTAGTGGTATCTTTTTATTGTAGAAGTGAGCTAGATATTTGATGCAAGGATATCACACATATACAGACAATTGACTCCACATTCTTGGAATGCTGTAAATTTTCTTTGTGCCAATTATTCTGGCTTCTGAAAAAAGAATTTGCATATGTTTGAGAAAGCCTAGAATGAAGCTGGCTTTCTATTGGTATGCTCATGAACATTTACGTTGATTTTCTGTCCAAAATTATTTCAGGTTGTTCTGTTGTGACTTGCCTATAATTTATTTGTCATCAATATAATGTTTTAAGAATTGATTTCCAATTTCTTAGCTGAAACTGCATTGTAATTTAGAGTCAGACTATAGCACAAAGGAGGTACTTCTATATAACAAAATGAACCTGGACAAAAATACCATTGTAAAAAAATTTTTAATGATTTTTTATACTACTAGGAAAACATTAAATTTGGTGACATTAAACTATACTAAAGGTCTGAAATCTGAACCTCAGAATTCTGTGTCTGCAAGGACAGTGGAATGAAGATTGTCCAAAATAGCTCTTTCTTTTGCATACTCTCTGTACTGGGCTTCGGGGCTGTTGTGTGAGATGAAGCTGGGACTGCTCTGTGCTGGACGCAGTGGGTTCCAGTCAGCTCCACAGCAACACTGGGGACACCTCAGTGGAAGCATGTTGAAGAGATAGCATAAAATGTTGCTCAGCAGCTGTGAGAGAGAAGAGTGAGGAAAAATATGAGGGAAACAGCCCTGCAGACACATAGGTCTGAGAAGAAGTAGGGTGAGGATGTGCTCCAGGCATTGGAGCAGAGGTTCCCATGCAGCCCACAGAGAAGACCACGGTGAAGGATGACCACAGAGACAGAGGGTCACTTAAGAGCATGTAATGCTGCAGAAGGTGGAAATGCTCCAAAGAAAGCTGCAGCCCGTGGAGAGAGAGTGTAGTAGACGGTTTTCTGGCAGGAGCTATGGCCTATGTAGCACCCATACTGGAGCAGCCTGAGACTAATGGATGGCATCCTGGTGGAAGGACCCACAGTGTAGTAGTTTGTGAAGGACTGTGTACTGTGGGAAGAACCCTACTCAGGGGAGAAGTGTAAGGAGATAGGAGCAGCAAAGACAAAGGCTTTCTGATTGACCACAACACCAGTTCCCCATCCTCCATGTGCTGCTCAGGGCTGGGGGAGGTTGAAGAGGTGGTGATGAAGGAGTGAAGCTGAGACTGAGAAAAAGCGAGGCTGGAGGTAAGGTGTTTAAATTTTGTCTTTGTTTCTCACCATCTTCTCTCTTTTAAATGAGCAACAAATTAAATTATTTTTTCCCAAGTTGAGGCTATTCTGCCCATCAGTATTTGGTAAATGGTCTTTATCTTGACCCATGAGATTTTCCATCTTACTTTCTTCCCATGTGAGAGTGACTGGGTGGGCATCCAGCAGTCAGTCAAGGTTAATGCATGACGCATTCAAGAACAAATAAAATTAACTTTCATCTGGAATCTCTTCTCTCCTGAGACCACAAACTTAGCTTATTGTCAAATAATTAATATGTAAGACACTTTCATTTTCCTAAAATGTGGCAATATTATTTAAAGTGGATGTAAGATTTCTCTCTCCATACTACAACTAAATGCCAAGACAGTAGAGACCATTGCATTTTCACTGGATTTTGAAGAATTTGTCTACCAGAAAATTTGGTCCTGATTCAGGTGTAAGTATTTTTCAAATGTAAGCATATAGATTAAAAAGCCAGAAATACCAGGTATTTCTAATAACATAGCCAGAATAGCTGGCCTTAATCAGATAAACTGTTCAGAAACCAGTTTCCACTTTCTTGTCTTTAAACAAACTTGTGTAATTATAGGAATAAACTTCTTAATGTATCAGTTTTAAAATTTGCAAATGTATTATTAAATTGGTAAGGTAGAAATAACAAAACATTTATCTCCATCTTACATAGAAGTTATAGATTCTATAAAAGACAGTAGTTATAATTTAGAAGTAACTAGGTTGTGCTCAAACTGATAATTCTATAAAATGAAAGCATTTTCACATTATTATTGAAAGAGAAAAACAGTGTCAAAAATAACTCAGTATTTTTATATTTCATTTATTACATGCTGCAACACTGTATGATTAAACCTAAAATGAATTTTAAAAAAAATTGATTGATTTACAGTAAATCAAATCTTTGATTAACATTTTAGAAGGAGGAAAAACAAATGAACATGCTATGAAACATGCTAATGATCATCATAATGGTAATTGAGAATGTTCTTAGAATAGATAATATCATAATGAAAGCATCAAGACTTTATGTAGATTTTTCCCCCTCCAGGTTTCATAACAGGCAGAAGACTCTTCACTTATTTTTGAAAAATTGTGTTGAATCTTAAACGCTTTCTGACATAAAACTGAAAAAAAAAAAAAAGGAAGTATTCCCTTGCAGATTTTTAATTTACATTAATTATGAAGCTGCTTTGTTCCTTGTTTCTTTCTGTATACATGCTTTCATTTTTCTGCCAGTGAGTCTTTACATTTACTCCTAATAAATCTCCTCCATTGGCAGAAAACGTCGCAGCCCAAACCTCTGTTTTTTATTTTAGCTCGAACCCAAGCATGTCCAGCCTGTGGCCCACAGCCTGCATGTGGCCTGGCACAACTCGCACTGCGGCCACCCCCAGCCCTGTGCCATCATGGAGGCAGCTCTGCCCCGCTGAGAGACCTGGCCTGGCCCTGGGCATGCACTCATCTCTCAGCAACAACCAAACATCACTGTGTGACTGGAATTGTGTGGGCTGTGCATAGGGAGAACACAGCGTATGGCAAAGAATTTTATACATTTTTATACACTGGCTAAACACAGTCCTATGGACAACAAAAAAAATTCAGTCGTGCTTTCTGTTTTGATAAAGGAATTCAAGAATAGGTTTCGAGATTGATTATGGTGTTTTTTTGGCAGATGGCAGCAGAGGGGCAGTCTGACAAAATAATGTCTGATATGGAGGTGCGAATGAAGCAAAGGTGTGTCATTGAATTCCTCTATGCAGAAAAATGGTACCCACTGACATTTGTTGGCACTTATTGAACATTTCTGGAGACCAAACAGTGGATGTGAGCACAGTGAGGCAGTGGGTGGTGCATTTCGGCAGTGGGTGGTGTATCTCAACAGTGGCAATAGTGGATCACCTCTGCTGGTGCAGGTTTTAACGAGAACAGCATGCAGGCTCTTGTTCATTGCTGATGAAAATGCATAGCTAATAGTGGTGACTGTTGAAAAACACTTTTGTAGCTGAGAATTTGCTCTATCAAAAAGTGTTATTTTGCTCATTGTGTCTGTTGTACTTTCTATGGAAATAAACAGGAGGCATTACTTTCAGAGTGACCTATGTATACACAGCTTAAGACAATTCCTCTTCGCTCAGTGTGGCCCAGGCAAACCAAAAGGTTGGACACCCATGCTCTAGCCTCAGTAATTTTATTTGCTACTGTCTGTAAATGTGCTTACAACTGAATGACATCATAAAGTTACCAGCCATAGATGGGGAGCTGGGATTCCAAGAACAGGAAAAGAGAAAAGGCATGGAGATTTCTGTTTAATTTTTCATGAAATTACATAAAAACTTCTAAAAGTCTTTACTTTAGTACAACTCTTTTAAAAAACCTCACTACATACAGTCTAATTATTTCCTTAAAAAAACCATGGAAACACTCTCTGTGCCTCCAGTGATCTACAAATGAAAGCTTCAGAACTGCATCCTAAATGAAACAGACACAGTGTAGATAAACCTTTCTTTTCTAGATCATTGGTAGGAATATGAGAATATAAAATGGTGAGTAATGGTTCATTATGAGATGAATAGCATACATAATAAAGTAATTCCAATTCAGATTGTGCATCTGGGCCCAATCACAATTTGGTCAGAAGACTTGTTCTGCAGTGGAAAAAAAAGTGCACAAGAGAGTTAGGCACTTAACAGCAAGATTTAAAGACTGCTTAGCAGCTTTTCTCTGTCATGACTATTAGAAATAGAGGACAATCTAGGAGCCCTGAAAAAAACCTTAGCTACTCAACTTTGCTGAGTTTCATGGAGCCGCCACTCCTGTCTACAACAGCTGAAACTTGGTCTCACTTTTCCTGTTGAATCTTCACCTGCATACCCAAGTATCTTAGGCCACACAATCTTGAGGGAGACAGCTCCTAGGTTTGCAGTCCAGCAGAATCAATCAGGCAGAGGGAGAGGTGTAGTCCTGCATCCCTGCATCTGTAGCCCAGACATGTCCCTGGCTCCACCCCTCTGGAGCTCTTAAATGAAGAGGAAAGGTTGGAGATTTGTCTGTTTATGTTGATTTGGGGGGTCAAAGCAAAATGGCTTGTGCCATGAAGAGCTTGTGGTGTTGATTCTTCTTGATGTAAGCATTAATAATTTTTCTAACAGCATAATTCAAAGTTAATTATCATTATCTTCAAATTGCAGTCTTGAAAGGATTGTTGCTCTGTTATCTATCTGCAAGCTTGTTATGTGAAAAAAGGAGCTAGGATAACTGACCTTAAGTACAGAATGTGAACTCAGGCTTAGAACTACCATTATGTGTGTGCTTAGGTTAACCAGGAGTCTGTAAACTCCACTGAAGGTAAAGAGGGCAATTAGTCCTTTTATATGTCTCTTATCTTTCTTTTACCTTTTTCTAAGGCCTTAAGAAAAGCTGTGATGTTTGGATCTGTGGTCTGGTGTGTCAGGTGTGCCTGCCTTTTGAATAGTGGATAGCAGTGTGTTGTAGCTTCTTATTTGCTGAGTGACTGTCATCCTTGGCTACTGGCTGAGGACTGATTTTCAGGGGTGGCTCAGGTGATCACAGCTGGCTCTAAGGTGAGGAAGTGACTTCAGTCCCATTCAGCATCTAATACTTGCCAGCTCTGCCTCTTAGCTGAGTAGTACTTTTTGTCTTCGTGTTTTGTGTCCATTGCAATGTGCACCTGAATATTTTAGACAAGATATCAAGTGACAGCGGACAGCAAATGTATTGTTGGTTCTTTATTGAACTTAATTTCTCTTCAGAGACTGGCAATAATCAATCTTTGTAAAATTCATTGGTCACTTTGTGATGTGCCAACTTTAGTATAGAGGAGATGGAGGGAGACTTTTCTGGGGAAGGAGGAGTTCCTCTATTTTGTCAGTAATGCTGTTTTTTTCTTAAGTTGACTTTGCTGTCATGATTTTGTGATTTTTTTTGTAACATCATGTAAAGCACTGGCAGTTAAAGAGTTAATGTCCTGGTTTCCGCTGGCTACCTTTTTTGGGTGCTTGGTTCTCCAAGGGAGAGGGGAGGAGCTGCACTTCCCAGGGGTCTTTGCGTCTGGAGGGGCCTGGTGAAGCCGCCTGGCGGACCGGAGGTTCTCTCTTCATATGCGGCGGAGAAGCACGTGGTCCCCCTGCAGCTTACGGAGTATTAATCTCAGCTTTGAACTGAAAATTAGGAAGACTGGCTTAAGATAATTGGTTTTGTTCTCATTTTTCTGCAATAACAGAAAAATGATACTGTCTGATTATTTACACTATCACTTCATGTCGATTCTGAAATTTCAAGTGCCTTGCAGGGCTCATGATTCATATTGTATACACAGTGAGTAGAAGGGGCTCAAAATGTTTTTTGGGATTTCAGAGAGTGGTGATCAGCAGCTCCTGATCTGTGCTGGGAGAAACGTTAGGAGCCAGGTTTATTCCAGTGGTGCTCAGTGGCAGGACAAGAGGCAAATTGAACAAGAGCCGTTTTTCAAGACAAAGAAATTGTATCAAAAAAAAGTTTTGTAATATGATCTACGCTTTTTTTAGAAGATTTTTTTGTTGTTGCTGATATATTTATTCATTTAAGTGTGGCAAATTAATTAATAGGAACTGCTTTTGCATTCATACTTTCTCCAGCCCATCACTATTGGCCTCTATAAGTAAGGCTTCCGTTGATGTGCAGTGTGCTAAAGCTTCCACTGCTATTCAACCTCTTAAACCAATTCAGTTAACTAAATTAGGATTAAGTCCTGTGTTGAGAAGCCTCACTTTTGTGAAATATAAAGAGGATTATTCCTAGAACTGAGAGTGCTCAGGATATAACATGTAGCATTGTCAAAATACAAGCTATATATGTGCTTTCTTTCCACTTGCTGGAACTTGTCTGGAGAAGAGGATGCTCAGGGGAAACATTATTGCTCTCTACAACTGCCTGAAGGGAGGTTGTGCCGAGGTGGGGGTGGACCTCTTCTCATGTGTAACTAGAGGTAAGACTAGAGGAAATGGTCTCAAGTTGCTCCAGGGGAAGTTCAGGTTGGATATTAAGGAAAATTTCTTTTTCAAAAGAGTGGTCAGGTGCTGGAACATACTGCCCAGGGAGATGGTGGAGTTGCTGTCTCTGGAGGTGTTCAAGAAATGTTGTAGATGTTGTATTAGGGGACATGGTTTAGTGCAGAGATATTGGTGGTAGGTGGATGGTTGGACTAGATGATCTTAGAGGTCTTTTCCAACTTTGGTGATTCTATGATTTGGAGATTTCTAGAATTATTATCCATTTTTTTCTTTTTTCTTTTTTGCCTCCTATATTCTTAGTAAAGGCTATTTTTCTTCTGTTGGTTAAGACCTATCTTATGGGACTTATGAATGAGAAATGCTCTCCCATACTTTTATGCCGTCCTTTTGTCTTTTCTGTGTTGGTGGAGTTGGGTACAGATTTTAGGTTTTTTTATTTTTATTTTTTTATAATCCTCCTACATCTTCTGCTCTAAAGAGCAATATTTTCTCTTGTCTTTCCTGTTGCTAGGCTACACAAGCAGTGCTTATTCAAGATATATTTATATGGCACAAAATAGGACTGTATAGAAATGCTCAGGCTAGATCAACAATTTGGGTACTGGAAGTACTGTTACCAAATGATGTAATGTTCTATCCAAGCTAAACTACCCCACAAATAAGTGACTACTTCTTACCTATGTAACTGCTTTTATTGGTTATCACAGTTCATGTAGATGTCCTTTGGTGATATCATCTATAGATACCCTATAAATGTTTTCAGTAGACCTTTTTGTAACTTGTTCCAGTTTGAATAATTTTGTCATGAAGTCTTAATTTATATTTAACAATGTCTAACAAAATTGAGATCTACTTCTTACCCCACCTACCTGCTTGACATTAAAGCTCTAGTTCTTTTGATCAAAGGTTAAAGAACCTAGGCCTTTCATGTGTTCATCTTCCTTAACATATGTATGTCCTTTTGAGGTTCCTTTTTGGAGGTTCTTATTACAAAAATCTTAGGTTTCCTCAAAGTGTTTTTCAGGAGTGTACACTTTTAGCATATATGAGGACTATTTAATCATTTTTGAGCCTTTTCACCACTGGACTGAAAATAATGGCCAGGGTTTTCAAAAATTACTTACATTCTCAACCTGACAAGCTACTATCTAAGACTTTCCAACAATGTATTAAGTAGTACATCTACTAAGCACAAGTTAACAGTTGGTATTCATTTAATTCTGCCATTTTCTTCACAGCTGAAAAGAATGCTTCAAAACTGCTTATTTTTATATTTTTAGTATCTTTTCCCCCTATTTACTTGATTACTAATTGAGAAGATAATGTTCCTGCTTGGAAGACAGTGAACTTTGTGATGACTCCTGTTTCTTTGGGAAAGCTTATTTTTCTCTTTCATATTTTTTCTCTTCTGTCTCATAGTTGGGATGTTCTAGTTCCAAGAAATGGAAGGCTGTGAAGATAAAGACAGATCTTGAAATAGTTGCAGTGATCTATGTAGAATACTTATGAGGAGTCAAGAGAACTCTAAAGAGCATTCAAGAAAGTTTTTGTTGCATTCTTTTTGTGGTCCAGTGTGGTACAATGTCATTTTTGTACATGGCAAAGTGACTTGTCTCTGACTATAAACAAACTCAGCAATACTACCAGTCATACCCAAAAGAACATGTGGTACATAGTTCTTCATCTTTATGTTAGCAGCCTAGATTACTTTATTCGTAAGAATCAGTCATCTGGAATGGCCCTTAGGTGATCTGAGGAAAAACTCAAACTGATGACCACACAGCAAGTCCTCAAGACCACACTTGATCAATTCTGTCCATAAAAGTGAGCCTTTAAAATTTGCCTTACTGAAGAACTCTCAAAACATTTTACAAAAACATTGGTGACTTTTGCCAGCAGACTTTGCACATCTCAGAAGTTTGCGTCCTGAGTTAGTTGCTACTTTCTCTTCTGGGTAACAATAAAAACCTGTTGTGTTCCAAGTCAGGAATCCTTCTGTGGTCTGAGAAGGCCAGCTAGCAAAGAATCCTTAAAAATCTTGTAAAAACAAACTTGGAAGAAAGAGAGATCATGTTTTGCCTTCAATCTCAAGGCAAAATCTTGTATTCCTTTATTATTCCTGATGAACATTTATCTAGCTTGTACTTCAATGAAATAATGGAAATTGTGCAGCCACCCCAGTTAATTTTTTCCAGTACTTAGCCATCTGTAGTGCTATGCACTTCACCTAAAATTCCCTTGCTGCTATTAAACTCACTTCCGCTTCCCTTATCTCACTGGATATGAGGAAGAATTTATTCACTTCTTAGTTAATATTTTAGTGTGTAAACAATAAAAAAGCTGTTATGACATCTTCCTTCAGTCTTTGTTAGTGCAAATAATATCATTTCCTTTCAACCTTGGTCATGTTTGTTTGTTACTCTTATTAAACTTCACTCCCCCTGCAATCTCAGTTGATCCACATTCTTCATCACAGAATCTTAGAATCATAGAATCATAGAATGACTTGGGTTGGAAGGGACCTCAAGGATCATCAGGCTCCAACCCCCCTGCCACAGGCAGGGCTGCCAACCTCCACATCTAATGCTAGACCAGACTGCACAGGGCCCCATCCAACCTGGCCTTGAACACCTCCAGGGACGGGGCATCCACAACCTCTCTGCGCTCTTCTCTCTCTCCTTCATGAATCACACTGCTCAAAAATACAAACAGTGGCTTTTGAGGCTTTACTTGAACCTAACGGCACTGAGTAATTTCCTCATGGATCTTGAAGCCTACTACTCTTCCTTATATTTTCCAGTAT
Organism: Numida meleagris; assembly: GCF_002078875.1. NCBI lineage: Eukaryota > Metazoa > Chordata > Aves > Galliformes > Numididae > Numida > Numida meleagris. The sequence continues at coordinate 92,140,247 of NC_034409.1, forward strand.
AGCAATTAAGAAGAAGAGAGAGAATTGATCTTTGATTTTCAAGTTGTAAACTAAATTTTATGGGACATCATTCAGAAAATATAAAAGGCAAGATTATATTTCCAGTTAACTTGTCATTATGCTTTCTGAAAAATAGTTTATTTCAGATTGTTGTGAAACTTGTACATACACTAAATTCTCTTTGGAAAAAATGTAATCAAGCAAAACTGGTACTTTCTGTTATTTTATACTCCAAATATATATTTTTTGATCCATCTTAAGCAAAAATGACATTTTAAGAGATCCCACACCATGGATGTAAAAATATTTTTGTTTAAGGAGGTTTTGCTGAATCTCTCATATCTCTGTGAAGGACATGAATGAAGCTGGGGAGAAAATGGGTTCCCATATAGTACCGGTAGTGTAGATGCCCTGTGAAACCTCATGGAATTCAGCATGGCATGATTAGGTTCACCATATGTAAAACTAGATGGTGCATCAAGATGCCTTACCAACACCAAGAAACAAATTGCATTCCACAGAGCATGTAGTATCACAGGCTCAAAAATTGGGATGCTTCACTTATTGACTGTGCCCCTCCTGTGCACTTTTCTTGCATGCTATGTAGGTCTTTTGAGTTGATAATTCAAAATGTGTACAGGAAAATTACCTTTTCTATAGTAATTCAAGTGTATAAGATGCAAACTGCTGTTTTGGAAGCAGGTACTCTGCTTTTGTGAACGTCATCTCCAAGCGAAAGCTTACATTTCTTTCCTTTTCACTTTTCCACTCTTCAACCCTTTTAGCGAAATGACAGAAATAATGACCTGATGTTTGACTGCTGTGAGTCATGGCCTTGGTAGCGGAAATGCCATAATTATCTCATTGCTACCATCACTGCATTGTAAATATTAAATGTAAAAAACAATAATATTAATTATTATTATTATTACCATCACTGCATTGTAAATATTAAATGTAAAAAACTGTTTCAATAGCTTTGAGGTTTTGACACTAACAGAAAAGCTGAGGAGGTCATAGTTAATGTTTCCTCACTTTAGGTTAATTTCTTCAGTATTTTTAGTATACTTTTGCTTTAAAAGCCACTGATTCTTAATAGTAGAATAAGCTTCTGGAAATCCATCACTATATGGCTGATTACTGTCTATTGTCAACCATAGTACTAGGGGATTCACTTAGTGGCCAGCATCCTTTGATTAACTTTCACTGCATGCCACCAGTGTAATCAGATTTCTGAACTAGAAAAAAGAACTAGACTGTTCCTTTATGTCTGCATAAAAGATATGTACATTCCTCAGCTCCAGTAGCAAAGAAAGGAAAAATGAGACTGAGCCTCTGTCATTTTCTTGGAAAGTTGTGTGTCTGCAGCTGTATTGGTAGAATGGTATTAGAAAATAACATGAGAAGTGGAGAAAGCAAGAAATTCATAGGTTTGTGTGAAATTATTCTATGAACGTTACAAAAATCACAATTTCTCTTTAATCATCCTAGCTGTTTGTGTAGGTTATTCTACCTAGTGCTTAGCTGTTGTTCCATGGTTAATCACTGGGGACCCTGTTTCTTGTTTTCTCTGGAAAAAAAGCACCTAATCTGTGCCACTGTTTTTTGCCCAACTTTGATCTCTTTGTGGTTTTTACATGGCATATGTTTCCTTAAAAAACAGTGAATTGCATTTGGAAACATTCACAGTGGTGCTTGCAGACAGCTACACAGATCCCAGAGGTAATAGCTACAGTAGCCCAGGAAAGAGGGTATTAACTACTTTTGACATCTAAGATTTTAAAGGTACAATTTTTTTCTTCTGCTGTTCTTTGGCTGAAGCAGGGGTGCTACTTCTTGGTATACCTTTATACAGAATAGCTTGAAATTAGATGTATCTTGGAGACTGAACAACTAAATTAAATGAAAATCTGCCAAATATTATCTTTGGGCAAGGAAAATAAGCTAAGGAAAAGCTGCTTCCTTTTTACTTTGAGTACTTGTATTTCATCAAAGGTTACTTCTGAAGGATTATGTTGTCTTTGTATTAATTTAGAATTACATTAGGATAAGTGCTCAGTTATTATTAAAATATTATACACAATTTTCTAAATAACACTTCATATGTGACCTACTAAGTATTTGTAAACAAAGTGTTTCTTCTGACTGAGGCAGAATTGCTAAAATTAACTGCAACATAAGGTCCCCAAATGTGTTTTTTGGTTTACTGAAACATTTTCATCTGTCATATTTTGATATTTTCAGTTAGACTTGGTTCTAAACTACACCTTGTTTTCAAGAATAACCAGATGATAATTTGTGTTTTTGCAGTTTAGCCTAGTAGAAATAAGTCTCTTCTTAATATTCCATCTTTCCTCTGTATTGCACATTTATTTTCTTTTTCCTGCTATTAACTCTGGTCTTTAAAATCTATCAGACACCTTCCAGGACATGTCCTTTAATCCCAGTCTTCACAGAATACAACAGAATAGAGATTTCATTGCGGTTTGAAGAATCTGCAATGTGACAAACATTCCTGTAACGTACCTATTTTTTGCAGAACATCTTTCAAAGCATTGAAATATTACAGATTCATTTTTAAAAGGGAAGGTAATACACTTTTCAATGATTTTTATGCACAAAATCCCCAAAATATCTACTGATAATTTCACATAATCTAAAGCATTGGCAGATTTAGGAGAAAAGCATCATCATTACTGTCTTGGGAGTTGTTCTGTTGTCTGAACCAAAGATTTTATCCATCATTCTTTCCCCAGATTTTTTTAGTTGCAGCTTTTAGAATTGTTCTCATTATGTGGCCTTCATTACCTAAGAAAATGACAAATATCAACAGTAAGAGAGGGAACAGAGTGGAGGGAAATGCCAAATCAAACAGAGAAAATGTATTTTGTATTTAAGTACAGAGTTGTGGCTTAGAAAAAAGTGGCTTAGGCTATTAGGTGGCTCGAAGCAGAGGACAGATGAGAACACCAAAGAAAGCCTGTAACAACTCATCCGTTTCAAATAGATGAAACTTCTGTTTAGCAATAAATTCAGGTGGGTTGTTCATGAAAAAATTGAATAAAAACCTGTTAAGTCTGTAGTGGAATCATTAGGTTATATCTTTATGAAGATTAAATTTCTCAGATTTAATAAATTAAATTATGTTTGTTTTTTAATTTTACATTTTAGGTTTATTTTGCGAATAATAGAGGAGTAGTCAACTAAATGTAAAGCAGAGTACTAGTGTATAAGCTATTTCAGATTAGGCATTTCCAAACTCATCTTGGGTTTTCTCTGTGTGTTGAAATTGAGAAGAGCAACTAAGGCTATTCCTATTTAAGTTGAATGCTTGTACGTTTCTTGAAAAGAAATGGAAGTAGCATCTAGAAATACTGCCTGATATCTATTTAGAAAAGACTTAAAAATAAATAAAAAAATAAATATAACCTATCTCCTGCTAAAGCATATCAGAATTAGGTAGGTTACTGCTGAAATTCATTAATTTCACGTATACCTTCCATTGAATTTAGAGTAATGACAGCAGCTAGTGGTGGATTACTGCTTGTTGTCTGAGATGATAAATATATGGATAAGGCTGAAACATGGGGGCTCTAATAACTGCTAGGGTTGGTTTTCCTTGCAGATGTTCAAATAAAAACTTTCTGAAGTGAACATGGGAACACGGGTATGTTACTTGTTTATAGAGGGTATTTTGTATGACGAGACTTTAGGAGTTGGCTTGTAAGAAATTTCAGCAACCTGATATCTAAAAGATCCTGGCTAAATCTCCCCTCAACTGCTCCATCCTCCACCATTCATTGCTAGTTTCTTCAAAGTAATTAGATGTTTTTGCCATTAACTTTTGGAACTTCAGTTTTGTTGTATTGGGATAGAACTTCTTTTCCCCAACAACTGAGCATTTGCCTGCATTTTGTGAGTTAGGTCACAAAATTTGGAGGGGAAATGGGAGAAGAATCAAGATACTAGAGAATAAAGGGGTCTTACACCTCTCTATTCTTTATAGAGTAACAGTTCCAGAGAAATTATCTTTGAGTATGCATCTTCTGATGACATTCCTTAAAAATGGAATCTTGTTTCTGCTCTTACTATATCTAGGCTGAATTCTGTTCTATTTTTTTCTTCCTTTGGGAAACAAATGTGCTCAAGTTCATTTGCAGCTTCCTCCCACAGTCTTTCCTTGCATTCAGACCACAAATATACTACATGGAAATCATCCTTTTTGAAAGCATCTGTTGCTTTATTAACACATGAAGATTACAGTCCTTCTACTTCAGAAGGCCATTCATTGTCAGAACTGCTACAATACTGACTTTGTAAAATTCTGTAAGAGTTTCACCTATACATACACTTTATAAAACTCATATCTAGTTTGGCATTCACTTTCTATTAGTACTGGATGTGACACAGTGAAGACGCATGCTGGCTGTAATAGGATTTTTGAGTGCTTTATCCAAATGATCTTTTTTCCTTGCATAGTTCTTCTTAGGCTTACACAGCTTTATTTCCTAGATGCTTGCATTTACATTTATAAAAATCATCCTTCGCTTTGTCACATAGGATGTTTTGGTCTAGGCATTTTACCGGAGTAAAGATTCTTCCACTAAAACCTAGTTCTACAGACTTTTATTTGTGTGAGTGCTTAGTCAGTAGAAAGAGTCCAAGAATGATTACATGAAAATTTTATTAATGTAAAGTTTCCTGAAACTGAATGATGAATTGGTTTCTCGCAGTACCCTCACATTTATTTTGCAGAGTTCCTAGCTTAACTTCAATATTCCAAACTAAGTATTAAAAACCCATCTGATTGAAAATAATTCTTTTCATTCTCCCCTATTTTTATCTGCTCAGATGAATGTTGCTATCTTACATCCTTTACAAGAGAAAAAATGGAGCATTTTAGGTTTTTATTTTATTTATTTTTTTTATTTTATTTTAAGCTCTATTGCTGTAAAGGAGCTACTTTTCTGAAATAATATCTTGTCCCAGGTCCTCTTAGATCTTTACACTTTTTTAAAGATGGTAAAGGGAAAATTAAGAGATACTTAAGTCATTCATCAGGAATGTAGACAGGCATGAATTTAATAGAATTGTGACTTTCTAAGGATATTGAGCAAGATATTGAAAACAGCTTCCAAAATCAGAGAAAATGATAAAATATCCTTTTAGTAATTCTACCAATAAATTTTCTTTGTAAAGCTAAAGGCAGATTGGCTAGATAGGATCTTGGAAAGCTTGCCACGCTTTCAGTATTCCCTCTGTGGTAAACTCTATTAGAATGTCACTCAGTTTGTACCTTTTATAATTTACTAAATCTACATCGAGTCTGTCTGGCCTTTGGAGTATAAATTTCCCTCTAAAACTCATTCCACCTTCTCCTTATCATCCTGGAGATGGGACAACGATTCTTAACTTTTTTGTGCCTAATGATGTCTTCTGCAAGGAATTATTTAACATGCTTGCCTACCATATGGAGAGAGACTTATTTCTTCTCTGCCTTCCCTTCCCCAAAACCTACTGGCAAGGTTTGTGTAAAATATCTTACACTGGGCTTAGAGGTATCAACTTTTACCCTGAAGTAACTTTGATGCCATAGCAAATGTGCATGCTGTAAATACAGATAGTTCATTACTGACTCTCTGGTTAAACCAGATGCAACAGTATGTAAGTACTTCTGGAGATAACTAACCCCCAGTGTCTTTCCTAAGTATAATATAACAAAGATCTCTGAACAAAAAATAATTTCTAACTCTGAAAGAAGAGCATGATTTCTGTATCCCAGATGCTTTTCTTCTCCCTGATCTGCCATTATTTAAATATATATATATATCGTTAAAAAGAACAACTTACTCATTCTTTGTAAGTAGAGGTGCTTCTCCTGAAGTTAAATACTTGTCTTTCCTATAATGTTAGGGTAGGCATACAAGCATGAATGGTAGTACTAGCATCCAATTTCTGACTGGAATGTTGTTTTGTGATTTCTTTTGTATTGCTCCTTCTAAAAGCTTAGTTGGTGGAGCCAGAATTCAGCTCCTTTAAAGAGCTGTCCTGAGAAAAGCATTAGGTGAGGATCTCCTGCACTGTCCTGGGGATGCTTCTCAGGTCCAGTTACTGCTCTCGCTCTGGCCCTGAGCCATAGGGCAGCTCCCTAGGCTTCACCCCAACCCATCCTGAGGGCTGTGTTCCTGGCCAGGCCCAGGCCTGCAATTGTGCCTGAGGATGGCTGAGCTGTGGCTGACCCTGATTACTGTCCCTCGCCCACCTTGCCTCGCTGGGGCTGCAGGCTGGGCCGGTCAGGTAAGGAGGCCCTTCAGCCCCTTGCAGCCATTGCCAGACTGCCCCAGCATACAGACTGTTGTAGCAAGGGGTTTTCTTATCCTTTTGTTTCAAGATTCTGAAAGAATGTAAAACTTAAAGGTCTTGTCTACTTTTGTTAAGATCCTAACACTGGATTTAAGAATGGGAAATTTACCCTCTCAAAATCTTCATGAATACTTTTATTTGGCATAGGCCTGATACTGAGCTGATACTGATGACTTCTTTCCCAGAAGAGGAAGGAGATCTCAGGTGGTGTTCCTCTCTCCTCATTTGGTCTGCTTTCCATCCCCAGAGGGAAGTCATTTTTCCACCAGCCAGTACTTAGAGGGCTTGAGCAAAGAACTAGTGCATTGAGGCTAGCTGGGATGTAAAGCTTACTTTCACTCAGAGGAACTGCTGAAACTGAAGATAGTAGATGAGATGCTAGGATGGGTCAAAGGTTTGTATGTGAGCTATTAACTGGCTCAGTAAGAGTTAACTGAACAGCTATTTTCTGCAGTAAATGTTCAGGTTTAGGTGAATTGAAAGCCACTGTGTGCACCCACAGGAATGTGTGGGATGGCCACAGTAAGTTGATGCTTGTGGTTGAATGTGCATATCTCTGGCCTTGATGTTTGACTTCAAGCTACTTCTTTGTTGTATTTATTGGTTAAGGGAAATTTGTCACTGAACCATATTTTCTTCCTTAGGCTCAGCATTGGCTTATTTGTAATAATAAATAGATGGTGGGGAGGGGAAAAAGGAGAAGCCTCTGCAGAGATACAATATATTGGTGTCCATTCCTTGTCCTGTTTCTTGCAAATAAAGTGTGCTTTTATTTGGTGTGTGAGGTTTTTTGTTGTTTTTTTTTTTGTAAGCTGAGAGTGACTAGTCTGCATGTTTAAAAGAAAAAAAAATGGAAAGAAAATAACAACAAAACCACCAAAAATATAAGCAATGCAAATTGGTAAGATATCAAGAAGAGAAGCGAGAATTGTCCCATGAAGTTATCTGATAATTCTGATTCCTTTCAAGCAAATGAAAGTAGCAAATACAGGCAGAACCTATAGAACTAAAATAGGACTCTGATCACTCACCCTTGTAATATAAAAATAAAAAAAAATAGTGGGTACTTCATCTGAAAAGCTTAGGTTGGACTTAAAACACTAAAAATACTCACTGACTAACAAGCAGAGAGCTTGATTAATTTAAAAATGGAACCTCAGGATTTATCTTGTGTATGTTTAAAATGTGAGCAAACCATATTCATCCAGACCTAGTAAAGGAATTGGGGAGACTGGGAAAAGTTTTTATATGACCATTCTGTAAGAACAAAATTTAATGTAAAAAAGCAGTCATTTCCTGATGTTAGAATATCAGATTTATTGCCATGGCTGCTAATATTAGCAGAATGTCCTTTAATCGGTTAGTATTCAGAGAATAAGCTTCACCTTTTACATTAGGTACAGTATAAAACCTTCCCTTCGTCCATTGCTCCTTTTAATCTTTTTTCTCTATCTTACCTACAAAAGCGTCTTTATTAACAGTGCTATAGAAGCTTAGCCAGCAGGATTTCTTAGATCTTTTAATAACCATCTGAATTTAAGCTTTTTTTACTTTCTTTTTATAATCTACCAAGTCTAAAAACTTTAAGGATGGTCTAACTTTGGTAAAAGCCTTCATTTTTTTTTCCTATTTGACCACTATATAAGAATGAATATTTCATAAGGTAGAGGCGCTTCTTTCCTACCTGATTTAGATGTGCTTAAAAAATATATTTGTCAGTAGCAAAAGCATCAAAAGTGAAATACTGGTAGGCTTGTTCCTCCATTTTGTTCTCCAGGAAACTTGAGAGAAAAATAAGAATATTTAATTGTCAAAATCTAACACACACTCCAACACAATATTTTTCTAGAAGTAGACCTAACAGAACAAAGGGGGAAAGAAAAAACACCCCAAAACATCAACAAATAGAGGAAGGAAATGCGTAAGATGTCTTCATTTCAGAAACGAGAAATAAACATGGTGTGCAATTGTAAAAATCATGCTGAATAAATTCTAACAATTGAGAGTGAACAATATGGCTTAAATATTAATAATTCCTTTTTAATGATTCTTCTCATTATATGCACATGTGGGCACTAATAGCCTTTGAATTGACTCTTGGAGGAGGAAACCATTAAATCAGATTTGTTGTTCTTTTATTAAAGGTATTCTATTCCATAGCAGGTTACCCCACTCCTGATCTTAGAGTCTCTGAGGTCGTTTGGGCTGCTTTATTATTATTCTATCATTTTTAGACAGCCCAGGGCTAGCAGGCCTGAAATAAGCTGATTTTATTACCAGCCTTTCTTCCTGTATGAAAGCAGGTTAAAGACTCAAATTATTTTATTTCCAGTGATGACTGCACATGCAGTGGTGCTCCTGAGCATGCTGATGGGCAGAGGGCTCCAGCACAGCTGCCCTGTATTTGCTTCCTCCCTGCTCCTCACCTGCATAGGGCTTAGGGCTTGGGATGCAGTGGTAGGATGATGTTTCCTCTGTCACATATGTGGTTGGCTCTCCAAGCCCATGATTTTGCTTGGTCTTCAATTAAAAATAAATAAATAAATAAAAATAATAAAAAAAAAAACACAATCAAAAAATGAACAAACAAACACATTCAGAGGCATTCTGGAAGAGAAAGAATTACATACGGTTACACTATAATGCCACAATTGAAGCCCTGAGGTTTTGTCTAACCTTTTCCATGTTCTAGAGGTAGCATGTTTTCACACAGAGCTGTAATTGCCCTCACTGGTTATCTTGTTGTTTGCAGTTCCCCTTTTGCGTATGATAAGGGACCGCTCTGGGAGGTGTAGATTCAGGCTACCAATAGAAAGTATCACATGGTGAAATAAAAAATATTTGTCTACAGTCATATTAAAATAGCTGGTGATGTAAGAGATGAAGACAGCAGCTGAAATGAGTATAGTATTTATCAAGTTGCTCTCTTATCTTGAATAAAACTAGGAGCCTGGAAAGAAGTAGCCATTAAGAATCTATGGTGGGAACACTGGGGTAATAATCCTCTTTAGAGATTGTATTTTAATTTAAATCCTAGTGTGCTAATATAAGACCATACGTTTTAAAAACAAGGCTTCTGATCTACTTTTATTCATACTCCATACTGAGTATATTACTCTATTCATTCTGTATCTGATGCTGAGAAACAGGATTTGAGATCCTATTCAGGTGCTTTAAGTTTTTTAAGGAGATAAACTGGGTCTGGGAACTGATAGATTTGAAACTGACATTTTCTGTTAATAGTGAATCAGTTTTTTATGTTATTCCTCTTAAGAACTTGTGACACTGATAATTTTAACTTTTATCTGTCTGTATATCTAAATTTTCATGAAACTGCTGTCTCTAGAAGTATATACATATTTTCATGAATTCTGTTATTCAACTAAAATTATCTCTCTGTCTTCAAATAGTGAAATAACTAGAATTTTAACTATGCCAGGTAAAGATCTGGTCTGTAGTGAAATAATTGTGGATGATGGCTGTTGCACAGAATTCTGAAACTCGGTTACTTCCTTTCCTTTTCAGCAATTTGAGAGTCAAAAACCAAGCAGATAAACATTAAAATAATAGCCAAACTACAGTGGTGCCAAATGTGACATAGTGGATGTTAGGCAGTATGTTTGTTTACCTTCAGTTCTGGATCTTCCACAATGAAGATGGATTGTTAGCAATTGGAAAAGCTTTCCAATGAAAACATGTGTTTAATGACTGAGAAGGAAAAAAGTGGTGGTGGGGAAGTGAGGGTGAACAAAACAGTGGATATAATACAGTGCTTAGTACTGGTAATTTCATTAGGCTGTCTTCTGAGCTCAGCAAACATATTTATGGTGGGTTCACTGTGACTGTCAGCGAAGACCCCACCCAGCTGAGTGCTCACAGGGAAGAGAATCAGAAAGGCAAAAGTGTGTGTGGGGGGAAAATATACATATGTATCATGAATTGAAATAGATATCTTAACAAATAAAGCGAAGTTGGATGCACAAGCAACACAAGACAAGGAATTCATTCACTCCTTCACAACAGCAGGGAGATCTTCAGGCACTTCGTAGCAAATGGGGCCTCAGCAAGCCTCAGTTGCTTGGAAGGACAAACACCATAACCATTGGTGATTTCTTCCTCCATTTTTTCTGAGCTATTTATGGCTGCACACAATGGCATATGGTACGGAATGTCCTTTTTGCTTTTGGTCCCTTGGGGCCAGCTGTCCTTGCTAATCCTTCCTTGCCTCTTGCCCAGTGCCAGCCTACTTGCTGCAGGGGTGGCATGCGGAAAAGGCCTTGGTGCTGTGCAAGTACAGCTCATCAACAGCTAAAACACTTGTGTATTACAAACACTGTTTAAGTCATAAATTCAAAACGCCACTGCATAGGCACTCGTTGGATAACTCTTTTCTTAGGGAGAGCAGGGCAAGACAAGACAGCCTATCTTGTAACAGCGGTCTCTGGGACAACCCACTTAATGATGCTTTCCAAAATATTTTTTTGTGAAAGATTTCTGCTTTTGTTTAAAAGTAAACAGATTTCTATGCAATTCAACAACTTCTAGAGGTCATACATTGTGGGTTTTATTGTGCTTGTACATGAGTATTGCACTGGGCACCTCTGGCTCAAGTTGATCATGGGTGAGGTGAGGAAAGGTATTGTTTCAGTTCTTAATTGCTTATGCACTTTTTTTTCCACTCCCAGTATCCAAATTGGTGGTTAGAAGTTGTTATTAATTGGGAACAAATTACAGTAAGTAAAAATTCCTGAAGTTGAGTCAGTTTTACTCACAATAAACAATAACAATTAAACCTTCTGAATTATTTTGTACTTTCTCTTTGGTTCCTTTATCTAGTAGAATCTAATAGAATTAGAAACTTGGTCAGTGGATGATTTTTACCTTGCAATTTGATTCTATCAACTTGCTGAAGAAAAACGATAAAAAAAAAAAGCTGTCAGAAGAGTGGATGTCAAATCGATTCACTGCAATTTATTTTATTTTTTTGTTTGGAAAAAGAATGGGTTACTTTTATGTATTGAAGATGTTGTAACTGAAAACTGATATGAGTACCGACAGAGAAACTAGTGGATAAAGTCTTCATGACTTATAATACCCTCCATTTTTTTTCTTTGATCTTCTTTCTTTCCTTTTTGAAGTGTTTAAAACAGATCTTCTTCTTCCCAAATATTGCTGTAAAATCTTTGCGAGTGTGTTAAACTTTTGAAAGTAGTTTTCCAGAACCTTTTAACAACACAGAGAGGATAAAAAAAGGTAGAATTATACTACAGTGCAACATGAACTGTGCTGTGGTTAGATCTTACAGCTGCACAGCTTGCTTAAAAGCAGACATCATGTAGCTTTAAGCACATGACGTGAGCCTGATTTTTTTTGTAGCAGACAATGAAGTATAGTTTAATCAAACTCTACCATCAATCCTTTCTTTTTTCCCCTTGGATATCCACACTTCCCCCCAAATGTCCAAAAAGTTGTTTTCAGTCTTGAGAATAAAGAGTTAAAGGTCTGCAGTGCAGACGTGTTAGTGCTAAGGGATAGATTATCCTTGGGAAAATACTTACCTGTTTTCAGTTTACAGCATTAGCGATGTGAAGAGAATCTACTCAGAACAGGGGAATCCAGCCTGAAGTCCTAGTGTATAACCTCAAAGGTGACTTCATGGAAGCTATATTTGGGAAGTAGATAGTTGGACTGGAAATCATGGTGACCTCAACTGCAGTCGTATCTGCTATGATTTTAAGGTTTTATTATTCTGTGAACAATGTTTGCTATGTACCAATGCTATTTCCTCTGAAATGCTGTTTTTTCCTAAGTAACATCTTTTTACTTAGAGGTTATAGCCCTGTCATATCAGGCCCCATATAATAAAGCCCCTAAACATAAACTCTTGTCAGATATATCAGTTCTCCCATCTTACTATATATGTCGCATTTCACCACCACCATAAAATACATATAGAATCCAAAAAAAAAAAAAAAATTCCTCCCTCTTCTTCCCCTGCTCAGGGAACTGCAGAGAGCAATGAAGTCGCCTCTTGGTCTCTTCTTCTCTGGACTGGACAGCCCAAATGTCCTCAGCCTCTCCTCCCAGAGTATGCCTTCAACCCTGTTACCAGCCATGGTGCATCCTCTGTACACTTTCAAGGACTTTAACATCTTTTTTATATGGTAGAGCCCAGAATTTAGATGCAACTCTTTTAGCTCCAAGAAATATGACACTGTAACCCTCTGTCACAGAGGCTATTTACAAAACAGATCTAACATCTGGGTAACTAGTGCCAAAACTAATGCATTCAACAATTTCTGTCTTTGTTTCCTGCCCTGGGCCCTATGTGAGTATATCCTGCAGGTTCCTTCTGACTGTGTGTAAGTGATCCTGAAGATCTTGGTTTGTCTTTCCTTAAAATCCTTGTAACACAGGTAGACATATAGTAATCCTCTTTGACTGCCTAGTTTATGATCTTTTTTCACTGTATTTTATATTTAGTTTTGCAGATTGTATTATTAACCAAACTGTAGAAACCTAACCACTCAGTAACAGATACATAACCACTGTTATTTCAGTGCTCTATTTCAGATACTGATCAAGGTTTATATGAGACTGATCAGAGTTTATATGGCTTTCCCATTTTTAAAGCTTTTTTTCTGAAAAGTTTTTCAGTGTTAGTTTTTAACTGTTTAAACAAATGATCATAACTTTGTAAGTTTGAGCTATGCTGTGTTGTGGTAAACCAACAAACATGTTGATCACAGGTGTCAGCACTACTGACATAATTGCTCCTGGCTTCCTCTACCTACAAAATGAAAATGAAATAGAAAAATGCCCTTGCTTCTTTGACTTCATTCAGCAGCTCAGTAGTGCTACTGAAGATAACCTGATTCCCCAAACAAGTTCATTGTCTAAACTATTTTGTATTCATAACAATGAAATAAGGATATATAAATTTTCTTCACATTAATATTGTTGCAGGGCAGAACCACTTCAGTCTAGCATACGATTTTAATAATTTTTTATTAATGGAATTGGAGGACTGCTGCTAATGCAATTGCCATAGTCTAAGATGACGTGCGTGTTTCTTTTCTTAAATTTTGAGCAAGTTACGGTACACATGCCACTACCCACTCACAGACAATATGAAAACACTTCACCAGCAATTGCAGTGAATTTTTGAATCTGAGGAGGCACTTGCAAGAGGTGGGTAGGAGAACACCCCTCTTGCCAGCCAGTTTTGTGCAACTCTTTCACAGTTCTTTTGATCAAGAGAGAATCTTTCACTTGAAGTAGCACAACAAATGGGATGCTCTTAAACCATTGGATTAACTGCCTATACACCCTCCCCCAATGTTTATTGATTTGTTGGTATTTGTTTACTTTTGCAATTCTGACATGGCATCATGGCATGACCTATTATCTCCCCTCTGTTCGTGAATTCCTTGTGCTGAATTGCTTCTTTGTGCCAGCAAACCATCCTCAGTACAATTTCTGCGTTTTTATCCTTTTTTTACACTAAATAGAGTTCTGTTTGCTTCTGAGACAGTGGGTAGAAGCGAGGTGTTATTTTTTTCACTGAGTGCTGAAATGGAGGTATGGTGCATTGTTGGATTCTGATGGCTCTATTACCACACAATGGACTTCTCTGTGAAGAGGTGGAGTTGGCAGAGCTGGCAAAGAATTAAGTCATTTGAGATCAGGATAATTTGGTTAGCTTTTCTGAATAGTTTTTAATACTTTACAGATCTGTATTTGAGTGAATATATTTTTCCATTGGTTATAAAAAGATGGAAGGCACCTTGTAGCAGGAACTTAATAGTTGTGTGTTGTCTAGTGTATTGCATAGCGATGTCCAGGTCCATAGGTAAGGCTATCAGATGTTACTGCAATATAAGTAGTATGGGTGATGTGAAAATAACCTTGTCTGGGAAAAGGCTGGCTTGTTAGAATGGGTTCTGTATGTAATTTCAACTTTTTCTGTGCTTCCTATTAACTCAATGAGATACTTGTCTCCCCTCATCTAATTCAGTAACTCTGAGATAGTACGAAACAAATATGAAGTACCTCAAAATTCAGAATGTGTTTGATTTAAATCAAGTTGCCATAAAGGACAGGGATAGCCTCTATGACTGAAATGTTTCTTTATGCATGAGGCAAGAAGTCTTTTGAGAATTTTGTTTTCTGTCCCGATTAAATGAAATAGCCTGTGTGCCTTCCACCCCCTCCCTTTTTCTTTAAACAACATATCCTTTTTGCCTAAAGTACAATTAGATGGTCAAATGAGTTTTTAGTACATTATAAGAGGGCTTGTATTTGTCCCTGTATTTTTTCTGAACTTTAGTAATCTTCTGTTCACCATCTTAAAACACTCCTGATGCTAGTCAAAATAAGTAATTTTTCCTCTCCTGCTAGATGAATATTCTCACTTATCCAAGTGTTCACCCTTGGGTTAAAGCATTCTTACTATCTTGTGACTCATCTTTCTCCCTCCTTCTCCTCTATTCAGGATAGTAGCTAATGTTCATTAATCTAAAAAAAAAAAATGAGGCTGTGTTTTCAGTGCAATATTCAGTTCTCTAAAGTAAGACCAATAACAAAAATAAGGCTATTTGCAGCAGTCAAAAATAAAAATTGGTGGCAACAAATTACAGTGTATATATTGTACCCATAGAAAATTCTCTGCAATGTAGTAATATAACATCTGAAGTTAATAGTATTTGAATTGCTGCCAATATGCAATAAAGAAAAATCTATCTTATCTAGCAAGGTCTAGTCCATGTTATCCTATTGCTATTTATTGTGTGCCTCTGCAGTTTTCAAGTTGTTGTTTTTTAGTTGAAAGATATATTTGGTTTTAAACAGCTTTGGAGAGAGAGGCAAAACTTCTACTTTCTTTCTGTACTTTTCTTACCAAGTGCATATACAAGCATCTCTAGAATATTTTGACTGTATCAAAATCATTGAGACATTTAGACCTAATAGAAGAACATCTGTATGGTCTTACTAGTCAGACGTATTTTTGATGTCATTTTTAATAAATGGTTAGTGAATTTTACTGTTGAAACTTTCATGGTATAGACATGAGGAAGAGGAGGAAAGGTTTTATTGTGTGATTATTTGTATCAGATTAGTCAATGAATACAGTTCAGCCAGGGGGAAAAAACGATGCATTTTTGACTATGGATGGAATGCTATGTCTGTTTTGTTCTGCAGCCCCTCCCATCAGAATTATATTCCAGAGTACATGTAATTTAATTTCGCATTCTGGTAAGATCTATATTATCCTATTCATATGAAAAATGCAATAAAAAAATTTAGACTTTTATCCTGCTACATAACCTTCAGACAATCTTTTTTTAATATCAACTGATGCTCAATTAAGTGTGATGGGATTTTATTGTCCAGACAATTGTCTATTTGGTGGTGTAGTGGAAATGCAGAGTCACGGCTTGAACCAGTGACTGAGCACCTGGTAGGAAGGCAGGACCAACGCAGGGGAGCTCAGTTGCAGGCAATGTACCTGAGTGACTGGAAGGGGCAGAGCCAGGATCCTTCCAGACCTCATTTAAGGGCTGGCAGTGGAGGCAAGGGTATCTCATCTGGAGATCTATGCCTGCTTGAGTGACCTTACCGACCTTCTGAAGGTAAGCAGTTTCTTTCTCTTATTTCTGTGCCCACTGCTGTTGTGTCTGAGCAGGTCCATGCTTGCTGTGGCTTGGGACCTTGCTGCTCTGCTGTTTTGTTTCACTTGCCATTGTGTTACAGGTGTAGTACTTAAATCCATGATAATACAGTATGAATGTTAGTACTTTATTGCATTGCAGTTGTCTTTAGCAAAAACAAAAATAAACAAAAAAAAAAAAGCTATTTCCTTTTAGTTTGTGTGTATTTTCACAGTTACGTGCTGATGAAGAGTGTGCACGCACACACAAATATCCCTGAAACACCTTCCTAGGAGAGAGCTAACACCAGGAACAGTTAGCTTATCCAGATAACATTTTTGATAGTGTAGATACTTCTATTTATTGTGTATCATGCGTTGTGCCTAAATTAATGTTGATCCAAAGACTTAATTTTTTTTTTCCCCCTTCCTGCTAAATATCATAATGTTACTGTTTGGGGATGTTCCAAGTTGAGGTGCACTGGTTTGAGGGAATATATGGGAATTCTAGTGATGAACACAGTGGGATGTCACTGCAGTTGCTTCATACAATTAGCTGGACTCAGGAAGTTGCTGCTGGCTACTTCCCCAAGAGCATGCTCAGACTAACTCCTCAATGCTAATTCCTAGCTAGAGTAACGTCATGAAGTCTTAATCATTTCCTTGTCCCTCATTATTCTTTTCCTTGATTATTTGACCCTGGAAGTGGGCCACAAACACATAGGAAATACATCTATATATGTGTAACTGATTTGTGCCTAAGCCAGGCATATCTAACTGGTGGGCTGCACGCAGGGCAGCTCAGCTCTCCGGGCAACCCATGCCCCCTGCTGCTGTGTCATCATGGCGGCAGCCCTGGGGCACAGGGGGCTGTGGTGCTGACAAATAATGCGGTGCTACGCTTAATTTGTGAAGAAATTGTATCAGTTTTCAAAGATTACAATTTGGAAGCATGTTGCTGCATATAACATCTTTTCAAATTCGATGCATGTTAAGGAATGCTTCATGAAGACAGCAGAACTGAAAAAAGTCTGTCAGTGCAACAAAACGTTCAAAAAAAAAAGTCAAAACTCAAATGGACTCTTACAAAAGCTAGTTACATGATAGCAAATTTGACTGCATAGAAAAAAAATTCCTGGTGATGAGTTTGTTAAGCAGTGCATGGAAAGCACGACAGATATAATGTGTGTCTTGATTTAAAAAAAAAGTAATAATAATTAAAAAAATAAGGATTTTTCTCGAAGGCCATATCTGAAATACTATGTCCAATTCTGAGCTCCAAAGTTCAAAGAACTACTGGAGGACTACTACATCCTTCTCCAGTGGAGGGATGCAAAGATGATTAAGGGTCTGAAGCATTTAGCCTGTAAGAGACCTTGTACTGTTCAGTCTGGAGAAGAGAAGACCAAGAAGGAATCTTACCAGAGAATGGCTTAGGTTGGAGGGGACCTTAAAGACCACCCAGTTCCAATCCTCCTGCTATAGGCAGGGCTGCCACTCACCAGGTGAGGCTGCCCAGGATCCCATCCAACCTAGCCTTGAGCACCCCCAGGGATAGGACATTCACGGTTTCTCTAGGCAACCTATTTCCGTACCTTATCACCCTCTGTGTAAAGAATTTCTTCCTAATGTCTAACTTATATTTTCCCTCTTTTAATTTAATATCAATTATTTATATCTAAAAGGCAGGTGTCAAGTGGATGGGGCCAAGCTCTTTTAAGTAGTGCCAGCGATCAGGACAAAGGTCTACAGGTGCAAACTGGAACACAGGAAGTTCCATCTGAGTGTGAGGGAAAGCTTCTTTATTTTAAGGATGACAGAGCCTTGGAACAAACTGCTCGGAGAGGTTGTGGAGTCTCTTTCTGTAGAGATATTCAAAACCTGCCTGGATGCTTTCATGTACATCCTACTGTAGGGAACCTGCTTTATCTAGGGAATTGGACTAGACGATCTCCAGAGGTTCCTTCCAACCCCAAAGATTCTGTGTTTGTGTGACTCTATCTTCAGAATGTGTGATTGTAACTTAATTCATGAATTGTGGTTGTGGAAACACCTGACTGTGACTCTTCCCCAGTCTGCTTTTCTCTCCTCCCTACCCCTCCTTCTCTAACAGGAATTAAAGGGATTCACATAGCTAACTTGTAATTTTCATATCTGATCTTTCACTGCCAGGACTTTAAGCTCATAGATACTTTGGTTTGAATAGAAGAATGGCTAATCTTTCCTGATTTTTTTTTTTTTTTTTTTTTTTTTGTACTGCTTGGTCATCAGACAGTTGAAAGACAAGCCATGTTAGATAAGATGTTCTAAGTAGATCAGTCAAACATCCTTAAAATATTTTAGAGCTTCTTGGGCCTGCTCTTTAGAAATTTCATTTAACTAAGCTCTGGAGCATCTGACAGATGCTACACATTCTCATCACACACACACATTCTGTGAAGGCTGACTGCTATCGTGGGCATGCACGTGGGAGTAGAGATGCAGAGACATATGCATCATATTTAGATCTCTACATGTGCAAATCTAATTATAATCAGAGAGGCTTAGTACATCTTGAACTATTTTTTTTTCCATTTGCAATTGCATTCCCCTCAGATCTGCTGTGAGGAAATCTCTGGGCAGTGAAATACTTTAGAAAAGAGAGCAAGAGAAGAAGGCATTCAGCAAAGCTTCCGACTCTGTAATGTTGTGGCAATTCCATAAGTGTAGGTCTACTACACAATGCCTTTTGTAGAGTGTTTCCCAGGGGAAAACAGAATAGAAGATGGGTAATAAGCTTTTCTCATTTAAAATAGGAAACCAATGTAAGAATGTCAAAACTTGATCATCTAATAATCAGAAAATTTTCAAGTGTGAATTTGCCCTACAAACTTTGGAAAGAAGTAGATGAGGATAGTTCTGTTATTATACAAAAAAAAAAAAAAAAAAAAAACAATAGTGGGCAAAAGATGTTTCATTAACATTAACAGTGTGCTGTCAGCTTTTTTTTTTTTTTGCTTTACGTACTCCCTATGTATTTATGTATTTTGATGTTTCTTTTTCTTGAGGTTTCCTCTGAGCAGCCTACTTCCCATTTTGTTCTCTCATCTGTCTTTTTTTTTGTCTCTTATCATTATCTTAGTCTTTTTTTTTTTCTATCCTTGTATGTTTCTTCTGCAATTACTACTCAGGAATTGCTTCAATTTCCTCTTTCTACTCTTATTTTTTTTTTTGCTTATTTCTTGTTTAAAACTGTTCGCTCCAGAAATCGGGGTGTCTTTGTTCTGACATGACATCACGTCCCTCAAATTCAGTCTGCTTTTGCCACTAGCTGTGAAACTGCTGCGCTCACTCCATTGTATTAGTGATTTTTATCCAGATTAAAGTTTGGTTTTGTGTTTTGCATTCCTGATGCTTATCCTGTTTTACCCAAGTTTCATGTATGGTTTATGTTCTGTAAATAGTGATCTCTCTTAATCAGTCTGTCTTGGAATCTTAAACTTTTTCAG
Organism: Numida meleagris; assembly: GCF_002078875.1. Lineage (NCBI taxonomy): Eukaryota > Metazoa > Chordata > Aves > Galliformes > Numididae > Numida > Numida meleagris. The sequence continues at coordinate 92,159,747 of NC_034409.1, forward strand.
CTATGAAGTTTATGTGACTCTGTCCCCTGTAGGACTAACCTCATCACTTTGTCACAGTTCAAATGCAGCAATGCCTTTTTGAAGTTGCAATGTTTGTGTTTCTAGAGCACCTGAAGTCATGGAAATGTCTGTCTTTCTCTTTTTTCATTTTTTTTGTTTCTCCTTTTCAAAATGAAAAGGCAGAAGGGAAATGACCTTGTAATATACCAAATGGTCAGTCCTGAAGTACCACTCCTTACTTTGCTTGGTCTTATTGTGTACTTTGCAGTATTTGCTCAGGGTCTTGCATACAAAAAAGTAGCTGCTGTCTTCTACTTTTTTCACACTGAATGGATTCCCTTGATAGCCTTCGGTACATCACGTATTATTGAACTTGTTCAGGCCCACTGTGCTCCAGAAGATTGCGTACAAAATCTTTAGTGTCTCTTTGTTGCTTAGATATTAGTATGTGGGTATAGCAAAGCTAAGAGTATTCCCCTATTCCCGTCCCTGTAGGAAAGTTCCAGAATCATGAAAGCTTAATAAATTCAGGTTTATATTGCAGAACAGTGAGGATTAGATCAGATACATTCTGAGTGTAATAAGAGAACATTTTACTTAAAACTCATCCACTGAAGCTGTTAACTAAATGCAGTTAAGTAATTGAACAGTAAAGATGAAGAAAGCATGTTTGTCTTGTGCTGCTTATGGCCAGTATATTGGAAACAGTGTTGCTCTTTGCCAATTCTAAGGAGAGGATGCTCTCATCTTGCCCTGTGCTTGGTAGACAGAATTTGCTTTCATGAAGCAAGGGACAAAAGGTTAGAAGTCTGGTTAAACAAAGAAAAAAGCCTTCCATCAATATTTATTCCTCTCTGTTTGGTGAGTAACAGATATGTCGGATGTGGTATGGCTGAGAAGTGTGGCATCTCCTACTGACATCTGTTTGCTGAAGGAGACAATAAGATGTGGGTGTTCAGCATTCCTTATTTGATGCAAGAAAATGCAGAAGAGATTCAAAAGATTTCTGTTCAGAAACACCTCACAAGCACTCTGCCCTCTCCAGAAGCTGAACTTCAGTCTGAATAAACTAGCTAACGCAAATAACAAGTGTATTCAGCTGTAATGTTACAGCATACTTTAAAAACTCCAGTTTCTATTAGGTTCTGGAAAAAAAAAAATTAATCATTGCTTACCAAGTTTCCAGATTTGATATCTCGCATGATAGCTAGCGACCAAATGCTAGTTACTGTTGGTAAGAGTTCAGCTTGCATGTTGTGCTTTTACCTGGGTCGCTTGTACTTCACTCAAACTTTCAGCTAAGTCCAACCCATATCATAGCTTCCTTAAAGCACCTTTAATCTTTCTCCTAAAAATGTTTGGCTTATTTTTATTTAGATTGAATATTAGGGCTTCCATATTTGTTGTGTTTGTTTTTTATTCCTCAAAAAGCTTTTAAAGCTTCCTTAGGGTGCTCTAAAATTGTGTTTCACTTTTAAGTCCTGTTTCTGAAATGTTAAATTATTAGAACACAGTATAAGTATTTTTTTCAAAAGACTACCGTGATCATTCAGAGAGCTTTTCCTCTGTGAGACTGACAGCTATTAATTCTAATCTTAAAACTTTTAATCTTGAGATTTGTACTGAATTTAAATACTAGTCTGAATTTCTAAAGATCTCCATTGCTTTTACCTGTGCATGAGTGGAGGAGGAAGAGGAAGGAGAGAGGCAGTTGAATTGGGCAATGAAGCTGGTGAGGTGTCTGGAGCACAAATCTTACAAGGAGTGGCTGAGGGAATTGGGATTGTTCAGTCTGGAGAAGAGGAGGCTCAGGGGAGACCTCATCACTTTCTACAGCTGCCTGAAAGGAGGTGGTGGTGAGGTGGGGGTTGGCTTCTTCTCCTGTGTAACTAGTGATAGAACTAGAGGGAAAGACCTCTTTCTGCACAAGGGGAAGTTCAGGTTGAATATTTAAAATATATATATATTTTTTCTCTGCAAAAAGTGGTCAGGTGCTGGAACGGGCTGCTCAGGGTGGTGATTGAATCACCATCCATGGAGGTGTTCAAGAAATATTTAGATGTTGTACTAAGGGACATGGTTTAATGGGGAAATATTGGTGTTAGGTGGATGGTTGGACTGGATGATCTTAGAGGTCTTCTCCAACGTTGGTGATTCTATGATCTAAACAGAAGTTACAAGTCAGTCTAAAATGCTAATCTTAATCTTTTATTTTTAGAGTTATTGATTGCTCTTGCTTTCTTGCTAAAGCAAACACAGCAATTGCTGTTCTTCTTGCATACTTTCCACTATATATTATCGTCCTTTTATGCAATGGTGGATACAGCCTTACTAGAATTATATTACTGTGACACAGTAACTTCCAGCCTGCAAGATGACTGTGCCATTTCCTGACTGAATAATAACCCCCAAGTTGCAAAACACATATTTATCCCAGTTAGAGGCTGGCAGCACAACTGTCAGAAAGACAGAGTATGTAATGAGCAAATTTATTAGCTATACATATCAGGTATATTAACACATAGCAATGTTTTCTACCATTTTGTATTACAAGGGCTGCTCCAAAAGTAAGTGTCTCTTGTTTTAGTGTGGTGGCCCACAACATCAGAGGCTGATGTTGGTGATGCGGCAGTAGGGGCTGAACCTCCTTGCCAATTTTCTGTTACATTTTGTTGCTGTGTGGCAGAGGGCAGCAGAGGAGCAGTCTGACAGAATGGCTTCTGACATGGAAGTGTGTATGAAGCAAAGGTGTGTTACTGAATTCCTCCATGCAGAAAAAATTGCATCCATTGACATTCATCAATGCTTGCTGAACAATTATGGAGACCAAACAGTGGATGTGAGCACAGTGAGGCAGTGGGTGGTGTGTTTCAGCAGTGGTGACAGTGGGTCACCTCTACTGGTGCAGATATTCACGAGCACAGCATGCAGGCTCTTGTTCATAGCTGGTGAAAATTCATGGCTAATGGTTGTGACTGAACTGAAAAGCAGTGTTTTGTAGCCGAGAATGTACTCTGTCAAAAAAGTGTTATTGTGCTCATCGTATCTATTGGAGTTTCCATGGAAATAAATAGGAGGCATTATTTTTGGAGCAATTTGTGTAGGAATGGGGAAGTTGAGGACAGATGAAATGAGTAAATCGTATTTCACAAATGTTATGAATAAATTGAAAAGCTTAGCTTTATTCCAATGCCTTACTCAGTTAAATCTTAATTAACTTAAACTTCTTATTGGTAGCTAATTAAATTAAGGAAATTATTTGTAAACTGTATTGGAGCTGATCTGTATTTAGGGACCCCCTTGAATATAGTCTCTCATCAGTATAGTAGCTTAAGTATTTCTGCCTTAATTCTACTCCTGTGAAACTTCTGCATCAGTTGGTCTGTTTTGTGATTTTTACTTTCTCCTGTTCAAAGATCTTGAAGACAGAATGATTAATTGCTAGTCTTGGATGTGAAAGTAAATCTCTTTTGTCACACTACTAGAGTCTCAACGTACATTTGTATCAGGTTCTTAAATATTGGGTAAAAATGTAGTTAGTCTAAGTTAGTCAGATCCCTAGGAAATAGACAAGAGAAAGGTGATAAAATAGGAATTTGGCTAGGGTATCAAATAGAGGAATGAAAGAGTGTTTGTTTTTTTGTTTAAGATCATTTTCTCTAAAGTTCTTAATATACATAGATTTAAAGTAGGTATATTTTTGACCAGCACAACATGAAACACCTATTGCTACCTTTAGACTGATCTGTATAGTATGAACTTGGAAATTTGTGAAAGAAGCTAATTTATACTTCTCACGAGTCCTGGACTTTAATTATCCATATTTTATATGGAATTCTTCCTTCTTTGTAAAGAAAGTATAATGGAGTCATATTCCACGATCAGAAATAAAATAGCATAATGTTGATCAGATATAACTTAAATTGTAAGATAATTTCGTTAAATTCTAGTGAGATCCATCAATAATCTTTATTTGCTACTAGCGCTGCACCATAAAAATATGGAAGCAAAGGCTCCAGTAAGATCAATTCATTGTCACACCTCATTTGCTCTTCTTCCATACCCCCTGCTGTAGCATCGTAGCAGTACACCTGTCTTTTGGGAAGATGGCAATTAAGTCTTCTGAAGCTCCTTGCCACTATAAATTAATGCTTACCTTAAGGCGGGCTCTGATGTTATGAAAACATAATCCTCTATGGAAAGCCTTGAAGAAACGCTGAAGTTCCTGAGAGTAGTGAGGGAGCTGGTGGAAGAGATAGCCAAGCTGCTTTCCATCATCTATCGGTGTTCCTGGTCAACTGGAGAGGTCCCAGAAGACTGGAGACTTGCCAGTGTGACTCCCATCTACAAGAAGTGTCGTAAGGAGGATCCGGGGAACTACAGGCCTGTAAGCCTGACCTCGGTGCCAGGGAAGGTTATGGAGCAGATTGTCCTGAGGGAGATCACACGGCATTTGCAGGACAACCAGGGGATCAGGCCCAGCCAGCACGGGTTTGTGAAGGGCAGGTCTTGCTTGACCAACCTGATCTCCTTCTATGATCGAGTGACCTGTCTGGTGGATGAGGGAAAGGCTGTTGATGTGGTCTACCTAGACTTCAGCAAAGCCTTTGACACTGTCTCCCGCAGTATTCTCCTGGAGAAACTGGCAGCCTGTGGCTTGGACAGGTACACCCTTTGCTGGGTAAGGAGCTGGCTGGAGGGCCAGGCCCAGAGAGTGGTGGTTAATGGAGTTAAATCCAGCTGGCGATCAGTCATGAGTGGTGTTCCCCAGGGGTCGGTGCTGGGGCCTGTCCTCTTCAATATCTTTATTGATGACCTGGATGAGGGCATTGAGAGCACCCTCAGTAAGTTTGCAGATGACACCAAGCTGGCAGGAAGTGTTGATCTGCCTGGGGGTAGAGAGGCCCTACGGAGACATCTGGACAGGCTGGATCTCTGGGCTGAAGCCAATGGGATGAGGTTCAACGAGACCAAGTGCCGGATCCTGCACTTTGGCCACAACAACCCCAGGCAATGCTACAGGCTTGGGGCAGAGTGGCTGGAAGGTTGTATGGAGGAAACGGACCTGGGGGTATTAGTTGATGCTCGGCTGAGCATGAGCCAGCGGTGTGCCCAGGTGGCCAAGAAGGCCAATGGCATCCTGGCTTGTATCAGAAATAGTGTTGCCAGTAGGAGTAGGGAAGTCATTCTCCCCCTGTACTCAGCACTGGTGAGGCCCCACCTGGAGTACTGTGTCCGGTTTTGGGCCCCTCACTGCAAGAAAGACATTGAGGCCCTGGAGCGTGTTCAGAGGAGGGTGACGAAGCTGGTGAGGGGTCTGGAGCACAGGTCTTATGAGGAGTGGCTGAGGAAGCTGGGATTGTTCAGTCTGGAGAAGAAGAGACTCGGGGGGACCTTATCACTCTCTATAACTACCTGAAGGGAGGTTGTAGTGTGCTGGGGGTCAGCCTCTTCTCTCTTGTAACTAGTGACAGGATGAGGGGGAATGGCTTCAAGTTGCGCCAGGGGAGATTTAGGCTGGACATTAGGAAACACTACTTTTCTGAAGGAGTGGTCAGGCGCTGGAATGGGCTGCTCAGGGAGGTGGTTGAGTCACTGATCCTGGAGGTGTTCAAGAGACATTTAGATATAGTGTTGAGAGACATGGTTTAGTGGGGTTATTGGTGGTAGGTGGATGATTGGACTAGGTGATCTTGTAGGTCTTTTCCAACCTAGCTAATTCTATGATTCTGTCTCCTGTGCATCAACTGTAATGGTAATTGTAAAGCTTTCCTTTACTGTTTCGTGATAGATATGATGCGATCAGTGTGGACATACAAAATACCATATTTGTTAAGAAAGAAGTATCTGTCTCACAGAAGATGGTATCTAGTGGAAAATGAATCGCTCTGATAGTCAATCAAAATAATGATACTTAATGCTTTATAGTTAGCTTCACTTATACAACTGAAAGGTTTTTATTGGTCCAGTTTTATTCCTGACAGTTTTCAAACCTTAAAGAGGACAGAATAGTGTTGTTTTTTGTTTTTGTTTTTGTTTTTTTTTTTTCCCTGAACTGCAATCCTTTCCTGGTCATCGGTTATAAAGGCTCTGTAGTGCCTACCTGGGTTTCACTTCTAAATGCCTAGATCTGAAGTTTTTGCTACTTTATGTCAAATATGGAAATCAAAAGCCGAATTGATGCCAAAACTTATTTTTCACCCATTTGTAAATGAAATGAATATGTTAAGCAGAAAACTGTCTACAAGCAGGAAGCAGGTGTTTTATAACCTGATACCTAGTGGTTCCCACTTGTCTGTTTATGGAATATGGTTTCCTTAGGAAACTGCTTTCTGTCTTGAAGCCTAGAGATGTTGTCTGCTGAAGAAATTAAAACATTCAATTCCTAGGAAAAGCAGTAGGAAATGCTACTGCAACAACAAAACAGAGAAGATTCTGTAGGTTGGTGACATGATAAATAGAGAGATGTTCTGTCTTCTAGGAAAGGAGAATTCTTGACCTAGCTAAGTCTTTTCTGTTTGGTAAAGGCTCATTTAGATGAACATAACTGCCTTTGTTTCTAAAAATGAACAATTCTGAAAGGAGATCAGTAGATGTTTGTCTTACTATCTGCTGATATTTGAGATGTGTCTGCTCTACAGTGGTATTGGGGAAGGAAGAGAGAATCCATGATGCAGGTTTTGGTTCTCATTTCCACAAATTTCTTTTGACGGTACATTTTTAAGCTAGCAGTTTACTTAGCGGTTTCTGTTTCTCAAAAACACTATGAAACAAAGTGTTCAAAATACGTAACTTTTAAGTCAGCTTTCATGCTTCTTTTTGTAGAACCTTGTAAAAATTAATATTCTGTCATGTTGACAGAGAAAAGCAGAAATAACAATGAGCACAGTAATAACAGATTTTAGGTTTTAAGATACAGATTTTCATTTTGAGGTGATAATGGTGAATCTCATCACCCAGTGAATGTGATGTTGCTATCAATACCAGCAGGTCACAGGCTTTATGGTGAGCTATGGACATGCGTCTCAGACTCATCTTGTCCTGTCTGTATTATTTTTTTAACTTGTTTAGTTGTGGGAGCATTTATTTAATGACCAGGTGACAATAACCTGCTTCATTTTAACTTTTCTTTAGATAGGTATTCACAAGAGATATTGCACTACACGTTGTACAGATTCTTTTCCAATGAAATAGTATCAACATATACTGTGTAGGTCAGCTGTCTGTGATGCTAGAATAGAAATGTGCAAAGGAATAAAGGTATGAGTTAATAGTACATACAGGATGGACAATGAATAGGAAATTCAGATGCAGCTCAAAAAAGAACAAGCAGCTTGTGAAGTACATTAGAAAATATATAAACATGAAGTAGATATTTGAATGAGGAGGGAAGCATGGGGCTAAAGCAAGGTCATGGCAACCCAGATATTTCCTTGGGATAGCTATGGTTTTGGTGAATATTTTTTCTCTCTTTAGAATCCACTTGGTGTAGTTTTCATACATTTTTGTAACATACTCTATATTTTTCTCACCTTTGCAAGTTTATAATCACAATGGAAATGTCATGCTAGTAATTTTCAGAAAGTATGACTTAACATTCTTCCCAAGGGTCAGAGTCATCCAGTTATGGAACAGAACTGATACTTAATGGATCAGTCAGATGTGTGAGCTGAAACACTTAACGGAAAGGGGAGTGTTGAAATCCATCCATGTTCAGAAGGCCAATGTATAATTTTTCTTCCACTTCAAGTTCAACTTGTGTCATTTTAAGCATTCTCTGTGATATAATGCTTCCTTCTTCTGAAAAGAAGAAAAGGAAATGTGAAGATAGAAAAAGTAATATGGAACTAGCGTTATTCCTCTAGACTTAGTATCTCAGTTTGTGCCTAATTTGTAAAAAAAAAAAAAAAAACCCAACTTCAACAACAACAAAAACACACCTGAAAATGAGTGGGAAGGAATTATATTCAGCCAGTGGCCTTTTTGAATTGTGAACAAGTGAAAACTTGGACCTTTGAGTCTTTCTCCTCATGTTCTCAGTTTTGTGCCCATCTGAAATGTTTGTTAGTACAAAATTTTGATTTGCATACCTGACTCTCTGTTGGCATGACTTTTCTCTCTCCTGTGTGTGTATAGCTTGTTTGCTCTATTAGTGTTGAAAACAGATTTCAGGAATCGGAATATTTTACATGGACCAAACTTGATAATTTGTAAAGGTTTGTTAGTCTTTGTCAACTCTTCCTGTTTGAATAGATGCTATAACAGTTGTATGTTTCTAAAGGTTGGAACCAAGTTTTGGAACAAAAATCAGGCAAGTAAGTATTAAGATCATAAGGATTCAGGCCTTTTGGTTTTTAGCATGCTTTTTAAAAACTTCTTTAAATAAAAATATATTACTATAGTGATACTAGATAAGCAATACAGAAATGGTAGAGGAACAGGAGAATTAATAATGGAGCAAATCCATGTAAATACACTGTCTAACAGGTTTGATTAATACAAATCCATTGTGTAAAGAGGAATGTTCCATGTGGCACGCGAGACTGCCTAATTAACAAGAAATATGGCCTGTAATAATGCCATTCTGTACAGTTAGAATGCTTCTCTCCCTGCCCCTTTTTTTTCTCACCTTTTGATGGAAGGCTTTGGATTGCTATACTGGTAGTTTTCCAAAAGCATCCTGAATAATAATTTGGTTTTCACCTGATAATAGGGGCCCTTGGTAGCTTTGTAAAGCAGGTAATTTCCAACTTAATGTACCTTCCCAGTGGGGTTGGGCATAGTGGGCTACCTACTCAATTCTTCAGATGTTTGACAGCCTTAGGATTTACTGAAAGCCTCAGAGTTGAGGAAAGTAAATGATGACAATGACTCTCTAGAGTCAAAAGATAGAATGAAAAGTGATGCTTGAGTAACCCAGTTATCAGCGTTGCCTGACTTCTCTGGGTGGCTTTCTCTGGCTGCTGGACTGGTGGATTGCCAGTGCAAGCATGATTCTGCTGTTAGTGATGTGACAGGGCGCCAGCATGGGTGACTACTTATGTTACTAAATTGCATGTCTCTTGAGCAGTGGGTTGGTGGATACAGACCACCTTATTAGAAATGTGGAATGTTTTTACAGCTAGTATTAAATATAGAATACTATCTTTGGCATGCTTTTATGTGATTAGAATGTATGACTTCACTCTAGGTACGTGCAGCCTGTGGGCCACATGTGACCTGGTACAGATGGCAGTGTGGCTCGCCCCCTGCTCTAAAGGTGGAGGCTCTTTCCCGTAGAGTGGCCGTGGACACACACCCATAGCTCAGAAATAACCGAACAGTCAGTGTGCTATTAATGCTGTGTCAGCTGAAAGAAGGGCATGGGAGAGGGCAGTGCTGTGCAGCGCTAACTCAAATGATGGTGAGTAGCTGCGTGCGTTTTGATACATTAGCAAAAGTCAGTGCTGTGAACAGCAAAGAATACACAGCAGTGCTTTCCAGTTTGATGAAGGAGTTTGAGAATCAGTTTCAAGACTGCAAAAAAGAAAAAACAAACTCATGATTGCAACACCAGGCACTGCTTTCAGTTGATATAAATAAATTACTTGCGAACTTACAAACTCCAATCAGATATTCAACTCAAAAATCTGATCGTGTCTCTTTACCGGACTCTCACCAGAGAAAAATATCCCTTGTTTCACAGTCATGCCTTATTCATGTCATACTATGACATGAATGGTGTTAGCATGTGTAGAATGCACATTTGTGAACAATTGTCAAGGATGAAATACAGGGAGAGGAAAATTTCATCCAAAATCTCAGGAACACCTTGAGAGCTCAGTAAGATTTGCAACTGCCATTGAACAAGACTGATATATTAGTTTTCACAAAAACAGGGTCAAATATCCCACTAGTTTTGTTTTTTCTTCCTCTCTTTAATATTTTAAGAAAAATAATAAATTAAAATGTTTAGTTACTTATAAATTGTACAATATTGTTAATATAAGGGCTGCTATGAAAGTAGCGCCTCCTGTTTTATGTTTGCCCACTATGTCAGAGGCAGTTGGTGGTGGTATGGCAGTAGTGGTTGAACCTTCCCACCAGCATTCCATTACATGTTGTTGCTGTGCAATAGGTGGCAGCAGAGGGGAAGCCTGACTTGGTATCTGACATGGAAGCGTGCATGAAGCAAAGGTGTGTCACTGAATTCCTCCCTGTGGGGAAAATATGGCACCTATTGACATTCACTGATGCTTATTGAATGTCTATGGAGACCATCCAGTAAATGTGAGCACAGTGAGGTGGTGTGTGGTGCATTTCAGCTGTAGTGGTGACAGTGAGTCATCTCTGCTGGTGTAGATTTTTGAGCATGGCATGCAAGCTCTTGTTCATTGCTGATGAAAATGCATAGAGAGTGATGGTGACTATATTGATAAAATAGTGTTTTGTATCTGAGAATTCACTCTATCAAGTAGGATTATTGTGCTCATTACATCTGTTGTAGTTTCTATGGAAATAAATAGGAGGCATTATTATAGCAACTGCATATGAGGCCCAAGACAATTCCTCTTTACTTAATGTGGCCCAAGCAAGCCAAAAGGTTGGACTTCCGTACTTTAGTCAGTGAACCTGCTTCTACAAGCAGCTTTTACATAAATGTTGAGGAGAGTTTTTTTGTTGCTCTTTTTAAGGTTTCATTAGAATTTGTGCATGTGCTAAATGTAGTAAATGACAGTTAATGGAAAAAAATATTTCCAGTGTGAAGAGTCCCAGAAAGGACTCATGTTCATGAACACTTGTCTTGTAACCAAGATGTATTAATGAAAACTGATACGAAAATAGCACTGAGTACCTTAACCTTTTCCCTATTTGTTACTAGGTGTCTTGCCTCACAGAACAGTGGGCTGACACTGTCTTCCTTTTGCTATTAGTAAACAATTCTTCTTGCCTTTCACCTCCTTTGCTAGTTTGAACTCCAGCTGAACTCTCCTGATTATTCCTGCCTGTACAGGCAGTGTCTTCATGTTCCTGCCAATCAGCTGTCCCAGCTTGCAGCTCCTGTGTACTTCCTTTTTCTGTTTACACTCAGTCAGGATCTCCCTTTGTTTATCTACACTGCCTTTCTGCTGTGCATGCTTGAGTTTCTGTAAAGTGGTATGGATTGTTCTTGTGCTCTGACATGGCTGTCCTTGATCATTAGCCGGTTCCACTGGGTTCCTTTGCCCTTTCAGGCAGTTCCCAATGGGTTTCTGCTAGACCTTGTAGAGGCTACTCTGTGCCCTTCGTAGTCCTGGACTGTAATACTACTGATCCTGCTTGTGGTCATTACAGTCAATGTTGTCCTTGACCTCTACATTGTGCAGCTGTTCCTTTTTGTGGGCAGCAAGTACAACAGAGAATCTCCTCTAGTCACTTAATTGATCACTTGCATCAAAATTTTCCATCCATAAGTCTGGATGGCTTGTACTTATTTGTGTTGACCATCCAGCAGAAATCAGGGTGGTTATAGCTACCCACAAGGGGTGGGCTCTGTGATTGTTAGGTTTTCTCCAGGAGCCTAGAGAAAGCTTCATCTTCCTTCTCTTCTTTATTAGGAGGTCTGTAGCAGACATAATATACAGCAACAGCTGTGTGGGGTTGCCATCTAATTCTTAAACACAAGCTTTCAATTTCTTCATCGTCCTCCCTGTGAGCTTCATGCGTTCAGTTTTTTGTACCTTGCGCACAACCCCTCTTCCATATCTGCCTACTCTTTTTCCTGAAGACCATGAGCTCCTCCCCTGCACTGTTGCCAGCATTTCAGTCATCTCACTGAGGTTATAAATCTCCAGCTGTGCACAAAACTCTAACTGCTCCTGCTTGTTCCCCATTCTGTGTTCACTGCAGTACAGCCTTTTGATATGGATGTGAATCTGTGCTGCTCTTACAGGGTGAGAGGTTCACTTTCCTACTGTTGTCTAGGCACATCTGTTCTGCCACTTGCTCCCTTGCTTCTCTTCAGGTTATGTTAAGTCTGTTCCAGCAGGTCTGATGGCGTTGATGCCATCATTGCCACTGCAGAAATGTGGCAGAATAATCATGGAATCCCTCATGAATCTGTTGAATGTCCTGCTTTTCACTCCAATGCAAATGGACTTGTCCACTTGACTCAGTCCTGGGGTGAGAAGAGAAGTGAAGGTGGGAATGCATTTCTGATGTCATAGCATATTATTATGAAAAAAAGCTAAATATTAGTTCTCAGAGAGTTAGTGGCTCACTTTTGTTTTCTGCCTCAATCATGACTTTCTTCTGCGTACTGGATGGATTGTATAAATAAGTACTTGCAAGTGGAGGAGAGAAGTAGCAGGAACTCTTAGACTATTAAATCTCAGAAGCTCTAGAGGATCCTTTTGACATAACACTACTTGTATCTAACATGATACATAAAATAAACAAAATATTCCTTAGGTAAAGGAATGGGGAAACTTGCTTCATTTGAACACTTAGCCAGTCACTACTGAAGAGGAAGGACAGTAGCTAGAACTGGAGGGAGAGCTAACATGATTATCACATTAGCTTAAAATCTTGAAGAGTAAAATCTCATTTTTTTTTTTTTCTCAGTCATGTCTTTTCTTGTCTAACTCAACAAGTCTGTTGAGTCTTCACAACTTTTCTAATAGTTGTAATCTTCCTTAGTTCTGAATATTTTCTTCAACTACAGAATGTATAAACAGGCTCTGAATAGACTTTTTTAGCTTAATATACCCTTCAGGGATTCAGATCCACAGCTTTCAATCTTTTCTTTCTACTTTGGTCTCTGAAAATATCAGCATCTCTGTAAGTATCTCTACTCAGGCAGTTTGTCATGAGGTATTTCTCCCGGCCTGTAAATCTCCCTAAGCTGACTATGTCTGTCTTTTTTCTAGTTTTATTTTATGCTTAGTTCTATGTTAGCTCCCTTGGTGCAGTCTTGACACTTCTGTGATGTTGCTGTTTGAAAAAATAAAACGAACTTTTTGCCTACTCATAGCAATTGTCTTCTGTTCTAGCAGTTGGGAAATTGAGCTTGTATAAAAGAAGAAACTTCTTAGAGGCTGAAGCTCTGATATTACAGGCACTGTTCATCTGTGCAACATAAAGCATAACAATCTCATTTATTGGGATAGTATCACTGACATGCTAATGTTGGGCGTGTGTACAGTGCATGCAAGGTCAGGACATATTTCCTGAAAGAGCTTGTCAGGCTTTTTCTAACTATTGTAATATAATAAGAAAATATATGGAAGAAATAGCATTAAGTGGCAGGGGGGGTGTTCTTAGGAAATTATTAGGTTTACTTAAGTTGTGCTAGTTTCAAAATCATCATGCATGTCCTTCATGTTATAGAGACATTCTTCTGGGTGGAAAAGAGTACTGGTGGATGGGAAGCTGGACATGCGCCAGCAAGGTGCTCTTGTGTCCGCGCTTGTCCTGTTAGAGAATTCTCTCAGTCAGTGTGGCATCAGAATAGTAAGTCCTCTTTCTTGTGTTTTACATACATCTTATATATCCTCCACTCTTAAGCAGTAAATCCACTCACGGTTAATTGTCCTTAAGTTCTTCACAACAACATAGATAACAAACAAAGGGTTCGTTAACTGTCCCAGATGTGACCACATTAGCTGTGCATACTAAAGGAGCATTCTGTTTACACTTTAGCCCTGTCTCCAGACTCCCAAGGCCTCATAGTGATAAGATCTACCAGTCTGTTGAGCTCCTTGTTGTTACATCTCCCCCCACACTCTTGCAGCCCAGGAAGCCAACTGTATCCTGGGCTGCATCAGAAGAAGTGTGGCCAGCAGGTCTTGGGTGATCCTGCCCTTCTACTCTGTGCTGGTGAGATCTCACCTGGAGCACTGCATTCTGATGTCGAGTCCTCAGCACAGGAGAGATGTGGATCTGCTAAAGCACATTCAAAGGAGGGCCACAAAAAGGATCCAAGAGTCAGAGCGCTTCTCCTGCAAGGACAGACAGAGAGTTAGGGCTGTTCAGCCTGGAGAAGAAAAGGCTCTGGAGAGTACTGAAAGTGGTCTTTCAGTATCTAAAACGGATGCCTGTAAGAAGGAAGGGGCAGGCTCTTTAGCATGGACTGTTGTGATAGGGCAAGGGGAAATTTTTTCAAACTAAAAGAGGGGAGATTTAGACTGGATGTAAGGAAGAGGTTTTTTAAAATAAGGGTAGTGAAGCACTAGAACAGGTTCCCCAGAGAGGTGGTGGATGTCTCAATCCTGGAGGCATCCAAGGTCATGCTGGGTGGAACTCTGAGCACCCTGCTAGCTGTACGTGTCCATGTTCGGGCACTGGACTACATGACCTTTAAGGGTCCCTTCCAGCTCAAATGATTATATGATTCTCTACCTAGACACTAGCATGAAAGAAAAAGAACTTCTATGTTCTGTGTGATTTGGGGGGTTTTGATTTTTTTTTTGTTGTTGTTTGGTTGGTTTTCTTTTTTAGTAATAGTAATAACATTGCCATCTTGATCTGACAGCAATTGTTATAAATGACTAGACAAGTAAAAAGTAATAATGCATTTTTTTCGAGACGCTTGCTTTTCTTCATTTTTAAGGATCACCATTTGATATAGCTCTCTGGAATTTTTGTTCTACTCCCTTTGTCTTATCCTAGCAGATAATATTGCAAAGTTTGGACTTTTCTATGTTTTCAATGGCAGCTGTCTCAGGAATATTTCAATGTTCTAGTGCGATTCTTCTCCATCACTAGACATGAAAAAATGCTGCAGTCATAGTGGAATTAGTAGCTTACCTTTGCATTAAGTGTGATTTACACTTGTTTGCAATGCAGGTCAGGCTCCTCAGCCTGAAAATGAATTCAGAAAATGTTGTTATCCAAAACAGTCAGTGACTTAAATATTGTTATAAAATACTTAAGCACTGAATATGAAACTAATAGATTTCAGGGAATGATGAGGAGTAGAAAATCACTAGCATTCTTTACTTAAGAGCTGATTATTTGCTTTTATTTATACGATTATTTTCTATCCAGTGTTATAACATATTGACTTCATAACCATCAGATCAAAGTGATTGACTGCCACAAATAAAATCTTGGAATGAGCAGGATATCATAATTTTGTTTTAATATTTAAAATACTGTTTTTATTCTAGTGGTGCTAGTAAACAAACATCATGCTTCTGATTTGCTTGTCATTTTTTTCCACAGTGCATGGTCGGAAGTACTGTTTACCACTTCTTGGCTTTCTTTTTGTTCCTTGAATTTTCTGTTTGTGTCCTTGATAACATTATTGCAGGGAAAAAGAGGAAAAAAGACTCACTTCCGAGCTCCAGTTTGTTAAGAAATGATGAAAATCATATGGTTACAGAGTACAAGACAGATCTCTTCATGGACTTCTGGTGATCTTCGGATGCCAAGGAAGACTAGGAAGTATGTTTTAGTTTACAAGCTTAAGCATGATGCATGAAATTCTTACTGTCAAAACAATTGAATGAGATTCTGCTTCTATCAAGAAGACTTTTCCTATCTACTTAGTTTTTTAAACTTTTCTGTCTACTTTTTCCTGTATTTCAGTGTCTAGTTTCTTACCCTATGCAGAAAACTCTCCTCGTAAAAACCAATAAAGCTGAATCACAGCTTTGGAGGTAAACAGACATCTGTAAATTCATCGTTGAGCTAAGACATATACATAGAAATGTAAAAACGAGCAGAATAGAAATGGGAATAGTGTTTAAATGAAAACTGGTATATGGCATGCATGGTGAAATGAGAGAAGTCTCTTCATGTCAAGAGTAGGAAGTAAAGAATACCCAGAATGTGGTGCTACAGAGCACTCTGAATGCTAAACGTATGAATGTGTGAAATATGAGAAATGATTGGAAAAATTCTTTAAGAAAATCTATCATATGCCCTAAACTCAGAGACAGCATCTTCCACTGAGGAAGTTGCAAGCTCTCATTTGCAAGCACTAGGAATACTTGAGGGAAGTATTTCTTCATAATTTTGTTCTTGATTATTTCTGTGGGTAATCTCTACTGGCTGCCAGGAGAGACAGATTACTGGACTAGATGGGGTCTTGACCTAACCCCTATGGCTATTTTCATGTATGTTTATTTTCTAATTTACATTGGTAAAACTTATGTTCCCCTCTGTCCCTCCCACCAACGTTTTAGAAAATGTCAATCTGAGGTAGCTCGTCTCTACAGGCTTCTTCTGTTGATGACAGAAGGAAAGGCTTCAGCTGTCATGGGACTTAGAGTCACTTCTGGAGTAGGAAGGCAACAGAAATCACTCCTGTTTTTTTCACTGACAACGACTGAAGCATAGTGGGGTTATTTTCCTTATCTTAATGCACAATTTAACTTGAAGCAACATGTGACAATTGACTGTAACAAACAAATAGGAGTAATGATGAGAAATTGAAGATCAGAGGGAAATGTGATAAAATCATTACAAGATTCCAGGTGACTTCTATCACTGGTTTTGTGAACAGAATGAAGTATTAAAAGCAAAGCAGTATGAAATAGGGCATTCCAGCATACGTGAAAGTACTGTGGAAACACTGCAAACAGGAACCTCTTAAATAAAACCAATTCTCTCATGAATTTCCAGACTGAAATACTCAGAGCATTAAAAAAAAAAAGAGAGAGGTTTATACAGCAGAGTTGTGCTCCTGTGCATCGTTTGTCTGTGTGTGTGTGTTTAAATGCATAAAGATCCCAAAAATTGTAGGGATGGGAACATATTTTTGGACTATCCTAACTTTCTAATACTGAAATGAGTCTCTTCTTTCCTTCCAGCTTCAAAGAGAGAATAATTGTTTTGAAATCTTGACATTTAAGTTAAGGCATCTTGCTCACCACTTGACTCATTACAGAACTGCATCAAACTGTCATGTTAGGTTGTTTTTGGTGGTTTGGATGCTGTGTAGACTGAGAGTAGATTCTTTACATATATTGTCCATTTGGGTTAAGGATAAAGGGAAGAACATCAAGAAATTAAAGTTGAAAGTGTATTCCTTGACCATCAAGTGAAATGAGATTGTCATACATAACCAGAGGTAGAACAAAAAAAACGGTATGTATGCAGTACTGTGTCTATACACTTATATATATATATTTACATATATACAAGAAACCTAGAGTGGATCTCATAGATCTTGGGAACAAGAGGAAAGAGCAGAAGCTTTATTGCTGAGTTTGTTTTCTCTAGCAGTTCAGCTTTGCTAAGCATTGCAAATACATACAAAACGCTAATGAGAAGATAGCTGTTGTTATCAGAGGATTGCATTTATTAGCACAGTTTCAGTCTGAACCTAGGTACCATACTAACAAAAGTAATAACAAATATGAGGATCAAAGAATCAACTTGATTTACAGTTACCTCCGTGCCACTGAAGTTTATCAGACAGTTTGCACATAATAATGAATAAAAATACTTACATGAAAGGAGAAGTTAGATCAAATCTACCTCCCCAGTGAAATGCACAAATATTGAAATGAGTTAAATGAGGAAGGAAGGAATAAGGGTAACAAGCACAAAATTTGTGGAGGATAAAAATTAAGTGCTATTTCTACAGTCAGTGTTAAGATTTACAACGGTAATGGTAGGAAGAGTATTGTTGTTAGGTGACATTAGGTCTTAACTTGTAGCAACCTACCCTCAATAAGATGCTGTGTTTCTAAGTTTAACTCTAAGTGGAAATCTATCCTGATGATACTAACAGGGGCTGGAAACTCTTCTGAGTGGACTCTGAGTGGACTCTGACTCAATGTCATTTCAGCAGCTAATTCTGTGAAGTTCAAAGATGAGTCTACAAGGGTTAACACAAGGGGTTTGTGGCCAATTTGTTCAGAATATGAAGTATTAAGTCATCTCTACTGAAGATACTAGAGTGTAGGACATGCAGCAGAGAATACAAATCTCCGTAAAATAAAGCATGGGAGATTTTCCTAGTGAGTCATGAAATTGGACAACTGTAAGTCTTGTTTCTTCTTGCTGCTTCCTTTTCTTTGGAAGAGGGGGAAAGAAATCTGGTATAGTAGAAGATGCTGAGCTCTTTCAGAAGACATTGTATGAACTTCTTATAGAACTAATGTCTGCAGAGAAAAAAAGATGTTCACATCTGTGGGTATTTCTGTACAATTTGTGTCTTTTATTTGCTTCAGACAGGAAGTTTTGTCACTGAGGAGCACTTATTCTGCAATTCTGATAGTACAGCAGGCTTTTGGCAACTCCCGCTTTCTATAGAATGTGTGTTATCTATGTTTATTACCTTGTTTGGATGACACTTTCATTTGGCTTCCATTCGGCTTGTCTTCAGTGCCAAAACACTTCCAAAAGAGACTTTCAGATTAGACAGGCTTGAATGGCTTTTTTGGCCATGCAAATGATATGATGGTTTCCAGCACAGATAACAATGAACAGAGTAAGTGCATGCTGCATGGAGATGTTTACAGCAAGTTGCTTTGAATGTTACTGAGGAAATATGAATTTGGAGTGAAGTAGATAAATCTTTTAGGATGCGTAAGTAGGAAATGGCATTCAGCTTAACTGAAACAAGTTCTAAGGCGTGCCTTCTGGTTTGAAAAATAAATAAACTTCAACATAAACAAATGATAGAGTAAGTCTTACCAATAAATTTCAACAAATTCAGTTAATATAAACTTCTTGAGGCAGAAGGCAATTCAGATATCTGTGTACAGGAATGTTGAAATAGTCTTGATGCTTTAGGGCAACCTGCTAGGCCTCAAGCTGCTTGTCTCAAAAGGGAACAGGAATGCTGTAGTTCCTATGTATCATATTTGCTGCAGGTCTGTGTGAGTGTTATGGTTACAGAACATATCTAAAAATTGCATTAGTGATGTACACTTAGTCAGCTGAGTAGTACTGAAATGGATCACAACCATGCGTATGTAGTTGAACACTAAATCAGTAATATATCTTAATAATAAACCCTCATATCTGTATTTTTTGGTGTGACATTTTAATAAGTAATTTGACTATTTTATTTGTCATAGCTTTTTGTATGCTTCATATGTAAACTTCTAGGAATCAAGAGGACATATATAGATTTCAATCATAGTGCTGTCACTATGAAGAACTGGATGTGAAGATTTTTAATTCTAGTGTATAGGGTCACCAGGGTTGGAAGAAACCTCTAAGATCATCCAGTCCAAACATCCACCTATCACCAATAGTTCCCACTAAGCTATACATAAACATAACCTTAGTGAAATTCAGGTTTCAAAGATATCAGATTTATCTTTGTTCTTGTTCTCATCTACTATGATTTTTTTCTAATTTTATAGCTTTTTTTTTAAACAAGTGTATGTTTTAAAAAGAGACTTCTAAGCAATCTTTATGGTGGATGATGAAGTTTGTATAACTTGCCCTGGTAATATTTTGTCATCTGCCAGTTGAATTTAGCAAGTCAGAGCAGAGCCATTAATAAAATTTGCCAGAAAATTGTACACAACTGCTGAAGAACATTAGGTTATATGTTTCAGTTTCTATCAGAACAATTTCTATAGCAATAGGACTGAAATTATCTTCACACGGTCAGTGATATTGTGGCTACTTCTTACTTAGCTTATGAAAAAAGTATCTGTATGTATGCAAGTAGATGAATATAGGGCACAAAGACTGATCTGTTTTGGACCCAAATTGGGAAAAAGAATTTCCAAATTCAGTGAAAGTATGTAGGAAACATGGAAGAAAAATAATTGCTGATATCATCAAAGCTGCTCTTGATGGGTATTGGTAGCAAGTAAGAACAGAACGATTTTTTTATCTTCCTTTTTGAAAAAGCAAATATATTTCTGCTACTAACTGCTATATCAGCTTGTTTCAACTTATATGGGCTAGTATAAGCCATCTGGAAAGTAAGTGCAGAGTTTTGAGATGAGGATTTTTAAGTTTTCATAGCAGAAAGCTCAGTTTACTTAATTGTTTCTGACTTTCAATGAAGACTTCAGTTTTCAGAGGCATAGAAAATCCACAGATAGCCACGGCTCTGGAAAAGCACTGTGAAAATCTGTATCTGTGGCACCCTTGATTTAGTAGTATCACAACTGATTTTAATTATGGAATCAGATTTTGTGGGTTATGAAAGAGGAAATAATGTTTTAGCAGAGGAGTAGAGCTCATCTTCTGTATTTCCTCATTTGGTAAGGAAAGAACTGAGATGGTAGTGGTTGGTTTTTTTTTTGTTGGTGGTGCTGTGTTAATATATTTCTCACTGAAGGTTACTTCCTTTGAATGCTACGCAGAAATCTCATTGATCCTTAAGGTTCCCTCCTTTCTAGGCCATTCTACAACACGATTCTATGTGAAATAAGAGAAAATTGTAATTGCTGTAATTATAAGGAAAGATAGTAATCTCTATCTTGTTTTCATGTGGCAACACTTAAATTTCTTTTCAGTTTTTAGAGAGAATTATGTCTTCGTGAAATTTCTTTCAACTAGATCCCCTTCTAAGAAAATATCAGTATTTTCTGATACCACAAGTGCTTTTCTGTTTCTGAGAACTATTTGGAAATGAGATTTATGGCAATACTTTTGCTGAAGTTTAATATCTATTGTTTAATAATTTATTTCCTGAGATGCAAGAAACTATGGTGAGATAAGGTGTACTGTCATCTTAGCATTGATTCGGTGAGATGCCACAGGGAAGGAAGAATAAACTAAGGAACCAATCAGTAAAACCAATTTCAAATTGAATACAAATGGGAGGGTATTTGTGAGTAGTAGAAGTCAAAATAGGGATAGAAAAGCAGGGAGATGAGCTACAGATGCTCTTTAAGTTTCTTGTATTCATTTTCTCTTTACATAATTCTTTCCATGTGTTTTGCAACTTCATACTCTAATTATGCTTTCAATTACTTAGCTATGATGTTCTGCTTTTCATCATCGTTCTGGTAGAATAAAACCATTCGACAGCAAGCTTCCCCTAGAGCATGCCAGAGAAAAGAGACAAATAACAACCTCCCTCTACCCCCATTGAATTCCAGCTATTTATTCTTAATGAAGGAAATCAGTATCAGTTCTTTTACTTAACAGTTAAGAATTTAACAATTCTTTTCTTTGTAACTGAAATCTTACGACTTTCCAAATATATGCATATGATGTAGGCATAGACAAATAGACAATAGTAGAAGAGATGCAAGTGTTCATTATAATATGTAAGAAATAAACTCTCAGCCATAGTTGTAGAAATGCAGATCAGTCAACAGACAAGTTGTTAGAGACAAACTGTAATTGCATCTTTATGTAAAATCTCTAAGAAAATAATCTAAATGCTCCTGTTTTTATTTCATTATGTTTGCTTAGAACACTTGTCTGTTTTGTTCAATTTTTTTGAATTTTTCTCATGCAGAAGTACTGTAATATACCTGTTTTGTATATTTTCCGTTTTGGAGTTTACTGAGACAAAATACCAACATATACCTACGTTTTTTTTCTTATTTGAACTCTAGAAGTGATCTGTACTGTCTTGATGATTCAAAATTCTGCTGTTCACCTGATGGAATTTTTCACTCTTATGTTTTCCTAATTCTAGAGTAATAGTCAGCAAAAATATTGTTGACATAGCTTAAAAAATTAAAAATATTCATTTTTTTTGCACTCAAAGTGCAAATAGGAGTGAATTATTGGTATCTCCCTCCAGTAATACAGGTTATAATTAAAAAAAAGTAACACTCTAATTATTTTAGTTTGAAGAGCCAGCTGCAAAGAGAAGGTGGGGGGATGGTATGAAGAATAGGAACAGGTTCTCTTATGGCAGCTTTCTTCCATGGTACTATTTGTTACTGCAGGAATGAGGTAAGAAGACAGCTGTTTATGCAAATAAAATGTCTCACAAATCCACATGAGAAGGTGTGCACAGCACTTACAACAAAGAAATGTTCCCTTATGCCCATACTGCGTCTGTTCCCTGAATAAATCCCACACCAACCTAAATTCCTATCTGCCAACTTGTGTTAATGAATATGGAACTTGCAGAAGAGCTAATGCATAATGGAAAAAAAAAAAAAGCATAAACATTGCTTTTAGTTTGGAATGAATGCATGACTAATCCAAATTAGATATACAGCACTGCCCATTTCAAAGGGCAAGCTCTCTGGCTGGCTTTCCTTGTTTGCTTGCTCTAGAGAGAAAAGCAGATAAATACAATGAAAACTTGGTTAATGCAATGAGAAAGAGAAGACTGTTAAAATTTGAAAT
The DNA here is from genome assembly GCF_002078875.1 of Numida meleagris. Classification (NCBI taxonomy): domain Eukaryota; kingdom Metazoa; phylum Chordata; class Aves; order Galliformes; family Numididae; genus Numida; species Numida meleagris. Next base: position 92,181,947 of record NC_034409.1, read on the forward strand.
AAACTACAATACAGCAATGCAGTGATCTATGTTTTGAAGTCCAGTCAATGCATTTTCGTTTCTTAGGGTACAGAGTATTTTTTTCTTGCTGAGGAGGAACAAGTGTGGCATATGGTGTAAGGAATTTGCTGTGCACTTTTTAAAATATTTATTTTACATCTTGGTAATCTTGTTTTTTAATTCATGAGGGAGATGGACACAATTTAGCTATAATAGCGTACTTACTTTCAAAACATTTAAATGCAATTAAAAAAAGCAAATAGTGTTTCTGTTAGTTGGCTTCTATCTACACAGAAATGAAGACAGAAATAAATTTATATGAGTAACAGGATGAGAATGATTGGAAACCCTATGATGACTCATGAATGTTTCTATGTAGGTATTGCCATAGATGCACTATTACACCTATAAAGCTCTCTGATTTATAGAAGTCAAGGAACAGCTAATTTGTTGGACTTGAGTAGATCTTCTGGATCATTACCACTTCTGATATGCTACATTTTAAAGTCTGGCATACAAAAATATTTAATAAATAAAAGGAAGACCTGTTATTTCATTGATTTTAATTGTAAGAATCCTAATTCGTGTTTGCAACTGGAAAACATGTGGTGAAATATTTGCTCTTGACTGCTGAATAGCAGTCACTAACAATCAAGGTTACTCCATTGTGCTTTGGCAGTGTTCATTTTCACCATCTTAGATGAGAAGAAATCAGATGGTAATTTAGCATTTCATATCAACTTTATGGTAAACTAAATCATATGGCACGTGGGATTGAAGTGTTTTCTAGAATACCACAACTTCTAATCTTTATTTAATGTTATTGAATACATACAATTGATTGGTAATAACTTCTGCTAACTTTTTGTAGCTGAAGTTCTTATAGGTGGATGCCTAGGAAAAGATGTTTAATCTTGCATAGCATTGATGCTTTCTGTAAGGCTTATCAAGTTCTTTCCTTTTGCCTAATGGTGGCTTCAATAAAGAAAAAAGCACGAAGAATCCAGCTTTACAGGCAGGGACACATGGGGAAAGATAGCATAGAGTTCTGAGTAGAAGGCTTTATACAGTGTTTCCTTAGACGCTCAAAGACATGTTATTTCATTGCTTAGAAAAGCAAACTAATCTCTCCTACAAAATCTATAATGTGGAATAGTATTGCTACTGATAAAAGTCAATAGCCATTTTTTAAACGTGGAAAACCCCTCATATTTATTTATGTCACCCAGGGTATGTTCCAAGTGACTGATGAAAGTAGTAGTCAGTCCTTTGTGGGGGCTCATCGCTATAATAGTGATGAAATATAAATCTGTGAAACCTATTGACGAAATATTTGCAACAGAACAGAGCACAGAACACAAGAATTGAGGTTTTGTTCCAGTTTACTCTGGGAACGTGTTCTAGTGATCTAACCTCTACCTTTTTCTTCCATAGAAACTGTGACAGATTTCAAAAGTTGCAGAGATTATTCTTACCTTCTCATTGCAGTGGCAAGTGGTGGGGAAAAAAAAAAAGTGCATACGGAGTAGTAGAGATGTTTTTCTTGTTTTCAGTTCCAGTGCTGGTGTTGCAGAAACCAACGGCATCCGCTACCTTAAAATTTTAGGGGTGGCCCTACTGGGGTTATATACATCTCTGACAGAGCAGATACAAAGCTGACAGGATTTAAAATGTTTCTGCTAAGCTCAGTAAAAGTAATCTGAGTGTGTAAGAACTGAAACTTACTCCAGTTCTTCACTTAGTCAATCAAACAGCTGCATGCTACGCTATTAGGATTTTTCAATGTTAATGTTACAGAATTATGGTAAAGCTTTCACAACCTTATTACAACTAAAAAACCAATTCATAATCTAGAGTTTTAATGTTACTGTAACTTCTGGAAAGCAGTGTAGGTTTTATCCTTAAATAAAAGGGCAAATAAAATCAAACAGTAAGGAGAAAAATAACACAAAATAGAAAAACAGCTGCAATGTCTCATTTAACAATAACTTTGAAATAGATAATCATGAAGTAAGACCTAGTTGATCTCCACTGCAAGATAGTAAAATTCTACCATCATTTTTTCTGTTAAACGTAACGCTTTTAGCGGTCTCTCTGGTCATGTGCTCCTCGAGTGCTCTGTCTAGCTGAGATTCTATGAAAGACAGATATGTACAAACTTTCATTGTACCCAATGTGACTAGGAAAGAAATGTGGGAGGGGGTGTGTGCTAGGTTCTTAGATGAGAGATAGATGTTAGGTTACAATTGTAACTAAATAAGGGGGTGGGATAGGGGGGAAAGCACCTTAATATATACAACATTGTTTTTTAAACAAACTGAAACAAAACTCCCCCAAACTTACCCAGTTACCAGCTGAGCATGACCAAAGCTTAGTATTGCCAAGATTTTGGGTTCCCACTTTTTACCCCGCTGGAGAGATCAAGACCTGCTATTCCTTTACCCAGTTAATTTGGGCCGTTATTACTGACTACTCACTTCCTTTTAATAAAACGAAGTTCATCACTGACCGGGGAAAACTGCATTTTACAGTCTCATTTAGAGTAGAAGAGGAAAGACCGTAGAAGACTTCCGTCTATGATCCTGATTCTGGTGACTGTAGGTAGATTTGCCTGTTAGATTACTATGCCTCATACCCAGAAGAGCCTTTCCTTTATTGCATCTGGAGGAGTTCCCACTGCTCTACTCATGTTCCTGAGTGTGGAGGTGCCACTTCAATGGGTTGATACTGAAAGCAAAGGCCATTAGAAAGGAATCAAATCCAGATGTCTGTTTTGCCATGCATAATCAAAAGACCACATTCTTCCAGTTACAGAAAACTCCAAGTTTATCAGTCTGAAGTCTTGATTAAATGGTTGTTTCCCCACCCACCCAAGCCAAGGAAAAACTCTGTGGCTTTATCCCGACTGGTAGCAGTGTGTATATCTTTCAATTCCATCAGTAAAGCTCATAAGGGTTTGCGTACGCTGTTAAAAGATTGATTAGTAGTGAATTCAAGCAAGTCTTCACATTATTGATACCCTGCACTGGAACAGCTGCTGTCACCCATTTTATTGTGAGGTGCTTGAAGTCTTAGAAAACCCTGTGGCATTTTCCCTCTAGTTTTTGTGTGAAGAATTGTGCTCTCTTTTGGAAAAGGAACAGAAACAAAACATTAAAAGCATAGTGGCACCTAAAATTCTAAGGCCTGCCATGCAGTGAGTTATTGCTGAAGGAGGCTGAAGTGTCTGGATAGATCAGGATTTGATAGAGGAATCTGTTGATAATCCCTTTATCTCTGGAATTATATATCATGAATTTAGTTTCCTTATGCTGTATTCTGTCATCTGGAATTGTAAAGTGCCTCAGCAACTTCTCAGAGTTACAGAAGGAGTTTTTATGACTTTCAAGTGACTGTATAACTGAATTGCTACCTGGTATGTAGTTCTGTATAGTGGCAGCTACAAATTTCATCTGGGTTAGATAAAGACAGTGTTCCAGTCACCCTCTGAGATCTTGCTTTAAAGTAGGTATTGCGAAGTGTGTGTAGGAACATAAAGAAATTATTTATCTGTCTGTACAAGAAGCAAATTTGGCTGGAGGGTCCCGGTTTGTACTGCTGCCTGGCAGAGTTTTCACCAAGAGTTCCCTGTTGCCCCTAAGAGTCGGTATAAGAGGTTTCTTGGCCTGTCATTTCATGTAGAATCGTCACCGTGACATCTCTATTGAAAAACCTACTGAAAAGAAGAAAATAAACACAAGAGCCAGGGGACTGAAGATGGCAGTTTTTCTTTTTCCTTTTGAAAGCAGAATCTTTTCAAAGAAATGGTTCTTTTTAACTTCAACTTATCAAACCACTCATTTCAGACAGGGATGCCGATGATGCTGAATTAAGCATATTGTTCTCTAAGAGATTTATGGGGGCAGGGAGATGGTGTGATTGTTCTTCTATAGAAAATTCATAAGGAATAAAACACATTCAACAATTAGTGAATAAAACTTATCAATTAAAAGTCTAGATGTCAGATAATAGATCATTCCCTGCTAATGGATCATTTGCTTGTGTTTGTCCAAGTATGTGCAAATGTATTCAAGTCATGAATCCATCTCTAGTTAAGGACATCTAAGCATGTGTTGCATTCTGTGTTCTCGGATTACTTCGATAACTACTCAGAGTAGATTCCTAATGCAAGAGTTGATCTATTGATTTTTACTCTGATACTTCTCTTTTACCTGATTTGTTTGCAATATTGCCCTAGAGTGGTGAATATTCCTATATATAGTGATTTAGTCATTGCATTTCAACTTTATTTGCAGACTTTTATAGGGACATCCATGTAATAGGCTGAATTAAGCATTTATTGGTCTGGTCTAGCTAGAACATATAACTTTCTACAACAGAGTGGTAGATGCTTGATTCACCTCTTACCCCAGATTATATTTGTTTGATGGTAATGGAAGGATTTGTCCTTGGAATATTGGATAGAGACATACTTTGTACTTCAGAAGAAGTATTTTAATGGGAATAAGCTTTTTAGCACAAAATCATTACTTGAACCATTTTAGATCCTTTTGCTATCTGATGGAATTGAAGTCAATATGTCAGGCTATAGATTCAGAAATTAAGTGCAGACTTAATTTGAGTATTGTATTGGTTTCCAGAATAACACTCTAGAGCAATTTAGCCAATAAATTACTTCGAGTTAAAAGTTTTCTATTGCTATCTTCATGATGCACTTTCAACGTATTTCCATTATATTTATATATTACTTTCACTCAGTTGCTGAGAAAATTCACACTTACCAAATATATAGTAAGGTAAGACAGGGTTGCTGCCTACATAAAATAAAGACTTCATACAAGGTTTCTTCCTTTATCTCTAAAGGTGACAATTAAAACAGCATAAAATGAGCACATCTTAAGAACTAAACATGCCCCATGAGCTAGTGAAATAACTCATATGTCTAATTCACTTGCATATCATAATTGCTAGGCAGCCATTGTATTAAATTCTAAGTTCGAAGCTTTTGTGTGAGGTATTCTTGAAGTCAGTTTAATCCTTTTATTTGTCACATCTTTGCACAGTGAGAAGAGAGATTCATCTATTCTCTTATGTACAAACATACCTTTTCAGTGACTTTAGTGGTAATACTATTGCATTATTAAACATCAATATAATTATTTTAAGCAAAATTATAAAGCGCAATAAAATTATCACATTCTAAGATTTGAATCTGCTCACAGTGAAATTAACTGTGGTTTTTTTTCCTTATCTTCATTTAAAGCAACATTTAAAGGTACATCAATCAAGCAGTTTTGTTCAAAAATCAGGAAGATGAAGTTGAGGCAGGCAAAGAGACTCCTTTCATGGAGAGCTGTCAGAATAAAGCTAATAGGTGAAGATACCTACCATGAGGAGATTTGAAAGGGATAATAATGTAGTGTATGCGCAGGCAAAGGCGAATCTGAAACATTCATCTAGTATCTGTAACCAGCCCACAAATCAAGGGCTGTACCCTTTGGTAATGCTGAAATGAACAGGCTAAGGAGGGAACAAGTTGCTACTTGCCAAGACTGAGTGTAGCAACTTCTCAGCCTATGAATCCAGTAACTTTAATTTTAAGTGAAAAGAATTCATTCTTAACTTCATTTAGTATAAGATTGGAAATGAAATATTCATCAGGTTCTGAAGAATTCTCTTATTCTCTTTCAGGAATAATTCTCTTCTTCTGTGCTAGATATGAGCTCAAAGCACTTCAATTAAGTAGTGAGAGATGTGAATTATTGTGTAGTATATAGATTAGTTCCAAATATCCCATCAAAATTTTAACACCAAACTGCCAAACTGATTTTATAAAAATGATATTTAAAAGTAGAAGAGGGGAGGAGCTTAACAGTTACCTGCCTCCCTGCACCCCATTTTTCAGTTAAAACAAAATTGTAGTCAGTAGTGCAAAAATTTTACCTAATAGTAGCTCACTGTGAAGAAGGCCTAAAGCTATAGTTGCTTTGCTATGTTAGTGACTTTTACATCACATAGAGTGTCCTGAGTTAGCAGTCAATTGCTCATGGAAGGCCACACACACTCTGCTAAAACTCATTCCATCCTTTATCCTACTACTGTAAAGTTCCTGGAAGAATTACTGTTGTTATTAAGTTGAGTGTTTTAATCAGGATTACAAGGTAGTCTATGAAACTATGAAATTTTGGTGGGCAAGGAATTGCCAGGTTAACTAAAATCTTTGCATTTGTCTCTGGATTGTCATTGTTTTGGAGTTTAGTTTGACTATCTAGTCAATGCTGAAAGATGCTTCAGCAGAGCTTCTGCTCCTGCTTTATCTGAAAATTTCTAGAAATTTCTTGAATGGTATTATGTATTTTCATCTGCTGCCAATATATAAAATGGGGAAAATGTTTCTCCGTAGGTAGAAGAAGTTTTGAGTAAGCGTTTTGATTGAGAATGCTTTCAGCCATTTTGTTGCCTAGCATAGGTGATGATGCTGTTTGGAGAGGCTGAATGCAATAATAACAACATACTCTTTCTGGAAAATTCTTCCATATGTCAACTACTTTTTTGTCTTATTGTTCTAGTAGTATGAATTTGTTTTCTCTGGGAAGATCAAAACAATGTTTTTGTCATCTAAAGATGAATTCAAACTCAGATGAAAATGTTTCAATTCACAGTCCTTCTGCGTTTGATGTTTTGGACTCTTTCATGTATTTATTTGTAGTGCAAACTTTAAGAGAAGTTCACATAAGTTTGAATTGACTAATTGGAACTTTAGTTGTCAGAATGAAAGTTCAGCTACAGACCATATCCAGATTGAAAGCCATCCAAACACCAAAGTTGAGTATGCTTTTTCCAGAACAAGATAAAACAATATTGAGATTAATATATATGTTAGTATTTCTGTGTTTAGACAGGCTTTGTTTGAATTTTGTTTAATCAATAACTATTTAACTTAGCTGATGTGTAAGTGGTAGCCTACGTATTTCATAAATGCTTGTCCAAGACACAGTGTAGTTCCTTGACTTCAGTCAGTCATCCTTATGGTTAACTTAAGTTAATGTAGGCACAAGCATTTAAATGTAAGCTTGTTACTATCCTTGCTCCTACCTATATGTATGTTTGGTATTTCAGAACACCTTTAGAACAGTTGTTAAAACAAATCCAAGATAGTCTTTGAAATCAACGTACAGTAAGTATGGTATGCTAGAGAATTGATTTTAGGGGATATCCTCTCTTGTAGTTTGCTGTGTGCATATTTCCCAGTGTTTCCTTTGCACCTAACAAGTGATTAGAACATTTCTGCGTATGCTCAAGTTGCCCTTTTTCTGTTCTGTTGCAACTCAAAATTCATTAGACTGGCTTCCACATTCTAAGTAATCAAGCTACACCTGCACTGCAGTTATACTTCTAAGGACCATTTGGACTTCCCTGTGCCTCCTTACCCACCCTGCCAGGGTATCTATTAGTAGAAGTGCAGCGCAGGTGCTGCTAAGGGCGGTGCAGCTCAGAGTCTCCCCCAGAAGCTGCTCAAGAAGTGATGGGATCAGCCTCGCCTGAGCTCTCTGTGTACCTGCTTTGTCTTTCTGGCTGTCTCTTTTCATATATAGGAAATATCAGCTGGTGCTGACAGAAGCACAAACTTTCACCTCTAATGTTTATTTTCTAGGTGTTGATTAAATTTCTAGCGCACTTTCTTATAGACTTGAAAAGCTTCTTTTCACTTTGGCTCACCTGCAGAATACTACATGTGATGTTTCTAGACGTAGTACTGATGCCACTGATTCATTTCTTCTGTTTTATTTCTGTTAAACTGAGTTCATTTGCTCATTCCAGTTGAGCCATGTAATGGGTTCCACCTGCCGCATAGCTCCAGAGCACACAGCTGATCATCAAGCATTATAGAGAGCCAAATGTGCCTGTAATGCCACCTGAAAATACCTGAAGACCTTGTGTAACTCCCCAATTGCTTGTACAAACATGCATGGCTGTCATTTAAGACCCACGTGCAAAAAAATAAAATAAGGGAGATGAAGAATTCCAGTTGCATTATCTTACAGTCAGAAAACTACAGCTTCATGGTAATAGCGTGCACTTTGGAAGAAAATTCCTGAATTAAAATAATATTTTGGAAACTGAAATTTTTTACTTGAGTGAGTGATGTCTGATGCAATTAAGCTTCATTAACAATTCATTTCATGTAGAAGTCAGCATATTTAATTCACACTGAGCAAAATTTAGCTAAGTATCAGAGCACTAGTTGACTGTAAGTGAATTGTTAGATTGCCCATGCTTTCTGGGTATGGTGGTTCTGGCAAAAGCAAGTCAGTATAGTAAATGTACACTGCCAAGAGAAGCAAATCAAAATAGTATCTGTAGTATTTTAGAAACTATGGCAGTGTGTGCGATACCATCATTATGGTATGAGTATAGTATGGAGTATACCAAGGATCACTATTTGTGTATAACTATTAGTAAAATAAATGTACATGGAAAAGATGGACAGAGAAAAGTAACTGAACAGTTTGATTAAAACAAACAAACAAACAAAAACTGGTAGGCTTGAATCTCCCTAAGGTTCAAAAAGGAGAGAAGAAATTGGTGGGGAGAGTCAGGTTTCTTATGGAAGTTCTTACAGATCTTCTCTTAAAATGAATAAATGCAGAGATTTAACAACTCAACAAATTTAATAAAACAGGACTGCTTGGAAAGAATGAAACGAAATGTGATCAAACCTGTTTGCTAAGCTCTCTTACAAAAAAAAAAATCAGGCATCAAGTTGAATTGGGAATTATTTTTCTGACATAAAAGGTAAATCTCTGTATGTTTTTGTTTCATCTGTGTCCAACTTGTATGGATTTGTTATCTTTGGGGCTCAAGAAAGCACATTTGAATTATGAGTTTACAGGATTTTGTGTTTAGAAATTCATCTTGTTTAGCTACAAGGCTGTTCCAGTCTTCTTCAGCATTGTTACATTATATCGAAGCTGTTGTAAGAGCCCTTCACTTCCTTTACATAGAATTGGTTGCAGCTAGCTGTGCATATTGTAAGGTACGCTCTTGAACAAAATCATTTTGATTGCTTACAAATCTTAATTAGGCAAAAGCTAAACACCTTTTTTTTTTTTTTTGCAGTAGCTAAATTCCATTAAATTATTGCAATGATAACATTTATTCTATTATTAAAAAAAAAAAAACAAAAACCCAGAAACTGTGAAAGAATCTGCATTTTTTATTCAAGCCAATTGCCTGTGATGGTGAAAGGGTAAATTCTCACCAGTTTAGATTTAGATCTTCTGTATACACATCTGAAACTATCATTGGCTTGAATGCCTTTTTATCTTAATAGCTTGCAGTAAATCCTGATCCAGTTACTAAAGTGTATTTTCCAAGAAAGGCACTCTATGAGTAATAACTTCTCATTTTCTCCTGGACGTACAGTATATGGTACCCAGGATTTATAAATAGCCTGTAAAACTAACTACATTTATTAATGTATAAGTAATCACAGAAAAAAATGCTATATTGCACCAAATTCAAAATATAACGTCAGCGATACCACCAAGCTGCTGATTTTCTTCCCAGAAGAAACAAATCATTCCTTCAAATATAACTCTTCTGCTAGTTGTTAATGCTAGCAATATCAGTTCTTTTTCCAAGATAAAACAGTGATCTGAGTTCCTTCTTCTAAATCTGAAGAACTTTTGTCTTTTAAATCCAAACAAGATTCTTTCGAGTCATGTTAGATGCTTTTCTCTGCCCAGAAATACTCTGTAACCTTTTCATTAGCGAATTGGAATTATTATGACTAATTACAACTTGAAGCAAAGCATAAATTGCTCAGAATAACCACTCAACAGCATTTTTACTTTACCAAATAGGAACTTTCTGACTTTTTACACTGCTTGATGTTTTAAAATAACATGAATTGAAATGCAACATTTTTTCTTACTGAAATCAAAACATTTTATTCATCAAAAATCATACTTTTTTTCTGAGAATATTGATTTACTATTTTAATGAAATTCAATGTTTGACCAGAATTCAGAATCTCTATATTTTTTTGTAGAATTAGGAATAAAAAAGTAATTGCGAATTTCCAGCCAGCTCTCATTAAAGTATAAGCCAACTCCAATCAGTCTGAGCAGGCTGACTTAAAATCTTTCCATCACTTTGTGTATGTACTTTCTCACATTCCCATCCCTAAAGCTGCTCTACTCTGTGTATGTGCCTGGATGTACCAGGTCCTTTCCCTAAAAAAGTGGCCGTGTGCTCTTCAACTGTAGGTGAAGAGTTTTTCTGTAAGGGGACTAGTGCACCCAATGTCAGTGAAGTTAAAACACACAGGTAACTTCATATTAACTATCAGTGCAGAGTCTTGTTAGTTAATGAAGTTTTGAATATAGCTTTCTATGGCCCATCTCTATGCTGTAAATTCAAATGATGTGCTGTTCTCAGGCAGACAAGCCCTCAAAATCGTTGACCATAGTGTCACAGACTTTATCCCTGGAGTGTAGATTCATAGGAAATCAGTGCTTTGCTGATTATATTTATCTTCAGTGATCTTCAAGGAGATTATTTACTCAGTGGTTAAAAGTATTTTTCCTGTGTCTAACTGAAGATTGTCATGAGCATTTGATGATATGCAAATAAACATGAAATTGCCCCCAACACATGGGGATGAATTTTTTGAACACTCAGTGTATATATGTCTACTTGTGCGTACATACACTGTGTAGGATATTGTTCTTGTCAGAAAAACAGTATTTCTAAGTAGTATCTCTTTAATCTTTGCAGTATTTGTCATCAAAGTTAGCGCTGCTGTCAAATCAGCTAGATGGTTTATATTCTTTAAGCAAATGTATATGGGCACCTGTCAATAGAAACTGTAATTGAAAATATAACAATTGGGCTGGCCCATTGCTACCAGATGAGCATGATGTAGTCTTGATTTGTTTTTTGGGGGGAAATAGCTGTAATGCTTAGCTCTGAATCATTGACGTTGTTGGCTTTGTGCAACATAAATTTTCATATGAATGGATACATTTGAAAAGAATTAACTGACATGCGGTTTCCAAAGACATTTTGAATTCTGTAGCCTTGAAAAATTGAAGTTTTTTTCTTTACCATTATGTTATCAAATTGTTTTCATATAGCACCAGGAATGTTTCTCTTTTAAAGTATAATTGTTTCCCTTTGTGGATGCCTGGGGAAAGAGAACTTATTTGGTTTTACTTTCTGATTTTCTCATTTTAAAGAAATGCTAAAGAACACGCTTGTGGTAATCAGTAAGAGTATTTGTTGGTTTTGCTTATCGTACCTCTCTCTCCAGCTTGGATCTCAAGCAACCCTTAAGAGGCCTCCTATGCAAGCATATGAACATAAAATAAATAAGATGAACATTTCAAACAAATAGCTTACCTTTATTTTTGATTCAACCATCCATTATAAACGTGCATTATGCTGCACCTCCTGTTGAGATGAGCACTGCAGGAGCCATGAGCAGAGCAGACCTGACTGCCGTCCTGATTAGATCACCAGCAGTGAAGCAGTGATTTAGGGACAATTGGTTTGGCGATGGCTGATGATGTGCTGCTATTGTGTTCTTTAAAGCCATGGAAGCAGTGAAGTGATCAGAGTCTGGAAACCTAGTACTTTGGGTTCTGTTCTTGATGTAGACGCATCTCACTTGTGAATCTGTCAAGTAATTTAAATGATCTGATTCTCAGTTTTCTTATCAGGAGAATTGAGATAAAATGATTATTTCTCACAACTGTTCTGAGAGGAGTATACAAACATCACTCTGGGAATTTTTATGATGAGAAGAGGGCAGTGACCTGTGGCAGATTGTTTGGGAAGCAGCTGCTGTTGTATAGTTCTTTCTATGCTTCCAAAGAGCAGAGGAATGTGCCGGTGACTAGTGATCGAATGCCAGAACGCACAACTAATTATTATTATTTTTAATTGGGTTGTTCATATCCCATAAATGGAAACTGTAGAAAAAAGTTTCGTTTGCAAAATAGTCATCACTAGTGATTATATTTTTAAGAGAAGTCACATTCCACTCAGGAAAACTGACCAAAGAAAGGGAATTTTTGTTAGGTCACTGCTAATTGCAGCAGTAATGATGGGAAGAACCTTATTTTCTGTGAATGGCTCTTTGGGTAGCCATCTCCTCCCTGTGGTTGACTGTCAGAGCTGTAAACCACAGGGACTCGTTCCCAAGCCAGCAGTGATCTTTGAGACCTCTGATACCTTTTGTCTTGGGTTTAGGGAAAGTTTGTTAATGTGTTTTGGACAAAACATTCACATTCATTGAAGAAGTATTTTCCTAACAGAAGTTCTGGAGCCACAGATTTGCTAGAAACAACTACCTCAGTGTTTGGAAATCTCCACAGTCACGTCACCTTTCAGCATTTCCCAGAAGAAATATGTTCCTCTTTTCACCAAGCATCTGTTTTGCCATTCTGAGCAACTTTGTTTTTCTGTGCTTGGCAGCTTAGAAGGGTGAAGTGATGTGTGCAGAGGAAAGTGAGGGATGCAGAGCACACCAGGGGCTGATACTGTTAGAAGCAAGAGGGGTGCTGAAAGGAATGATCTGAGGATTGGAGGGATATGGAGAGGATAGCAAAGAAAACAGGGGATTTCAAAAATGAGGGAGAAAGGAAAGAAGGGAAATTTTGTGTAAATGAGATGAAAATCGAGGAATATAAAAATAGACAGAGAACAGGGATTTCTGAGAGTAACTCGAACACTAAGTTTAGCTTACAGATGTTGTGAAGTGTGAGATTTTGCTCCTTTTCTTCATTCATTACTAGAATTGCTCATAATGGGAGATGACCAAAATGACAAAATGCTGCTTGAATGTTATCCCTGCAGGACACCACTATTATTTGTGTGCTTCTTTTACTGTGCATAACCAATTAAAGGCCAATTCCTGCCGCTGTTTATACATGCAGAAAGGAGCACCAATAATGTGTGCTTAAATTAACTTGTTGGAATTTGGTAAGCAGATGAGCACGCTTCCTGTGCTGCAGTCCTGTTGTGCTGCCTCGATATAGCTTGCATTCCTGCTATTAAAACAGGAGCAGAATCTGAGGGAGGACCAGATTTGGTGGCTAGGGAGAGGTGAATAATAGCTATGACTCAAGCTTCTGATGGAAAGGAATATTATTAGTGCTACTGGGAAAAGAACTTCCTTTCTGTGAAACAACTGGCTGTTGTGGCATCTGTTGGAAAAAAAAAAAAAAAAAAAAATTCTCCTGGCACGTTGTAAAATAAAATCTGAAACACTTAGTAAGAGTTTTGCTTTGTGCACACATCTCCTTAACCGTCTCAAATTCTATCTGGAATGATGCAACTACTTGGAGAATAGTGCAACTGTAGTTAACTTTTTCATTTTCTCAAATGGATAATCTTTCTAGCATCTTCCAAATGATTGAGTGTGGATAATCTTCTCTGCTATCACACACACAGGAATATTTTTAAGATTACTTCTGTTTAGAAAAAAGTTGAATTAGTCCTCAAGGGGAAACATGGGAAAAAACATGGGGATAGTTACAGTTGTGTGTTGCAACTAATAATAAAATAGCCTGTGGTCTTCGCGTATAAACACACATTAGAAACTTGAGATTATTTGATCAGTTTTAGCTTATACAAATCAATTTTACCAGTTTAATTTCTCTATCTGCAAATCTTTTAGTAATGGAGGCTATTTGTTCTTCTCAACATGCAGTAGCTGGATGGTAGGGTGAATATTTAACACAACTTATAAAATTATTGGCAGTGTGCTTATGAAATCCTGTTATTTAGAAGTTTCTTATTTTTTAAACAGCTGCTTATTTAGAGGTATTCCTCAAACAGTATTCATGTTCTGATAGTAGGCTTCTGAATTAGGTTTATATCAGAATCATAGAATCATTAAGGTTGGAAAAGACCACTAAGATCATCTAGTCCATCTATCAAATGAGAGCCTAGCACAGGATGGTTTTGATCCATAAACCTCTGGGTTATGGGCCCAGCATGATTCTGCTGGGCTATTTATGCTAGTTCCTCCAAGTATGGAATTCTTAATATTTTGAATGTTAATTTGTACAAACACATTTTTTTTTTTTTATTTTAAAACTGTGTTGACAGGCAAGTTTCCTGTTTGTGTTTCAGAGATGTACAACACAATTTTTCCAAAGTGTGTCATAATCAGAAATACTTCTCAAAAAAAGTGAATTCACTCTCAGTATTTTGGAAATAAAATTTGTGCAAGATTTGGCAGAAAGGCAACATTCTGTCTGCGTATGCTAATTTTGATCTCTTGGATTTGTGATCTCTACTGGAAAAACAGTTATATCAGGAAGAGCTGCATGAAAATAAAATTCTTAATTCAGACTCTAAGCCTGAAAAATGAAGTTTCTGCCATCAGCTTCTAATGAGTTAAATTCCAGTTGGGTTCATAACATCATTTACATTAATAGTCATTGTAATACAAATCATGATATTTTAACAATTAATTTCTGTTGAACTTCTAACCTCTGATCATTTCTTAGTTCATCTTTATTAGTTTGGTGTAATAGAAGACATACCTAAGGTGGAAAAATCTCTTAGGAACTTCAGGTGTATAACTTTTAGCTAAAGGGAACAATGACTATTTTCACCTTGAAGCTGAAGCAGCCCCTGCTTCCAGCTTCGAAGTTGAAAAGTTAGGTCCTACTTCTTATGTTCCTTTTATAAGGATTTTCTTTAATATTACTAACAAAGCTTGGATGCAACTGCTTTGCCCTGAAGGTTTATCATATATTCAATAGGCCCTAGACTTTGTACTTATCCTTCACATACCCTGCTTCTGCATCAGTATGCTTCCAGCTCAGGAGTTTAAAATTTAAGGGGGCCTTAATAGAAGTTAGGCCAACATATTTTACAATTAGAGATAAACTTGATTGCTAATATTAACCTGGATTTCATGTGCCATTCAGCATCTTATTTTTGTTGCCAGACTTAAAAGAATCTTGCTGGAAATAAAAACAGTAATAAGAAAGATCTGTCTATTATCTGTTGGTTTGTCGTCTTGACTCCTGTTTGATAATGTATCTTCCATGCTTTAACAACGTACTGCATTTAAGATCCTGGCAGATAGTGTTTTGGGGCTGAGGTGACTTTAACACAGGCAAAGGAAGGGGAGAGGAGTGGAGAGAGATTTTTGCAAGCCTGCTAGGTGCTATAATCCTATTACTAAATAAAGGGGCAGAAAAGAAAAAAGATGTTTTTCCAAACAGCAGGTGCACAAAATAATCAGACAGGAGAGGGAATAGCCTTTGCAGTCATATATCATTTTAATCAGTGCTTCACCCCTCTAAATCCCCAAGCATAAGCCTTTCCAAGTATGTATGTTTACAAACACACACAAAATACAAAAATGATCTTTAAAATTACTGCAGAATTTTGCTGTTACAAATACCGGGGTATAACAAACATATTCTGAAGCCCACCTCCTTCCAAAGTAGAGAATTTCATTAGAGCAAAAATTCTCTAAAAGCACAGAAATCCTGTCATTTTGTGAACAATCTCTGGGCAGCGTAGGTTATTTTAATGGATGCATCATTTTAAACTTAGCCTTCACCATCTGTTCTACCCTCTTCACAAATGGAAGAAGAACATAATTCACAACTGTATCGTAAAATGTAAGATGGAAGTGATTTAAATGGGTGTATGTTCCTTATTCAATAAAGTTTGCATCTGTTATGTTGTTTTCTTATAAAATGTGGGAGGACTTGAGGATTGCTTTACCAGGAATGCTTTTTGTAGTTGTCTTAAGGCAAATAAAAATTCTGAGTCAGATTTGTAGGGTGAGTTCAAGTCTGTTGGCAAAATACAGTTTTGTAAATGGGGGGGGGGGGGGGGGGGGGGGGGGGGGGGGAGGGAATTGAGGTAACAAAACAAAAAACTGCATCAGAATTGGCCAGAGAATCTGAGCTATAAGAGAGTAACAGGAGAGATAAGGAACCTACCCACATCCTACACGAATGGTTCTGTGTGGCAATGTTTTAACAGCCTTGAATGCCTGTGTTTTCTCTGGTAAAGACCTCTGATAGTGATTCCTGTCAGGACATGACAGTAATTCTTGCTTAACATTGGCTCACCCTTTTTTCCTCCTAGATATTTTCTTCCTTTATGGTTAGCTAGCCTCCGAAGGAGTTAAGTCCACAACATAGGCATAGTAGACATATGAAGAACTCAATTCTGCACATCAGTTCTTCTTCCCCAGAGCAACATCAGAGTGGGGCAGACTCAGAAGTTTGCCTTGTTGTGCCAAGAATTTATATGTTATCTTCGGTATCCTATGTTACCTAGAACTTGTTGAATGTTCTGTCTTGATGCTTTTACTGAAGATTATTTTACAAGGCCTTAAGAGATCATGAGTAGACACATGAATTAGGCATTTCTCACTAAGGGAAAACTCTAAGGATTGTGCCCAGAGTTGCATCGGCGTGCTTGGTAATGAAGTTTGACAGTTTGTGTCTAAGCTTTTGGGGTAGAGGTGTTCTGGGAATATTAATATGAAAAGATAAAATCACTCTAGAAGGAAAAAAAATAAACACGCTTGTTGGGGAACCAGACTCAGTAAACATCCACACACACATTTTATGTGTGTGAGTTCAGTGAATCCAAAAATATTCTTAAGATGAGAAAGTTTCTTGCTTGTGAAAGCACTACAGAATTGAGTTCTGAGAATGTAAGGCTGTTGTTCTGACAAAGCTTCAGAAATATGAAAAGATCATGCTGAAGTCCAGCACAATTTCATTGTTTGTTTAATCTGAAAAGTACAAAGAGTCATGAAAAAAGAGATGACACCTTTATAGCCCCAACTATTTATCCATACTTTAATATATATTTGTATATTGGCCAGAAGCATAAATATCAAATATATGCTTCTAGAAAGCTTTCTGTTTGCTCCCAAATCAACCACAGCAGAATGTTCTTTTTTTTTCTGTTTCTATACTCTCCTTTTAAGAAATCATACTTGTACATTTAACATTCAGAACAGACATCTTCCTCTCAAACACTGTGTTTTAGTCAGTGTTAGAATATATTTATGTATATATTCCTATTTTAAAAATATACTTGGACGAGGTCAATTTTTAAGAGTTGCTACGTTTTCCCAGATAACTGTCTTTTAAATCATTTCTTTAGTGTGTATTTGCTTAGTAGGCTGGCTGTTCTCTACACAGAACTCCTGAAGCTGTACATGAAGTGTTTCTTATCAAGAGAAACTTGTTAGGCTGTGTTCCTGGAAAAAAAAGGCTATCAGAGGGAGAAAAAAGTCATATTCTCTTGTAAGAGTGGGTGGATATAAGTGAGCTTTCTTCTTGCAGTCTGAATTTGACCCATAATTTGTTTAAGTTTGGTCCTTATCTAATTAAGTGTTTAAACAAAGTCACCAGATGTGGGCACTTCCCAAAAACTTTGCAGTTCAAGTTGCAATTAATACTGACTGGAGAGTTTTGTGAATTTACCAGTACCAGAAAAACACAATAGTGTATTTTAAAGGAACATCTTGAATAGTTGAGGAAGGAAAGCCACTGCTGAAAAAGGGGGATAAGAGAGGGGTGGAAAGAAAAAGTCAAATTAGAAAATTGTGTCTCATTGCTAAGGCTTATTGATCTTCTTTATTCATGAACCTTGTTGACTTAAGGAACATATTGATGTAGATCCTTAAATATGTATTTATACCCTTTTTTGGAATGCACCCTTAGTAGAAACACAGAAATATTTTGTCTGGTTTTGATAAGGCCTTGAGACAAGAATAGTGCATGCATCTACGTCATGAAATGGGTATACTTTATTTGAACTGATTTAAGGTGTCACTTTCATTAAATTAGTTTTAGAGCTGTTTTCTCATCGTTTCCCCAAACCTAAAAGTCCACAAGGTAGCAATCCAAAACTGTACAACAATATAAGTAGTGTCTCTTGTGACTTGCATTTAACAGAAGCTTGTCACAAATCTGACTCAAGGAAGTGGTGGAAATAGCACAAATGGATTTATGGAATAGCAATAAAAGACTTTTATATAGGGACATCCCAGGAGACCAGTCTTCTATATACTCAGAGGTGCATAAATCACTGACAAATCTGCCTGGCAAGCTTGTTCAGGAGTTTGATTTATTAACCAAGTCAATTTAACAGTTTATAGACTTGTTCATTTGAACTTGTTAGACATGTTCTCTGCACATATTTAAAACACCACTGAATATGTACCTGTGGTACTAAATGACAACTGATAACTTCCACGTTACTGCCATTCCCTCATGCTTCACATAGACTGCTAGAAATGGCAGCAATGTGCTACAGAGTCTCCTATGGGCATTAATAGTCTATTTTGTTTTGAGTATCACTTGTAAGAAGCATCTTAGGGAGGACGACAGGTCTCAAAAACATGTTTATTTCAAAATATACAGAGCTTATTCTGTAATACTTAGATCATTGATGTTTCATTCTTCCTTTGAAAGTTCTGTCTGCTTCCTGGTGATATGGAACAAATAGATTAGTACTACTGTTTGCGTATTGATACATATTGCAGACAGGCCCTCTCCATCACATAGCCTTTTTCCATCTTAATAATTCAGCATAGCTGAGAGAAAAATGCCTCTGCAACCAAGCAGGCACAGAAAAACCTTGTTCCCTCTTTTCTGAAGAGGCATCTTGTCCTTCTAAAGGCGCAGTCCTAGCAGCTCCATGGTTTTCCAGCAAACAGAGTGCTTTTCATCTATACAAGATTGTATTTACTATGAGAGAGAAATATGCCCTCAGTTTTGGTACTGAACGAGGGAGAAAGGAAGGAGAACTCTGAGTTACAGAAATGGTTCTTCACCTGCACCTTTTTGTAGGACATATGATTGTAGGCGTTATAACAAACTGAATGCTTCATGTGTGCAGTTACCATTATTAGGAGGACGAGATGAGGGAACATATTTTTATTATCCCATATTTACTCTTACAGTCTTTAAGCTATGAAGTTTACATACAGTGTATGTAGACTAAGTATGGAAATGTGAATTCCTACGCTCAAAATATCACCTGCAAAGCAAAGCCTGCAAGCACAGTCTGACTGATGTGCTGGTATTGTCTTTACTCAGGACGCTGTTTCAAAATACTGGATCATAGAATGGCTTGGCTTGGAAGGGACCTCAAGGATCATCAAGCTCCAACCCCCCTGCCACAAGCAGGGCCACCAACCTCCACATCTAATACTAGACCAGGCTGCCCAGGGCCTCATCCAATGTGGCCTTGAACACCTCCAGGGGTGGGACATCCATAACCTCTCTGGGCAGCCTGTTCCGGCAACTCACCACTCTCAGAGTAAAGAACTTCCCCCTGATATCCAACCTAAATCTTCCCTCCTTCACCTTAAAACCATTTCCCTTTTTCCTGCCATTATCTACCTTTGTAAAGAGTTGATTCCCCTCCTGTTTGTAGACTCCCTTCAGATACTGGAAGGCTGCACTGAGGTCACCCCGCAGCCTTCTCTTCTCCAGGCTGAACAAGCCCAGCTCCCTCAGCATGTCTTTGTAGGTGAGGTGCTCCAGTGCTCTGATCATCTTTGTGTCCCTTCTCTGGACCCTCTCTAACAGCTCACTGTCTTTCTTCTACTGGGGGCCCCAGACCTGGACACAGTACTCCAGATGAGGCCTCACAAGGACAGAGTAGAGAGGGACAATCACCTCCCTCTCCCTGCTGCCACCTCTGTTCTGATGGAGCCCGGGATACCATTTGCTTTCTGAGCTGGAAGAGCACACTCCTGACTCATGTTCAGTTTTTCACCCACCAGGACCCCCCGATGTCCTTCTCCGCAGGGCTACTCTCAAGGATTGCTCCTCCCAGTCTATATATATGCCTGGGATTCCTCCAGCCCAAGTGCAAAACCTTGCACTTTGCTGTGTTGAACCTCATTTTTTGATAATGTGCTATTTTCTTTTACTGTTAAAATGTGTAGATCTTAATTGCGGTTTGCTTTTAAAATGATGGTCCACGCATTAATATTTTTCCTAGATACTGTTATTAGCATCTGTTACTAGAGAACTATTAACCTGTTAAACTGAGGCCTTACCTAGACAAAAATATCTTGAAAACACAAAGAATTCGGTAAAATTAATTAAAAAGAAAAAAAAAAGAAAAAAAAATACAGGTAATCAACATCGCCCCATTCTTTGTGTGATGGGAGGAGGAGATTTGCAAAATAACTAAAGTTTCAGACTATAATTCTTCTGTTATTACTTTCAATTGTGCAAGTTAAATGCCTTTATGATGACATTAGAAAGCCCACATTAGTGGGCTTCCTTCCAGTCTGCTGTTTATTCTTTCTTATTTACAGTGTAAGAGTTGTGACTACAGGACTTAGATTAAAAAAAAGTGTAGCAGTTTGTGACTTTGTAAGAATTCAGTGACATTCTGTAAGAATGAGGGTAAATTAACACCGGATTAGCATCTAATAAATTCTTCTGAAATTAATCACAGTAATTAATAGATGGCAGAGCATCTTTTTTATTGAATGAGCAAAATGTCTCATCCTATCGTGCACTCAGAATAACAAGGAAGAAAGTAATGTTAACAGAAGGCTTCTTTCTTTGCTGTGAATTTGGGAAATCCTCTCCCGCCTTTGCCACCCACTCTCAAAAAAATGCTGTGACTGTGGCTGGCAGAAAGAAAAGCAAACATTGCTGAGCCAGATATTCGCAGCTGTATATGTGTCTCAGCTGTGCCGACCCATCTGCAGTAGTTGCCATCTGCCAGTTGCTTTAGTTGGGGAGCATCTGGAAGGTGAGCCATTTTAGAGAGAATCTGCTGCACAGCAAAGAAGCAATTTCCTCCTTTTACTTTTTAATCTTGCTTTCCATTTCTCTTTTCTTTTCCATGACTTGCATACGAAGTAGGTATGGTGCCACTTAGTAACTACCCTGTGTCACTCATAATTCATAGTTTTAGTGAATCCCTGTGCACGAAAAATGGACTTAGGAACGCACAATCCCCTCCAGTACCCCATGGAGGAAGGAGATGAATCAGATTATCTGTGATGAGGATGGCACAGTGAGATGCTCCTGTTGTCCGCCATTTTGATCTATGGGTAGATTGCCTTAGTACTGCCAGGTTATATGACAGTAGTACAGGACAAGCTAGGTCTACTGGCTTCCATTTCCTTGTATTTCTGAAGTATTAGTAGATAATCATTTTCATAGATTTGGTTTCCACAGATTTTGTTTTGATTATATGTTTCTTCTGTTTTATTTTCAGGTACAATATTTAGACATACAAACATCTTGTGCTCTAGGCATATCTTAAAGTTATACATAAAATAATACAGAATGACTTCCTATGAATTTTAAAGAATACTCAAAATCCCACTGCCTCACATACTTGTGTAAAAAGAAAATATTGCATTGATCATCAAAGAAAGCGAAGAAGTAGAGCTGGAACTCTGAGACCTCTTTACAAAGAATGATACTCTAGCCACCTTTACTTTACTTGCTTATGTTTATAATGTTTCTATCAAGTTTTAGGAAGAAAAGTTAAAGTTGCACTTTTCTCTGTTAATTTTTTATTTGTTGAATTAGGAATTGGGACTCTTCCTTTGCTGCTTTGGAGTGGATTTTACTTTGTGTAGGACTGTTCGGCCTTCTATTTTGTGTAAGACGGCTGTGTAACAATTATCTATGCCCACTGAGGCTTTTTTTTCCCATAGTACCCGCCTTTAGAATTAGCTAATAATAATAATAATAATAATAAAAAAAAACAGGCACGCAAACTCAAAAAATGAAACACAAGACATGACAAATTCTAACCTTTTATTGGGATCAAAGTTAGGATTTAATAGTGAGAGATGATGATCAGATTTGTGGAAGCAATTGGAAACAAATACACTAAAATAGCTATTTACTTCTTTGCATCCAGATCTTACCCATGTTTGAGGCAGTGCCAGAGTGTCACTTTCACAAGGCACCTACATCAGCAGGTATATACAGAAAAAAGGATTTTGTCAGGATAAAAGAAAAATACTGGGAACTTCTATCAACTTTATTTTGTGGCTCTGCAGGCTTCCCTCAGTTGGACTCCACACAACTATTTTCTTTAAAAAAAAAAAAAAAATTCTTTCTGCTTGTGCATTAGCTTTTTATTTACTGTTGCTTCTGAGCAGGATGTTGTCATTCCTGAGTTGCTTTTTAAAGTTCCCAAATTATGTGCTTTAAAAGTAGACATCCCTTTTCTGTTTCCTTTATGGGAATTTATTTCTGAGAACTAGTTTTGTAGGATTCTGGTCCTTGGCTGTGCATTTTGGATTCTCCCCAGTCATTCCTGTTTTGGGACTGGTAGCTTTAGCTCATCAATCTAACATTCTAGGAAGCCTTGTGATGCTAATCCTGGTTGTTAGGCCCCATGTTCATTATGCTCACTCCTGACTACTGTGTATGAGACAGACTGCAAAGTCACCTATCATTATGAGATTCACATGAAGTGCAGCTTTGCTCCCCAAGTAATCCTAGTGGCTCCAGTAAGATCACTTACATTCAAAGGGCTAATTGGTAAGGGTAAACCCATCTTATGCAAATGTCAAGACACATTTATGTATGCAGAATAATCTCTCCAAACTTTATTTTCCCATTTCCCTATTGCTGAGTAAAAGCACTGAGGCAGTATCTATGTCTGTGTGTCATCTGATTGACTGCCAGAATGGGACTGAGCCCTTGGTTAGGTGACAAAGAGCTGATCATGTTGCAGTGAGGCTCCTTTTCTCAAAGATCAAGGCATTATTGTCTTTGTGATTTGCATGCAAAATTGGTTCCATGGCTAACAGATTAAAAGGGTAAGAAGTTCAAGTATTTTCCTATCCTTAAAAAGATAAAATAGCAGTCATCCTTTTGCTACATGCAGAATGCTCCAGGATACAGTTAAGAGTATCATTTTTACTATATAAAGCCCCAAGGGTGCCTAAAATCCTGTCTATCTGATCTCATGAACTCAACTTGTCATTGTCAATTCAAAATGAAATTGAGCTCTAAACTCATCTTGTTTTATTCATAGTCCCTACTGTTTATGGGAGTTTTTCATGGTCATCGGCAATCCTGGCTTTTTGACAAGAACAGAAGCTCTGACCTTTCTGATTTGAGGACAGTTGGACTGATTTTCTGGATGCTCCTTTCTATGGAGTGCCCAGATCTCCAACAGCTATGCATAGCTAGGAAGCAGCATGCTTTCTGTACGCTCCTTTTATTTTTCATCCCAAGTTTATCTGAATTTATGATGTTATTTTTATAAGCTGTCATTTCCTGGTTGAGGACAGTGAAATTTTTTAGCTCTTGGAATAGTTCCTTGAGATGGGCAATCACATTTAACTTAATGTTGGTACCTGTTAGTATAACTGCAGTTGCACAGTGGTCCTCTTCTCAGTAAAGTGAGAAATCTATTGACCAGCGATTCTGCAATGGTTAAAAGTTTTAAGAATTCCCTGCGTCATCTTCACTACAGATATTGTTTGCTGACATAACTGATAGTAGTGATTAAGAAGCAAGGCAGTAGCCTCGAACTGAGTAGGAAGAAAGCTGTGCGTCTGGCTGTGATAGGACTTCTGGTCATTCTCAGCCATGCTTTACCAGCTGTATCAGCCAGTCTGTATTTTTCATGTATAGTGACAGCCAAAGCTGTTCACAGTACTCCAACTGAGTACTGACAAGATGAGTAGCAGGCTTACCTCATAAGTCTTGCTGCAAGAAAGTAAGTTTTTCTATCTATGTGTTAGGTGGCCCAGGAAGTTTGGATTTGTATTTACATTGAAGTTTGAATCTGCATGCTGTGGAAAAAAAAGAAAATCTAATTCAGTGAAGACTGGATCTCTGCAACAGGTTACTGGAGCAGATTTCCTCAGTAACTTCAATCTCTGCTATGGATCCTTATAAGTCATGTTTACTTGAAAATAAGTCACTAAGTATGAAGGTGGAGCTGAAACTGCCTTGCTACAGGAAGAAGGGATGAATAATCTCTCTAGCACCCTGCCACTCCTGTGACCCACATGAAGAAGTTAATTACTAACTGAAATCAACCAGAGAATGTTACCTGTCATCTGGGTTCGTGCTGTTTCATCTCTTCCTCTAAAGGTGAGCTGTGTCTTAGGGTTTGAGCCATGTAACAAATACATCTTTGCACACTGTTGTTAAAGAACACCTTGCAGGAAGAAGGTTTAATTGTACTATCAGCTCCATTTGTTTGCAGGAAAAAAAAAAAAAAAAAAACACCTACCCATGAGTGAAATTCTAGTGGTTCTGACTTAAAACACATTGTGAATAATGCATACAGGGAGTTTTGTCCAGTTTTACCCAGATCAGCTACAAAATGCTCGAGGCAAGTATGTGCTGCAGGCTGAAGTCATTAGGGACAGTAAATTTGCAGGGATAAAAATAATGATAATAATAAAGTAATATAACAGTGTGGGAAATCACTCATGTTCTGAGTAGCGTATTGGAAAATATGATGTTCTTAACTGCAAATCATACTGAGTTGCATCCTTTTGTATGTCATTCTTGACATTAAACCTTGGAATGATTATAGAGAGTAATATGATGTGCACAGTGACATGAATAGGTATAACACTTCATCTCAGTGACACCTCATGCCTGCAAAATTCAGAAAGATTACTGTGCTAGAAGCAGCTTGAAAGCAGTCTTTAAAATAGCAAATATTCTTTAGTTTGCAGAATTCTTTGACTCTTGTAAGCAGGAGTGAAATATTGGTGTTTTTGAAGAGAAGTGAGCTGTGGATATTTAAACATCTTCATCTCTGTCTATCATTTACAGTACAAGGCAGATCCTTTCCATAGCTAGAAATTAAATTGAACTAAAAATTCAGTAAATACTGAAGTGGTTGTTTCTTATTATATAGAAACTCAGGTGCTTTAATTGAAAAACAATCAGTAAATTATCACAGGATTTGCTTTCATTTTGACCCATGTTTACACACAGCAGGAAGGAATAGAACAAAATTATAAATTAATACACAGGTCTATGCTGTAGCATCAAGAGGGCTTAGTAACTTGCTATTGTATTTTATATGCACAATACATTTCATAGCTCTGTTAATCTATCGTAGACTGAGTGAGCGTTTCTTTAAAAATGAAATAATCTTTAGTAGGTGGTATTCAACTGAAAAAGCAACTCCAGCTTGCTGCATCAAAGTAAGTTGTAAAGTAATCTCACAAAGCAGAGAGAGAAAGCTGAGAAGCATATCACATTAAAAGAAGCCAAAAAAGGTTATTTTTTAGTTCCCTGCCTATTTACACAGCACAGATCTGAGATACGTACCTTACAGGATCCTGATGAGTCCATTTCCCAGGTACCTTTTCAGCACTGCAATTAGAATATCATGCATTGCCTGTTAAACAATGAGTATGTTTTTCCTAGTGCTGATTTGTCACTTCCATATTGGTGTTGTATTTGCAAGGTCAGACAGAAATGGTAAGTGCACAAATGTGCCTTGTCTGCCTGACCGCTTCAGGCTATTCATACACTCAGGGAGGCCCTGGACTCACAGACCACCATCTGGGAGATCGGTAACAAAGATGGTCAGAAGAGGAAAAAAAACCCAAAAAACTCAACCTCTGCCCGCTTTTCTTCCTTTTCTCTGTTAAGATTTGCTCCGGAGCAAACTGTTGCTCAGAAGTAGAGCAGTCATGCCAGTTGAGGCAGTTTTTAAGCTAGGATGATTAGTGACTGATGCTTCTTTTTTGGTTACCTTTAGGCAAAAAAAAAAAAAAAAAAGTGAAATGAGGAGGGCTCTTGGCTGACCAGGCTAAACAATGAGATGAAAATTGAAAACTGTTTTTCGTAGTACAAATTTTAAATCCAAATATCCTTATGTCCTTATAACTGGGACAGACATTTGGTCTGTTTGTGTAGTAGGTTTGAAGTTGCCAGCAAGAGGAAAAAAAAAGTTCAATATAGATCCATTTTAAAATAGTTTCTTTCAAATTTAGTTGTCAGAATTTCGTGTATGCAGAAGAAAAATCTAATTCAACTGAAGTAGTATGAGCTTGAAATGGAAAGAAGCTTTGTCTTTTTTTTTGTAATAGAAATTGGACTTTGAGAAACATTTGACTTTAATTCTGAAGGTAACATGAGCTTTTGAGATGTGAAGAGTGTGCACTTTATCTAATTCTAATAATTTATTCCAAGCTTCTTTAATAAACACTGACTGAATAGCTCTAGTCAGTCTTTGGAATAGGCTACTCAGTACGGGGACATGTTTAGCAATCGTTTTGGCAAAATTGCCAGGCCTGGTGCCGGGGTGGTTGAACTGCATTGGGTGGCAAGGATGAGATGGGCAACACACTGAGTTGCTCACCTGAGTTCATGGGAGCTGAAGAGCACCATCACTGACATAAAGCTCATGCGATGTTTCTACCAGATATGTCTGATCTAAAAAGTTTCCAATTTTTTAAAATAAACAACAACAAATAAACCTTGTTTCAACATCTCAGTATGCCCTCCCACATGAGCACACAGAATTACTGTTGGGGTGGCACGAAGAGGGGAAGGACCATACAATCTGAACAGAAAAGATCCATATGGAAGATCAGTGGGGGGAGGGCAGGCAGATTTTAACAAAGAATAAAGGAGGTAAATCCTCTTAAAAGGTTTAAATGGTTTTCTGATAGCATGGGATTTATTTTTTCTTGAGTCTATGTTCACCAAAATATAAGCCCTAAATATAGAGTTGTATAATCTGAGCTTGGAGATTTATGTTTACATGAAAGAGGTTTGCCAGCAATTGATTTTAAATAATAAAATGGAATAAAAGGATGGGACTTGTCTCTGGTAAAATCTTGAATAGGAATTTGGCTTTTACTTTAACTTGGATCAGTATTTTATTCTCATTTTTTTTAATGTGGATTTCTGCCATAGGAAATGTTGTAGAAGCTAGGCCCAAAATGATGCACAGACATAAGACACACTGAAAGCCCTGTATAAGCACCTATTGAAACACTGTTCTTAGTCATTAGATTATCTTTTATTCCATTACACTTTTCTTAAAGTCAAATTTTGTAGTTCTCTTTCAAATTTTGACTATATAATTTAAAAATATTTTTGTACAATAAGATCTCCATTAAAACTCTTCTAATTTCCAATGTATGACTCCTTAAAGGTGAGCTAATAACGGTAATGAAAAAAAAGTACTGAAAATAGTTGTGGTGTTTTATGAAAGCATTATTGTAGGTAGGAGATTGTTGGCATTTTTTTTTAAGTTGATAAAGATTACTAGATTCTGACTGTCTTTTAATTCCAATCTTATAATTTTTATACTGCATCACTTAGGCTTTTAGGTTAAAGAGTGATTTTTCTTTGAAATATGCATTCTTATTACTGTCTTTTTTTATTTGGAGGTTGTGTTAAATGAAATAATTTCCTACTGTGTGCTGTCTTTCTTATAACTTGCCATTATTGGAAACCACATGCATTTCTATATTTGCACTTGTGTACTATGATAGCATTAAGAGAGCCATCTAAATCAAGAATAATTTAAGTTACTACTGATTTGGAGATTGTTTGGACCACTATACTGTGACTCCATTAAAGCTATGTGTGTAATTTTGAAAAAGAGCTAACAACATCTTCACTGAGTCTAGTGGGGGCCAGTGTCATTTTTTTCTTAAATTTCCAATACATGATCATATATGCTAACCACTATTCACATTTTGCTTTTCTGAACTTCCTGTTGGTGCTAAAAGTTGTTGCACAGTTGCTTTATGGTACAGCCTGAGAATATAGAATATAACTTTTATTAGTCCTCATTAATTTTAGTTGGATTCTGATTCCATGTTTCTTCAGTAAAAATATATAATTAAAAAAAGATAAATAAACCCACTAAGTGTATATAGTAATGAGAGAGATATATGAAATTCTATGCTAAGAGAAGTGTTACGTAGAGAAGAAAGTAGGACTGTGTGCCACTGAAGCCTGTTTCAGAATGTAACATGGATGAGGACAAATGAAGAAAATATTCACAGCTCAGTACAGATTATTATCCTTTTCATATATTACAGTGTAATTATTATTTTTAAAAGCAAGGTGGTTTCATGCATTATTTTTGTGGATGAACTGTATGAACTGCATTTTCCCTAGCAAAAAAATGAGTGGTGATATCTTTATGTCAAACCACTGGAACTAACTGAAAAATAGCAACTCTGATGTAGAGGTAAAAGAAAATGAATCTTTTTCAACTCTAGGGTTGAATTTATAAATTTGGAATTATAAACTGTAGTATGTCTAGTTCCTGGAAACCACACGTTTAAAACAAGTGAATATCTGACTGGGAGACCTAATCCATGCAGTAATGAAACATAACACTGGTTAGTAAGTAAGCTGTATATTCTGAGCAGAGGCTAATATCTATGTCCACACTATTTATTAAAGATAATTTAGCAATTTCTGAGAAGTATGGGTGTCAGGCTAATATTTTGTTTGCTTTCTTCTTGGAGTAGTGACATTCTGTCTACAAAAATCAGCTCCGCCTTTTGTTTGTGATAGAACCTTATTCTCATCAGTTCTTAAACTGTTTTGCCATGCAGCTATGCCCTATAAATACCATTGCCATATTTACTCACAGATGTGCCTTTTGCAGAGCATGAGTCATTCTTTCATTCTGAAGTAAACAGAGCTCTCAGAGATGCCATGTATTAATGCAAAGTATGAGGTTGAAATTACATTTGAAGGCTTCAGTACAATACAGCTCAATGGTCTTTTTTTTTTGCCTCAGAGGCAAGAATAGGAAAACATACTTCATAATAAGAATTTTAACTGCAGTTCTGCTTTATACTGCTTAATGCCACCTGACATGATGCTGAGAAAGACATACCTCTTGGAATCATGTAGTATGACTGACTAGAAGATGCATGTATTTATCATCAGCTATATCTTGATTCTGATCAAAGTTTATAGTCACCTCATCTTTTGTGTACTCTCATTTCTTTTTTTTCTCCAATATTTTTTTTGTTTCTCTCCTCCACTATTTTTTCATATAATTGCTTTAAATATTGTAGTAAATATGCTCAGGAAAGTTGCAAGTCCAGAGATATAAAGCTGTAAATGATTTATTATATTATTTGTATATTTTATATACTTATAATTTATTGTGTTATTATATAATTATTAATAATTACCTCAGTAGGAGAAAAACAAGTATTTTTACTTAAGTTTATCACTGGCATGACTGCTAGCTTCAAAAGGTTAATATGATTTAAATTTATTTATATTAATTTTTCAGAGAACAAAAACATTGGCAATAATATATAATTCAATTCTATGTATGTGTTACATGGGGGATTGGATAGGTAAACATTTTTTAAAATTTCTATCAAGAAACTAGAAAGATTATTTTTAGAACGAGGTCTGCTCTGAAATTAATGCCTCCTATTTTATTATGTTGGCCTACAACATTAGAGGCTGATGTTGCTGGTATGGTAGTAGAGATTGAATCTTCCACCAATATCCTGCTACATTTTGTTGCCGTGTGACAGATGGCAGCCAGGGGGTCAGTCTGAAAGAATGGTATCTGACATGGGAGTACCTGTGATGCAAAGGTGTGCCATTGAATTCCTCCATGCAGAAAGAAATGGCACTCATTGACATTTACCGACATTTGCTGAATGTTTATGGAGACCAACCAGTGGATGTGAGCACAGTGAGACAGTGGGGTTGTGTGTTTCAGCAGTGGTGACTGTGATATTAAAGATAAGCCATGTTACGGAAGGCCATGCAGAATTTTCCAGTTGTGACATACAGGCCCTTGTTCATTGCTGGTAAAAATGTTGGTGGCTATGTTTCAAAATAGTGTTTTGCAGCTGAGAATTTGCTCTATCAAATGGTGTTATTGTGGTTTTTGTATCTATTGTAGTTTCTATGGAAATAAATAGGAGCGACCCATGTATTATCTCTGATATGCATGCCTTCAGCCAAGAATTTGGTCTGTGATCTGTCTTGACTAGAGACAGAAGTTTGTATCATATTAAACTTGCAACCTACATTGTAAAAAGCCATAGGAGTAAAATGGCTTGAAAAACCTGAAATGCCTAAGTATTCTTTCTACTAACTTTATTTTTATTGCACTATTGGGAGAATTGTATATTTTTTAATCGATAGAAGGGAAGATACGTTTATGTGTTCAGAAGTACTTATTGATGTATACATAGCATTGATTTTATTTCACTTAATGCAGCACAAGCAGTACACTGAAAGCAAAGCCAAATACTGTATAACAGTTTAAAAATATATTTTTTTCCAAAGATAAAATGTTTTGCAATAGAGGAAGTTTATACATTTGGATATAAGTGATATGGCCATTTTAAACTAACTGTGTAAGTTCAATAAAACTTCAGTTCTTTTGTGAGGAAGGTGAAAGTGAGTAATGAAAGTATCAAGTATTCCTAACTTTCCCTTTTGAGTTTCACTTCACAGATTCTTTTGAGTTATTGCTTGAACTTAAGCAACAAAAACTTTATAGCAATTCTTCCTGATTTATGAATTTTAGGCCTCTGCTACTCATTTCTTCTGTAAGGACGCCTACATACTGTTGTATAGTCTCATGATAATTTGGCAGCCCCTGGTAGCAAAAAAATATGTAGATATTTTTAAGCATTAGTACTGTAAGTGAAAAGAGCTAAGAATGGCAAGGGAGCATGGTGAGAAGTTTTGTAGGTTTTCAAAGAAAAGCAAAGTGTGAATTTAATTTTTATTTTTTTTTCCCTGTATAAGAAGATACTCCAAAACGTCTTGGAAATCTAGTGTATGCTTGTGTTTTGTTGTCCACCCTACTTCTTCAAGAAAGTTAGTGACACCTTTTTTATCATGTTTCCCGTAATACAGTGTGCTCTGTCGCTAAGTGAGACATCTCTTTTGGAACATGCAAGGGCAGATGCTGTACATAGGCAGCGTCTCCATCTCAGTGTACTACCAATACACCCAAATCTCAATTTGAAAACAACATGTTTAGCAAGAAGCATGTTGGTTTATGTCTATTTCTCACCTTCAGCTTGTGGAGTCCAAGATTTGGAGTTTAAGGTCATGACCCTTGGCCAAGCTGAAGTTTCAAAATGGAAAGTGGAGAGAGGATGGATGAGAAAGCTTTTGCAGACTGAAAAAGGGATGATCGAATACCCTCTCTCCCACGCTGTGAGCATGCATGAGTGTGCATGCACACACAGACGTACACAGGCAGACTGCTTATCAGAAGTGCAGCCCAACCAAGTTACATCTTGAGTTACTTTGATGCTCAATGATATTAACTACCAGTTGGAGGAATCAGGTTCTGGCTCATACATTAAGCCTATTATGGATGAGGATTATTATGATTAGTGTCAATGGATGCGGACAATACTATCGCAGTAAAACAACTGTGAGGGAAATCCACAAAAGATCTGGCAGAGCTGGCTCCCAGAGAAATACAAAATAAAACATTTATTTTTCTTTGCATATGATTTGCTTATATGCCAAAAAGTACATGTTGAATTTCAGTTCAGAAATGAATGAGAGTCTGTTTGGTTTTTTTGAAAGGGCAGATGAATCTAGTAAAATTATATAGAGAGAGCCTAAGTATAATTTATTGGAATTTTAAAGATGACTCTTTTATGAGCTACTTTCTTTTTAGATAAGTCAAGAAATATTTAACTATGTAGAAGTTGTGAATAACTGCTCAAGAGATTAATTTTGGTGACTGTTAAAAGGGTGGTTCTAAAGTACTAACGTGGAGAGACATGACTGATACATCTGAGATAGTTCTGAGCTTTGGTGTGAGATTAGAGCTTTATTATGTTTTTGTTGTGTAAAAGGTCAAGTAGCTAGTTGGATTTAAACACACATACACAAGAACCATTAAAACAACTCTTCTGTTGAGTGCGTTTGTCTCTGCAAGTGGGAATCCTGCTCCTTTCTAATAAATACAATGCGGTAACCAGTATTTTCCATGCTGACACTAGAGGAAAATATCTTCAGTAAGCAAGAAGGCAAATTTTATAAATTTATAAATGATAAATTTTATAAATTAATTGCTGAATAAATCAGACATTTGTCAAAAGAGTTTTTTAGTAAAGCAAGTGTGTAAGTATATATTTGGGATAAAAATAAAAACGGATTATCCTGGACATTTTGCTTTTAACTGTTCAGGAACAGGCCCTAATTGGAAGTAATGTCTGATTTACTACAGACAGACATAGAGCCAAAAGTACTGGTTAAGAAAGTATAGCTGTGCTGTGCTGCCTTTATGTATGTCAAGGTGATGAAGGCAGAACAAATATTTTAAATCGTAGCATTTAAGCATGAAGATGATGGAAATGATTATGAAATAGTAATGGAGATGTTTGATGAATATTTTATCCCCAAATGGAGCTCAATTTATGAGAGGAGCTAACAGCTTGGGAAACAAAGGAAGGCTGATTTGGCAGGAATTATTGCAAATCTGAGAATGATAAACACATCAAGGACAACTGAATCACCGGTTTCTTATCTGCAAAAGCTTCCTATCATGTAATAACATAGGTAGCTAATATAGCTAGCTAATGATAATTTTCTAGTTAATCAAAGGAAAACAAATCATTAAGTAGATTTGACAGCAACATAAAAGACATTAAATAAATAAATGTATTCTTTTTAAATTCTTGTCTTTGACAGAGGAATGCAGCATAATCAGGAACAAGGTCAAAGTGTAGTGAGGAAAATGTACGTGGAGAGCCAAATGCAACATATGCTTTACAGTAGCATACTTTGAAGTCATTAGTCATATGAGAGCAAATGAAATTTGAAAAAAATGACACTTTAGCCAGTCATTGAAGCTGAATCAGATTTTACATGTCATGACTATAATCAGGCCTAAATTTTGTTTGATAGAGGAAACAAGACCAGGTTTTTGCATGCCTGTTTTGCATGTACCGAAGAAGCTCTACAGTAATGTATGCTTCTTCGGCCTTGGTCCAAGGTTTCCATACTCATGCATGCTACCGTCTGTGCGTTTTGCTGGGCTTGCTCCTTTTCAGACTGAAGGGCTAAAACGTGGTCTTCCTCACGTACAACACAGCCTCCTTATAAGGAGGCATCCAAACGGTTAGCCTCTAAACTGGATAAAATGACTAGATGTTAATCAGAACATGATAAAACTGAACTAGGCAAGGGTAAATCTTCAATCTGTAGTTGCTTTAGTGAAGAGAAACACTGGGTTAAAATGTAAGCTTAGCTTTGCAGGAGAGGGGCGTGGAACTGGACTGGGCTTGTGGGAAACGGAGAGTGGTGCTGGCTCCTAAAGCTGCAGAGGGAGCTGACTGAGGGGGGCAGGACTGGTGCTGGGCTGCAGGCTAGGGTAGTGTCGTGAACTGATCTAAGCTGACAATGGACAGCTGAAATGTAAGTACACAAAAAAGAGGGTTTTAAGATGCTTGACATAGACAAAGGAAAAAATATATAAATAAAAAATATAAATATTGTTTGGAATTTGAGGAATGAAGAGGTTGTGATGTTTACTGGATGGAGGTGTGGGTACAATATGTATCCAGCATGCCACATAGAAGATGTAGTTCCATAAACCATTGTTTTTTTTCTGCTATATTCTTATTTATTGGGGTCACTGGGTAGTAAATTAGGTGAGTGTTGTCAGTGTTGGCATTGTCTTAAGCTGGAGCTGTAAAAGCAAACTGGCAAACTCTGTGAAGGAATTTGAATCACTAAAGTAGCCTAGAGACAAGGCATAACAGAAACAACCTTTCTTGACAAAACAGTTTGGTTTTTTTCTCAACTACTTTTCTGGTTTCTGATGGATGTTCCATCAGAAATTGCTGCCTTTCACCTTTACCTCTCTTGTTTTCTTAGCTAATCTGAGTTTATTAAATCTTGCTTTACTCTGCTATCTGAGCTGGCACTACCCACTTGGAATGGTTCATTGCTAGGCTTGCCATAATAAATAGACAAGAGGAGGAATCAGGACTACGCCATTGTATTGCATTATCATCCAGAGATTTGAATTCCAGCATTTTTATGCATGCTTTGCAGCTGCAGTTATTTGTGTTTGGTGTCGACCTACTGAATGGTGGGAAGATTAGTTGAGCAAGTTGGCAGTGGCATACGCAGCATTGGTGAGACCGATAACAGAGACACTCATTCCTCTGCTTGCCTGTTCTTTCGTCTTCACTTGTGTTAAACTTCAACCCACTGCACAAATTCTGCCCATTTACCCCCTTTTGATCTGGCCCTCTTTTCTCTCCATTTGGCACTATCTTTTCCACAGGAAGCAGATTATTGTGGCACATAAAAACAGAGAGGCAATAGCAGCTTCAGCAGATGTTGCCCAGCATGCTCAAATTGCAAAAGCATTCCCTGTAACAGGAAAATAGCAAAGTTGATACCTAATGCTTTGGCAGTACCATGGGGTCAGGCATGCTCTGGCAGTGCTTGACTTCCCCAGCAAATTTTTAACTTGGCACCTCTCTCACACGGGACTTGATGTAAGTAGGAAAATTTTGATCCTGGTGATTTCAGGGAAATAGTGCTTCTGTCATTCCTTGGTTGATGTTCAATTAAGATTGAATGAAAGTTTTCTGCAACTGTATTATAAGATTTAGGAACAGGGATTTGTAGTGGAAATCACAATTTTCATCGAGTGTCACTTTGTGTATCAGATGAAATGTAGAGTAGTTCTCATATGTGTCACTGGGAGCACCCAAACAAAATAGTTGAGAGATTAATGAGTCTTGTGCTGCAAGGCATTCTTCCAAGAGAAGAAGGTGCTTTCCTATTTTATCTCAGAGCCACAGGTGTATATTTGGTGTTAATAGTGCACTTGAGATCATCAAGAGGAAAATGCCACAAGCACTGCAGGATTTGGAATGGATAGTCATTTATTATCCTCCTGTACAGTCACTGTGAGAGAAACTTGCTAAATTGTCTAGCATATAGTGAGGGTGGGGAACAGGATCTAAAGCTTGCTGCAAACTGCCTGCTGTGACAGAAACAACTCGATTTCTTTACAAAGGATCGGGCACACGTCCAACTTCAGAAGAAGTGCAGTTAATAAAGAATGGGTGAAAAGATTGCTACTCTTGAAATGATTCAGAGCCTATCATCTTAAACTTCTTAAAAATACTATAGCTTTTGAACAAAGTCCCAGAAAGTGAAGGCCTGTCCCTGGAACCAGTACAAGAACAAGCTTCCAATAGAAGGAAACAACTCTTGTCTGAAAGCATCAAAGATTACTTTATGATATTCTGAAACAATAGCAGTTTACAGTCATTGGTGCCAGAAGGTGAGGATTATGGGATGTACTACTGAAACACCATGTGCAGTGGTTGAGGCCAACTACAGACTGCCTCAGTCTTATGATCAGCCTACTCTGACTGGGGACTGCCTTTTTGCAGTACTGCTTATAGGGTGAAGATCAGATACAAGAATTACCACTGAAGCTTTGTATCAACTGGATCAACAGTAAAGGCTTTAATACACATAGGCATTAAGACAAGGGAGGAATTGTTCAGTATTGCTTTATGGCACAGTAATGAGGCAGATGCTTTCCAAATTCTTGCTGTTTAGAGAGCATCTGAACATCCCAGGAGTATGAATTGATATGAATTTCAGTGACAGATCGAATCCTGGTATTATCTCTGTGATTTTTACACAGGGAGGTAGATCAGTGCAGGCAGCATTGAGGAAGTAGGATCTTGTAAAAGAGCTCAGTATGATCTGAAGGTAGTATCATGGCAGATCCACAAGCAACAACAGACACCTGGTTTTGGCACATTCACCCAGAGGGAGGAGGATTGATCTCTGTCCTCTAATTACTGTTGTTATTTTGATGTATTCAGTGCATGTAACAGAAGAAATTTGAGCTTCCTCTCCTCCCAAGCATTACACCACGTGACAAAGCTTTACTCTGTCTTTTTTGTAACTTAGTGAGCTTTCATTTTTTTGATTTAAAGAGGAATAGCTAAATTTGGATAGGAGTGTATTTTCTCCATGCCCCAGGGGCCCTGTTCAGTGTTTATTTGCTCAGCACCGTCAAAACTTGGCTGTTTTTAGTTGTACCAGTGAGGAGCTATCTCAGTAAGAAATCTTTGTGGTAAAAACTTCCCTGTGTTAAGTGTGGTGGATTAGAGTATAAGTATCATGGTTTAGGCACATAAATGACTGTGTGTTGCTATCTGTAGCCTGTCAGAGTTGATTATTTATCAGTTATTACGCACAATCTGATAAAGAGTGGGTACTCAATATATGTAAACTAAAAGGGAAACATATTTGGCTACAGCTGACAGCAGTTTCAGATAATTAAAACATCTTTGCCCCGTTTCAGCAGTCTGAAAACCCAAGTTCGTAAAAAGAACTGATATACACGACAGAACTCAGGACGAATGTTATCAAACAATTCATTGCTTATTTACAGTTTGTCACAGAAGAAGATGACTTTTTGATAGCTAATATAACTTATGTGTCGCTTCTGTTCTACTCTCCACACAGGTATATGCTTAATGAGAGGATCCAGTTCTAATTGTATTAAATTGTTCAGCCATCCGTACAGTCTAGAATAACTGCTTGTTAGCAGGTAGAATAGATTACAGAATTTGATACAAATTCTATTCTCAAGTGTATTTCTTAATAAATACCTAAATAAATGCATCAGATAAAAACAAATGGATACACAAATCTCTAAAGTCTTATTTGCTAAGATATAAACGTCTAAATTTAAAAAAAACAACAGAAACAAAAAGCAACAGGATAGAATGTGTGCTGCAGAAATTCAGAAATCAGACAGCTTTTGAAAGTCTCTAAGCTTCATCTAATACAGCATGCTATCGTAGAATCACAGAATCATAGAATGGTTTGGGTTAGAAGGGACCTTTAAGATCGTCTAGTTCCACCCCCCCTGCTGTAGGCAGGGACACCTCCCTCTAGACCAGGTTGCTCAAAGCCCTATCCGGCCTGGCCTTGAATACTTCCAAGGAGGGGGCATCCACAGTGTTACTGGGCAACCTGTTCCAGTGTCTCACCACCCTCACAGTAAAGAATTTCTTCCTAATATCTAGTCTAAATCTACCCTCTTCCAGTTTAAAACCATTTCCCCTTGTCTTGTCCCTAAATGCACTCCCCAGCCTTCCTGTAGGCCTGTTTCAGGTACTGGAAGGCTGCTATAAGGTCCCCTGGAACCTTCTCCAGGCTGAAGAGACCCAACTCTCTCCACCTGCCCTCATAGGGGCAGTGCTCCAGCCCTCTGATCATCTTCATGGCCCTCCTCTGGACCTGTTCCAACAGCTCAATGTTCTTTTTGTGTTGGGATCCCCAGAAATGGTCACAGTACTCCAAGAGGGGCAGAATCATTTCCCTCGACCTGCTGGTCACACTTATGTATATACCAAGTTCTTTCTTAACAACATTCAGACTCATGTAAGAAGTCACAAATGCCGCTGGCAGCATGGTATAAAAGAACACCATCTAATCTCTCATTTAAAAGCCCTGAAAGCTATTATGTATGACTTGCTAAATATGAGAAGCTACTTTATGTAAAACTTTTACATAATTTCCAGAGCTCAACAGGGATAACATTTTTTAGCTATCCAAGCAAAATAAAAGAAAGCAAGCAAACAGAAAAACCCTGCCTTTTAAGTAAGTCGCCAACCCTCTAACTATTCTCAGAGATGACGAAAGGTGACTTACAGTAGTAATTCTGTAGCAGAAGCAGAAGTACTAGCGGCCCTGATATCTTCACTTTCCTATAAAGCTGCAGGTAAAGTTAGTGTCCTCCTTTCAATTTTACAAAATTAAGGTTTAGCTGAATACAGTTCTTTAAGTAAGTGAACAAAAACTAAAAGGCTGAAATGATTAGTTTCTTTTTTTTTTTTTAAGTTTCACTGATACTGTACTAAACACTGCTTTTAAAGAAAAATATTCTTTACAGAGTATCAGCTAGTCAAATGGAAACTGACTGAATTTTGTCATAGATTAAAAACTGCGCATATAAGCAATCACTTTCCACAGCAGGACAACAGTCACAATGGATATTTTCAAAGACTAAATTTGCAGTAGAAAATGTCTCTTAAAGTAGATTCCATTAGCAGGTATTTTGGTCAGTAGATAGTGTAAGGCAAACTTGTTTAGTAAGACTCTTAAAATCCAAGCAATTCATGAGCTTGTAGTAACTAAATAACCTTGGAAACATTCTGTTAATTTGTAAAACATATCTACTCTGAATACCATTTTTTCCTCCATAATGAGCTGTCTTACTTGAAAAATAAATCTGAAAATATATGCAGAATTGTGTGGCACAGGGCATTAAACAATTCTTTCTTTTTTTTTTTTTTTTTAATTAATTCTAAAGAAATAGACAAGTTTTAAGGAGGTTTTGTTGGTCAAAGTCATCTTTCCTTTTAGTGAATATATGGGAAACAGGTTCACATTTTTTTTTGTTTTCTGAGCTGTAATGGTATGGTTATTCTAGTAGAGTCTGTATTAGGTGTCTATACAGGGTTTGCCAGATCCCTACAAACATCAGGAATCAAGCAGCATCTTATCATATGCTACAGTTTTACGTGTGCCAGCAAACAGCATTTCAGTTGAATCTGGAAATATGACATACATAGGTACTGATAAGTTTTAGGAAAGATAAGTTTTAGTTTTTTGAAAAGCAAATTGAGATTTCAATTTCTTGTGTTTGTGTAAACCTATCTACATTAAAGTAAAAAAAACATTCCAAGAAATGTACTTTAGGTATCAGTCAAAAGTCATCATTTAGATGATGCCACATTCTGCACTGATGAGATATAAGATCTAACATTCTTATCTCAAAATAAGATGAGAAAGAAGGAACTATGTCATATACTTCTGACATGAAGTAGGAAGGCATATCAGAAGTTGTATATCTATTCCTCTTGTACTCATGTATTCCAGACAGCAAAAACTCTTTTTTAATAACTTTCTTTACTCACAGAACTGCATAAGCTTTCAAAAACAGTAAAATAAGAGTGATTCTCCAATAGAATGTAAGGATGGAAGTTCGAACAAATATAATAGGTGAATGCATGTCTCATAGTCAAAATATAGGAAAGGAATAATTTCAAGTTGTTTTTGAACTATTACATTGTCTATAAAATTACTTTTTCTTGTAACACTAATGATCTCCCTAAGTCCCTTACACAGAAGCTGTATCCTGTACAAAGATCTAAACTGGGAGCCTATTTTGTAGTAATCTATATAGATTACACATAACAGACCCAGTTTTGAAAAGTACGTTTCTCAGCCTACCTGTGGAAGTTCACTAAAGACTTTAAATTGCAGTGATTTCCCATGAAACTTTGATTTCTAGTTCAGCTACTTGCAAGATAAATCTATTTCTCCCTGTGGATACACTATTTGTGTTGTATGTGATCTTAGTCAAAATGAGAATACTCTCAGTAAACCAAATAAACACAAATACCTAGACTTGCATTAAGTAAACACCTAGCATGATAGCGACATGCCTTGTGGCATATGTTGTTCAGATGTCTTGCTGCGATTTGGCTTTGCTTGTCTGCTCAAGTACTTCTTCCAAACTGCAGTGCTGTCTCACACTAGTGAGTGTGTAAAATTATGGACATGAGTCAGGAAATTGCGTGAACAATGGGAAGTTTTGGGTTTTTTTGAGAATATTACAGAAAATATTTCAAAATATTCTACTCGTGATTTTTCCTTTTTTTTTTCTTGTTGAATTTTGCTGAAAATATCTTTTGAAATATCCGATATTCCCAGATAGAGAATTTCAGTCATTTGTGAGGGGTAATTATTATTAATTTTTTTGTACGTAAATTTGATAGATAGTATAGTGTAGGGAATCTGATTTTTATATGTCATGCTGTCTGTATCTCAAAATGTTATTTTCTGTGACTTTGAGTGTCATAGTACTTGGACAGTATTTAAAAGGATAATGCCTCAGGTGCAGTACAGAGTAAAATATTCTGCAAGAGACAATTTTTTTTTTATTTTTTTACTCCCTATGCACAAGGGAGTTTGCGACTGATTGCATTGGAACCTTGGTTGAGATTCTCGTTTCTTTTTAATGAATTAAAAAAAATGTTAACACAGCAATAAAAGGTACGCTGATGATTTTAATTTGTTTAAAAGGTGGTCTCAATGTAAAACACAAAAAAATAATAAAACCCACAAAACGCAACAAAAACCTGTTGTAAACCTAATACAGAAAAAGGAAAACAAAATGAAATATATGTCTGACGTAAGAGTTTCAGCAATGAAAAAGCTTCATTTAGTGTTCATTTTAAATAAAAAATGTGCCTAGCATGCCTAGAATATGATGGGACAACTGTGGAAATAGTAATATTTTTGTGACCATTGGCTAATTATATGGAAGTTTTACTGAAAAGGTTATATGTAGCCTAAAGTACTAAAGACTTAATGAAACTGTTGTCACTGCGTTGATAAATACCTCCATTGTTGGACAGGGCTGTAAGCATATCAAAACAAATATTTGACCTTAATTCTGTAATACTACCATCTTTTTTAAATTATGGGCATTCAAGTAGGCTACATACATAAATTAGGGATTTGTAATAGCAATACAGAACTGTTTTGAGTTAATAATAACGACTGCACTGAATTCTGCAGTTGAAAACTCTGGTAATTTCATCTAGTCCCTCTTGAAATATACTGCAATTCCCCTGAAAGCCTCTAAGTCAAATTTAGCCATTATGTAAATGATGGCTTAAACTGATCATAAAAATGAGTGCATTTGGAAATACAGCATACAACAGTTGGATTGGTCCAGAGAAAAGATACAGTGAAAGAGCCAGACAACAGGAAAGAGTAACATAAATCAGGTGCTTCCCTTCTTAATGTATACTTTTGCCATTCCTGACAGCCTTACAGAATATCAAATCAGTGCAAGCTGCCATATACTCATTTAGAGTGTCTGCTGGATGCTGAATCAGTGTAATTTAGTGTACGCTTGTTACACTACTTTGGTTGTCCCTTAAATATGTTATATATTTTACATGCAAAAACTAAGAACTAATTTCAGTAATGTATGTTGACTAGGCTTCTTGTTAGGCATAAATAAGGGTTATCTTGTGCTGTAGAGGACATTATATTGTAGATTTAATAGGTACATAGCTTTCTCTGTCTTCTTCCATTTTCACCCACAGGCATTTGGACAAAGAGCAAAAGATGAAACGTAACATAAATCTGTTAGCTATGAGCAAAGTGTGAAACAAGAAACAACAATGTACTTATTGACTACTTGCATTGTTTTGACATGGTAAAAACAGAAGAAAACAATAGCACAGAGGGTTAGAATCTAGAGTTAACACTGACTTTTCAATGAAAATTTACAGTTATGCATTTTTTCATTGAAATATGTGTGGTGGCTTAAAAGATTGAAAAAAAGGTGACTCTGATTTTTCGAAGTATTTTTCCTAGAAAGAAGGGAAGAACAGCTTTAATTTTGTTTACTAGCTTTATTGTTGTTATTATCACCCAGAAGTAAGGGTAAAAGGAAAAGCAGTATTAGAATGTAGATAAGCAATGAGATATTATTTGGGAGTAGGAATTTTCTGGTATTAATATGGTTTAGAAAATATATGAGATCATAGTTTAAAGAGGAAAGAAAGAGAACACTTGAAGTGTAAAAGGACAAGAAATTTAATCATCTAAACAAAGAAAAAAATGCCACCAACAGTAAAATCAAAACAGGAAGATGGTCAAAGACAATAAAAATTTGGAGAAAGAAATCTTCCGCTCTATCAGCTGAACTGGATAAAATGACAGAGTAAGAACAGAGTACTAAAAGTGGGACTTCAGGAATTACTGTGTGCAAAAGGTACCTGTGGAAAAAGAAATCTGCTCTGGTACAGAGGAAAGATAAATTGGAAAGCGTATAGAGAAGGAGCAATGGCTAGAAATTGTTTTTTTTCTGGGGTAATTGAAAAATATTTTTTTCAAAGAAATAGGCTGAATAGACTCGTACTTTACACTTCAGATCAAATCAGATACTTTTAATCTAAGGAACGATTATTAATAACTTTCCTCTGCTGCTACTAAAGAGTTAAATATGGCTGATTTGCTCAATAAACGTTGCTCAATAATCTATGCTGTTTTAGATTATCTTCATGTTTTGAAGACACTGTAAGCTTGTCTGGAAATGAC
This sequence comes from Numida meleagris, assembly GCF_002078875.1. Lineage (NCBI taxonomy): Eukaryota > Metazoa > Chordata > Aves > Galliformes > Numididae > Numida > Numida meleagris. The sequence continues at coordinate 92,224,108 of NC_034409.1, forward strand.
ACACTCCCACAGTTCCTATACAGCAGAACATGATGAAACCAGCCACCAAAAAATATTACATTTTCCACTTGCATTCATACTAGCTAACAGAGTAATATCCATGTGATTTAGAACTAAGCATTCAGAAGTCTTTAAAGGAGTTGAAAATCAAGTTAGAATCTATGATTCTTCCCAAAATTACAAAAAGCGAAATACATCAGTTCTATGCAATGTACAACATAGAGAAGAAAATGTAAATTAAAGAATATTCCATTCCTCATACTTCATTGTTCTTAATGCATATTTAATACTTTGCTTGCAAATGCTATGTAAAAAATAAGAAATGCAAAGCATGAATATTCAGAATTAGCTGAGATTACTGAGGTGTGATTATTTTTTGCTTCAGCAAACAGTAGGTTTCTAACCCAGTTTTATCACTGAAGTGCTAGCATTTTGAGGTGAGTTCTGTGGTATCAGCTCTTTTTTTCCATGTTTAAATCATTGTAGTAGCACTTTGAAGAAATTTTAAATTGTACCTTTCACAAAGCTCTCAACAGCGATGACTGCTATACAATTATCAATATAGTCATCTTTTAGTGAGAGTGGATTGTGGTAGTACTGCTACTTTCAATGCTCTCGATTTCCGCTAATGGCAAACAAGCAACTGAATGTAAGTAAGATGATCTAATACTGATCTGTAAGATGCTTGGTATATTTTTTCAAAAATACACTACAAAATGAAGAATGATAATTTGAGTATGTTCTGGAGATGGCTCTGGCAGGTAGAAAATGTTTGCTTCCAGCAGAACAGCACTGAAGTGATTTTACACTTCTGCGCTTGCTTGTAGAGGCGTTAGATGTAAGTACGTGGTCATTTCTGTCACCTAACACAAATTATTGCATTATAAGCGTTTACATCAACACTTTTAAAGTGCAAACAATTTTCCATGTGCTCAAGATACCTGGCAGCTCTGGCAGTAATAATAAAGCTTTCATCTCAAAATCTGTGAAGTCAGGAAAAATCCATCAGGTTTAGTAAACTGTAAACATACTGCTCATGACTGAAAGAGAACTATAAGGCTAACATTTAAAGAATGTTCATGCTGAAAACAGACATTTAGGACAAGTCAAATCAAACTAAAGCATACAGTTAAACACAATACAAGCAGGGTGTCCTGAGGAATAATAGGTTAAGCCCTACAGACATGCCTATTGTGTATTTTGTGCTGTACATGCAGTGTTAATTCGAATCCATGAAATACCTAACTAATTTGAATAAATGGCTTATGAGGACTGGACATAACAAAAACAAACCATTTTGGTTTCAGTCACAGCTGAGAGAAATATTAACAGCTGCAACCCACCTGCCCTTACCCAAGCCACTCAAACCCTAGTTTAAGATGCTCCTTTGACTGTATTAGAAAGTAACTGAAAATCTTTCATTTAAAACAATGATGACCATCTCTCTCTCTTTGTTTAAAGTGAGCTCGGATTTCTAAAATATGTGTTGGCATACGTGATTGTGAAACTTCTAAGGATGTATTAATGAGAAGTGCCTAATTCAGACTCTAACTACAGGATCATATGCCTAGGTCCAAATCTTTGAGAAGGAAATAAACAGCAGTGAATTCCTGTGCTCCAGATTACAGTGTAGCTGTAAATATAAATCGTTATTTGAATAGAGATAACAATAGGGGAAATTTTTCCAAGAAATTGAGATGTGCTGAGAATGCAGATTCTGTTGATTTTTTTTTTCTCTATCTTTCCCTTTGGCATTTGAAATCTCTTCCTTTGTTATTAACAAAAAGCAGATCTTCTCAATTGCATAATAGATCTGAATGATCTTTTTTTACCAGTTAAAGGATGCCTGTTAAGTCAGTAAACATTGCTTGCGTTTGTCCATCAAGATTCTGGGTTGAGGAAGTACCATTAAATAGCATGCATAATTGAGGGGAAAAACTAAACCATAAAATCAGACTGTGAGAAAAGTGGTGATTTTTGGCAAATTAACTTGGTTCCACTTGGGATAATTTTACATCATAGGTGACGTTTAAACAACCTATTTGCAAACAGATTCCTGAACAACTGTGTTAATACTTGACATCTAGGAAAGCAAAATTATATTTTTAGTTTAATATAAACCATATATTGTTTGTAATGATGCACAGCTAGCAACAAGCTGGTAAACAGTTCAACCTCATAGTGATTTTGTTTAGCTGATACTTGAGACTATTTTCTATTTACATGCTCCTAAAGGAAATGATTTCTGCTTCCAGTATTACTCTTCTCATATAGTTTCAGATGAGTATTCCTAACTTCAAGCACTGAAAAACCATGTAAGATGTTCTGCAAGAGTTTTTTGCCTTTTTCCATTTGACTTTTGCACATTAGGTAAAAGAGGGGGCTAGAATTAATGAGTCCTTAACCCAAACTTCTGAGAAAAGCAATGCAGCTCTTGATAAAAACAGGAAAGTTAGCAGAAGGATGCATATATTTGTGGGTTTTAGCTACTACTTTAATGTGTGCAATTAATATCAAGCCCAAATATAAATTCCCCTTTTTTTTTTTTTTAAGGTATGTGTTTATGTTCTTTAATTCCAAAGCCACTTTCAGATCTGAGGCAGCTGTGTGGGACAATTAAATACTTTATTAAATAAATGAATAAAAAACCTGTCATTGCCATTTAGCAATGCTGTTTTCCATCAACAGGGACTCGCACTATTGTCTCCTTATGGGTTTAGCAATTGCCACCATTATGACTGATATTTCTACTTGTATACCTAAGCTGAGTAGAGGATTTTTTTTCAAGTTATTTTTTCTAGTAGAAGGACTGAATTCAATCAGAAGTTAGCTTCTGAAATAACAAAGCTTGTGATAGCTATCAGATACAAATACAAAGCCATGAAACATATTTCAGCATATGATGTTGATGTTTTTTTCTGAAAACGGAGAGATTGTATTTGGTTGCCTTGTATATCCGATGCCAGTTTTCTGATCTTTCACTTACGTGAACACAAATGATCTAGTTGAGAATTAGTTAAAGGGAAACTTTCTTATAAATGCAAGGTTTGCCCTTTTGAATCCAATTTCAGCACATGCAAACTCTTTGCTGGTGAAAGGAACATTTCATTCCCAGTGCATTTGGGATAGAGAAATAAGTTCTGCTCTTAAGTAGGTGAAACTAATGTGAGTTCAGAATGCACACTGTGGCTACAGTGAAATCACTGCCTTGTTTCATTTTCCTTACTGGAGCAGAATTGCCACCAAAAATGAAAGATAAATAAAACTGGGAGTAACAGTTATTTCAGATTTAAGAGTAGAGATAAAAATTTAAGCAGACATTCTGTGTGTGGATACGTAAGATCATTTGACATGTTTTTGAGAGGAAGGTCTTAGAAAAGTGTATATAGGAAGGACTGACATGAACCAGTGCCTGTACCTGGAAGATTACTAGCCACAGTAAGTTGCACATTGCCAGAATTTATGCTATTAATTTTATAAAAGCAAGGAAGTCAATCTTATTTGCAATTTATAGACAACAGCATTTGATAGGTTATATTTCAGCTGAATTCATGTCAATACTTTGCTAAGAAAAAATGTTTGAAAAGTTCCTATGTTAGCAAATATTCAATGATACTGATAATTGATCATTGTTTGTGGGTTGATTTTTTGGATGACTTATTTTTATGCCTAGTGCCAATTCAGTATCACTCTGAACTAAAACGCATAGACACAAAAATATGATAAATCTTAATTTTTTAATTACTTTAAATTTTAGTTGCATAATGATCATTATCACTTTTTATTTAAAGGTAATAGAAAAATATTGTCTGTATTTTAAACTGTCTTCTTAAATTGTATTTTTATTGAAATAAGTAATGTAGTTGTTGAAAAAAATTTAAATATGTATTTCCAGTTTATTTTAATAATCTCTGTGTATCTTTGGTTAGTTTGAGTTTTGCATTAGAAAATCACATTTTGGATGAAAATGATATTAAATTATTCTGGGACATGGAAATTAGTCTACAAGCTGCTTTGAAATTATTTTGTTGCTTTGCACTCATTTCAATATATGTGCTTTTTATTTGTTTAATTAAACTAGTGATGCATGTGAAAGAATTTTTTTTTATTTAGTTGTTTTTGACATAGGAAAACTTGCTGGCAGATTGGAATACAAATCTAGGGGAGGCTATCTTTGTTTGCTTAGTAGTTTTAATAAACTCTCTCCTAGTTCCTATTATATGCTACTGTCATACTCTGTAGTATACTTTCTGCTACTAAAAAGTTTAATTGTACTATGTTGCTTAAATATTGTCACTTTTACTTGTTTTAGAAGTCCTACAATGTGTGTACTTAAGAGAAACCTTGAAAACAGCACATAGAAGTATGTTGTAGGACTTCGTAGGGTCTTTTATCTTAGGAAGACAATTAGTGCCTATGGAACTTTTCTTTGACCTTCATCTGCATTGACATGAAGTTACCTAAAATAATTTCAAATTTCACATGGTGAAGATAATGTGAAGACCTTGCATGCTTGTCAATGAAAGTATGGCTTTAAATTTTATTTCAGAAAAGCTTAACATTTATCTCAGTTATGAAATGAAAAGTTGATTTACTGCCAACTACCAAGTTAGAAGTTTACATCCTTAATTAATGTTATAAAGCAATGTCAGAATATGTAGAACTTTTCTTGGCCAGTCTTGAAGAATCATAGCTGAATTCTCTTCAAGAATGTGGATTTGAATTGACTTAGCCCATAATTTTATTTTTCTTACTAGAAAAATAAAATGAAACATTATATTAGTGGAGAAGAATTTGGAAATGTAGCATTGTCTACTCAAACCACAAGCCATGGGTAAATAAATATCTAAAATGTGTTTTTCTGTGATTAACCAATGCATCAAGAAATCTCTATTATTCTAGAAGTACCAGTACTGGAAAGTAAATCCTTAGAAAACTTTATCTTCAAATGAAAATGGAAGGTAGGTAAACAGAGTGTGGAGGAAGTATATCAAGTCAGGTCATATTGCACGGAATGAGGCTGCAGAGTCATCTCTAAGATAAATATTCCTTCATGTGAAAGTGGCTGATAGACTTCTACATCAATGATCAATTCATGTGTCTGATGTGTTCTAGATGTCTTGGACCAGCCTACTACAGTATGTGTAGGTAGCCTGGCTACAAGAAAAAAAGTAGGTGGAAAAATCTGCAGAAAATGCAGGTTCACTTGTTTATGCCTAATGTATTTTATATATTTTTTCATCCCAAGCCATCCCAAGCTTTAAAAACACAAACCTTCCTCTTTTGTTAGAGATGAACAGGCACTGAATCTGGAAACTTTGATTCCACCTAGAACTTTTCATGAAAACCGAACAAGTAAATATTAGTGATACAACACCTGCAAAGATGAGCAACAAATCAGAATACCCTTTAGTCATATTCTGTCAACAGTGGGTGCTTTCTAAACTCACAGTTGCCAAGCCGTTTTTTCTTTTTTTTTCTTTTTTTTCTAACTAGTCGGGAATTCTATTCTTTTGGGGCTTTTTGTATGTTTGTCACATCTGTTGCAGATGCAACTTATGTGGGCAGTCATATCTGTGTGTAGTAGATGCGTGTGTGCATGAACATCCAAGTTCCAGATACCCAACTGGTCTAATGTAGGACTTTATTGATCTGTCACAAACACACCTTGGAGCTAGGCATGCATGGCAACTCAAACACATTTGGGATGAATGTTCTAATTTGCCCAGAAAGAGTAGTCCACATGAGACCACAGTTTATTAGAGTCACAGCATATAAGCAGCAAAAAGTTTCCAAAATGATGGCTCTGTTGGACATGGAGGAACTTCCCAGTAAAATGGGTACTACCATTAACACTGGTGTTCTAAATGCACATGCAACTGGGTAAAGCGTATAATGAATAGCTGTGAGTATAAGTTTAATGTAGAGCTTTAATTCAGTGAATGTGCTTTTAAATGAAATGTTTAGAGTTTTTCTACTGTTTTATATTAGTGTATATTAAGATTATTTTTTCTGTGTCTGAACACTTGAACTCTGCTATATGAACCACTGGAGTTTTGAATGCTTTTCCAACTGAGGAATGGGAAATACATTTTTAATGACAGCTGAGGCTTAATGCAGGGATAGCCCAGGTAGCAATGTGAAAACAAGGTCTTCTAACAGGGAAAGAGATATAAAAAGGATTTTAGGAGAGGAGGCCTTACGGAATATATGTATAACCTCTTTATAGCAACAATCCAAATGAGATCAGTGTGTTGTACTATATTACTTCTAGTACAACATGACTATCCTGGTAAAAGACTGTAAGAGAAAAGCTGAGTAAAAACCTTGTTAGCTCTGTATCACAAGCACATGCAGGTCATATGTTGTATGCAAATGCAATTTGTCGGCATTAGAAACATACAGTTTTTTCCTCTCTGAAGTGAAGAGGAATCTAGTTTTACTGATACCAGGATTCCATTAATTAACCTGTACTTAGTGAGATTTTGAAATGCTTAATGTAAAAATGTAGCATCATGCATATTTTACTTGATTTGAAGAACATGTAAGAAAAAGGGGTGACACTGTTTACTGATCAGAACCATCTCCTTTACCTCCTGAAGGACACCAACTCAGAGGAAAAAAAGTGTGAATTGTTATCTATCATGCAAAACATCACTGTAAACTATCACAAACACTAGGAATGTTCAGACTTTCTGAAACGCACAGAAAACTGCTGGGACAATATTATTGTCAAACAAAAGAAGTATGCATATGTACTTCTCTTTAAGCTGTGCAGTGTGAATAGCAAGTTGTTTCTTCAGTCCTCTTCAAATACTATTATGTCTATGTTACCAAGGAGTATACACTAATAAGAAAGGATCTATAGAGAGAAGCAGCTGATCATTTATGCTGAAGGTCTGACATCCACATCAACCAATATTATTTTCATTCATTCATTTATTAGGTTTTAGTTTTATATGAGCCTTAATCAGGTTTCATGTATTGAATGTAGTATGCTGTGGATGCTTCCAGAGTGAATCTTCCATCTCTGTTTTATCTGAAAGGTTTTCAAATCATGTCCTTTGAAAGCACTCCACATTGCATACCAAAGTACATTAAGTGGAGTTGACCATGACATTTCCTTCAAAGGCAGCCTTGCTCTCAACTAGAAAAGCTAACATAAGAGCATCCTATATGATTTGGCTCCATTTTAGAATAAACAGTAGTTTTGTTTTTAATTTTTACTTAATGAATAGATTTGCAAGGTTTGATGAAAAGGAAATTAATACAGAAATTAATACTCTCTTCTCCTTCCCCCCAGAATTGTGGCAACGCACTTGTTTGTTGCTTTGAGACAGGGAATTAAAACATGGGTCTAATATAGACTAATTTTCTATTGCACTTATCTAGATATTCATAAAGATAATGAGGTTGAGGAGAGAAAGAAATGAATACACTTTGCAGAAGGTATGTATTTTTCCCCAGTTTTACCTGTTCTTAACATTATTCTCTGCTTTTGCTTTTGTCTTTCAAGTGTCATTACAGGAAACTAGTATGATTTTACTATAGTATACTTTTCCTAAAATATATATGCAAATCTGTATTCTTACAAGCTCCTAGATCTTCTTTTTATATCCCTTTCTTTCGTTGCAGTCTTACTTATTTAGTTGAAGTCAATAATGTTTCTTAGGGAGGTGTGCATGCTGCAATATTACCTTTAAACACTAATTAATTGAATATGATAATGAGGGCATGATGACAAAGTCAAAGCAGAAACTGCAAACAAGTAATCAGACTTTTTTAACAAGCAGATTCTAACTTAATAGAGGCTGGGAGGGTGTCTGCAAATGTAGTTTGCTTAGTGTGAGTTGAGTTTTAGAGTGAGTTCCATGGGACAAATTCTAGGAATGCCGTCTCTCTTTATTTCTAGTTTGCTATAATAAAACTGATATACTTATAGAAAGATTGCTTCTGGTGGAGGGGTGTCTGAAAGTACTAGTACAGAGTCTGTTGTGTAGTCTCTGTGTAGTGCCTTGATTACTGTGAGCCACAAAGATTCTACCATGCCCAGACTTAGAGAGCATGTACCACCTAACCTGGAGTACTGAGGAGCTATTCTGGAGTCTTCATACTCTTGCTGGACTTCATACTTAGAAAATAATAGAACTGGTTAGGTTTAGCCTAAGGGGGGGTGGGTTAGTGGGAGGTGATGGAGTTCAGAATGCATAAAGGTGAGAACAAATCAGTGCGGGAGTGCAACCTTGGACACTGAGATAAAAGGCTGTCTGACCTGTTTGGGCCTGATGACTCCAGTGAAGGCTGCAGAGATGACTGGGCCAAGGGATTCCAGCACCTTCACAGCACTTAAAGCATTTTTTATATGAAGAGAGGCTAGGACAGCTTTGTACTGTCCATGTTTGAACAGAGAAAGCTTAAAGAGGCTTTATCAATGCACATACCCAATAGGGAGCAATAAAGAAGACAGCCTGAAAACTCAGGTCTTGCCTATTGAATGAACACGAGGCAGTGGATGCATACAAAAATACAGGAAATTATATTTAAATACAAGAAAAACTTCTTTCCTGTAAGGAAAGTAGAATATTGGAACAGATTGCCCAGATATGTTGCTAAGCAATTCAAAACCCAACTAAACATCTGAAGTAAGATACTCTGACTTTTTCTGCTCTTACCAGAGGATTGGTCTAGATGATGTCCAGAAATGCCTTGACTGTTCTCTGATTGTTCTTGGCCATGGTGTAGCGTGGAGCTGAGCATGCAGAAGTGTACTAATGCTGCCTGTAATCTCTGCCTCAGTCACCAGTTTTCTTCCTCCTGTACCTAGGAGTTTGGATTACTGGTGAATTTCTGCCCTAGGACAATCTAGTTAGTAGTCATGTAACCTAGTCTGAGGAAAGAGGCACTCTTGAAATGCTCTCAAGATACAGGTGAGACTTGCAAAGAGCTGTAGATTGAACATTCCTGATACAGTGTTCTAATTATGATGCTTTCATACCAAAGTAGATTCCTCTATGGTTTGTACCACTGACATAGTGCCATTGTTTTGAATTAATTTATGTCTTGGGACCTGTGGAAGTTGACAGAAGGTCTACATACAGGAAAACACTATGATACATTTTACTTCACCTTCTAACTTCCCCAGTCCCTTTATATCTTTGGCTGGGTGTTAGTCCTACTCTTCTGTCTGATTTCCACTGTGTTTAGGAAGATAAAGGATGTGTCCTGCATTCTGGCTCAGTTTTCTTCTGCTCTCTCTGTTGTACAGTCCTTCCCCTTCCCTTCCATCCTGTCTAGGATTATTTGCTTTACACTGCTATATCATAGTTACTGAAAAACTTTAGGATGAGACATGCCATCATCATCATATGAACATCCTCATGCCTCTAGACTGTGTGGAGCAGGCACATAGTTCTGTTGATGACTTCCTCTCAGTTCTTTTTTGCATTTCATTTTTTTTTCAGTAAAATATAAATTGTACTTTTCTGGATTTTAGATGGTCTCAGTTGCATGCATTCAAAAAGAAAAGACTGGGTACTGAAGCTTTAAACCTAACAAAGCCCTTTTATGGGCTGTATATGTCATTTTATTCTATCTTCATACAGGCTACCTAAAAAGAGAAGTTCTTTTTTTAGTCTATATCTCACACTGTTCTTTGGTAAATGTGAGTTTTGTAGAGTTTTATAGGCCTCTTTTTGCATATATTTACAAATACTATTTATATCTCAAAGAACATACTGCGAGTGAAATGGATGTCTGTCTAACCTCTGTGGAATTTGTAGGGGATGAAAGGAGTAACTTATTAATAAAGTCAGCTTTTTCTTAGCAAATAACCTCAGCTGACCCTTAAAAAGTGGTATTTTTGTCATGAGTGTGCTAGGACTCAAACAATTTGATGTTGTATGTCAAAGTCTATCATCCACAGAAATATTTGAGAGAAATGGAGATCACAGAAGAAGAAGAAAAAATAAGCACTTGCCTTACTTTTTCCAGTAATTCTATATGGGTGATAAATTAAAACATGAAAGAACTTACTGTAGTTACTATTCATTTTAAAATTAAGGCATTTTTTAAGTTCTCAAGTGAGCACTTCTAATTTCATTGAAGATAGCCAAATGAGGGCCTTGTAAATCAAGAGTACTCTTGCCTTGTTTTAAGCATTAATTTGGTCAATAAAGCATGAGATTATATGTAGTCAGAAGTAGAACATGTAAAAAAATTTAGTTTAGAATGAATTTTTCAGCAATACATATTTTCCAGGAATTCTCTTAAAGTACTTTTAGAGAAGAGGTCTAGATTCTATTTCTGTTTTCTACACATTTTCTCTAAAATATCCATAAGCTGCTTCATCTCTCTTTTTTTTCTTTTTTTTTTTCCTTTATGATCATTGGAGTCAAAGTAGCATATACCTATAAATCATGAATACTGATTTATATTCTGTAATATTTCCAATGAAAAGCAACCCATTGAACATGTTTCAGACCTAAACCTAAAGTATAAAATCTATGATCTCATAGAATAAACAGTGAAAGGTTATTGCACAAACGACAAAAAGGAGGGAGCATGTGTATGTCTGTGTGACTGAGAGAGGGGTTAAATTAACATTATGAGAAATGAATGTGGAAAGTAGATCAGTAAGGGAGGGGAAACGGAATGAGGACAACAGTTTAGGGATGTGATGCTGAAGAACTGAATAGATAATGAGAAAGCTGAAGGCAAATTCAGTGACTATATGGAAACTATATGGAAACCAGTATTTTTGTCTAGAGTTTTGTACTTCACTTTGAAGCTTGTGTAGAATATTTCAGATCCCCAAAACTATAAATATAATTGTAATTAATATGGTAATTAAAATAATACAGTATCTGCTTGTAGCACTTCACTGATGCTGTTTAGCTCTTAGAAATGGTCTGTCATTAGAATTACAGTATTAAGCATTTGCAAACATATATGGCAAACAAACTTAAATGAATATATATATATCCTTAAGAATTTATGTAAAATTTCTTCAGAGAGTTCTTTATGGTTGGAAAAGACTCCAAAGTGTTCTCTCAGGGTTAGGATTATTCCCTTTATTCCTTCCTGTATGAGTATGGATCCTGTCTTAAAAATAATAATAATAATAATAATAGTGCAAAAAATCCCATGAAACCAATCCTGTTAATACCTTTAGTGGTCAAAAGGAGCATACATCAATGGGAACAGAATATTGCTCCTATCCACTGTTTGGTCTCCATAAACGTTCAGCAAGTGTCAATGAATATCAATGAGTGCAATTTTTCTGCATAGAGAAATTCAGTGACACACCTTTGTTTCATACTCTCTTCCATGTCAGTTGCCATTCTGTCAGACTGCCCCTCTGCTGCCATCTGTTACATGGCAACAAAAGGTGAAAGAATGGTGGTGGGAAGGTTCAACCACTACTGCCATATCACCAACATCATAAAATAGAAGGCATTACTTTCAGAGCAGTCCTTGTATATCTGTGTACATGTTAGAATCCCCTGAATTCTGTTTTTCTGAACGAGGAGTAGTGAAAGATGAGTAGTATTGTGACTTGGTGCCTGTCTCCCTTCTGTCAAACTACAAATCCCTGTGTACTAATTAACAATGGGCTTTCATCAGCGTGCAGTGATTTAATAGAATCATAGAATGGCCTGGGTTGAAAAGGACCATAATGATCATCTAGTTCCAACCCCCCTGCTGTGTGCGGGGTTGCCAACCACTAGACCAGGCTTCCCAGAGCCACATCCAGCCTGACCTGGAATACCTCCAGGGATGGGGCATCCACAACGTCCTTGGGCAACCTGTTCCAGTGCATCACCACTCTCTGAGTGAAAATTTTCCTCCTAATATCTAACCTAAACCTCCCCTGTCTTAGTTTAAAACTGTTAATAACTACAAGCTGATTCATATTTTTTCACTCTCAGTGGCAACTGCCTCCAAGACCCAGTATCTGTATCTGAACTTTCTATCTAATATCATTGTCTATTTATACACCTAGATCTCATTCTATCTCTGCTCAAAATTTAAATATGATTTAACATTAAAATTAACTATAGTTCTTTGAAGGAGGAAAGTGTGATTCACCTGTTCTTGTTATGCATGCATTGCTGGATTTTGAACACTTTCTGTGGAGGCTGTGGGGAAGACAGATTTGGCTAGCTAGATATTTAAGACAAGGGGACAGATAGAGATAAGTGCTTCATGGGACTGATCAGAATCTGAGGAGTTCTGTTTTCTAAGTGCAAGTGGACAGGAATTTCTGAGGTCAGTGAGAATAATAAGTAAAATACACTGTTGTGCAGATAGCCCACATTTGTTTGTTCTGTACTCCCGTGTTCAAAGTAGAGCTCTAAGTGGGACACAGTCATGAGTATTTAAAAAGCTGCTATCATTTGAAATGCTTTGAACACTGAATTTCAAGATGCTTCGGACTCTGAGACTGTAAGTATATGACGAACCCTGGCACAACACTTGATGATGTTTTGTATTTCACAGACACCATTTTATCTTTTTGTGTTCTCCTAAGCAGTCTTCTTAAATAAGAGGATTTTTTATTTGATTGAAAGAAGAAAGGGAACATATTTGTAAATGAAAGGGAAGCAAATAATTTGTAAGACGTTTGTCAGAAGATACAGATGTGTGTTTTGTTTAGCTTTTCAACATGAAGTCATGTTTTTCAGCGTAGGCAAAGCCCCCACAACAGCTATATGGGACATGTATTTTAAAGACAAAATTAAGTGTGTGGTAAAATATGAATAATCTTGCAACCCTAGCGTAGTTGCCAACTCATGTTTGATTGTCAAATGTTGCTGTCCAAAGCATTTCTTTCAAAAACTGCCTAATAGCATATGTTATTTTGGCTTCCTTTGTTTGTACTATTGAGTATGGCACATGGAAGCTGGGTACCTGGATAATTCTGCCTTTAGTGTTGAAGCAGTACATTCTTACCCTCCTGGACATTCTTAAGAGATTGATTTCCATCTTCCTTCCTGAGCTTTACTAAGTTAATTGGCTTTGATTATGCTCATGATGGTCAGTTTTGCTTTTTCTAGGATTTTTTTCTTTTTTTAGCAGCACCTTAAAGTACAACATCCTGTAGTTTTGGTTTTTTTGAGTTGTATGGTTTCAGAACGACCTAGATTCAGGTGGCTCTTCTTGAAATTTTAAACATTATAGTGTGTTCAAAAGATGCTAATCTGATTGCATATATGCAGTAAAATATAATCATAGAATCACCAAGGTTAGAAAAGACCTCTGAGATCATCCAGTCTGCCTGTCACCAGTATTCCCACTAAACCACGTCCCTCAGTACAACAACTAAACATTTCTTGAACACCTCCAGGGACAGTGACAGTGATAGCCCATTACAGCCACTGACCACTCTCTCAGAGAAGAAGTATTTCTTAACTTCCAACCTGAATCTCACCTGGCCATTCCGTCTAGTACTATTGCTAGTTAATGGGAGAAGAGGCTGACCCACACCTCACCACAACCTACCTTCAGATAGTTGTGGAAAGCGATAAGGTCACCCCTGAGCCTCTTCTTCTCCAGACTGAGCAATCTTAGCTCCTTCAGCCGCTCCTCATAAGGCCTGTGCTCCAGATCCCTCACCAGCTTCGGTGCCCTTCTCTGGACCTGCTCCAGAGCCCCAAACCTGAACATGGAACTCAAGGTGCGGCCTCACCATGGCTGAGTACAGAGGGACAATTACTTCCCTGCTCCTACTGGCAGCACTATTTCTGATACAAGCTAGGATGCCATTGGCCTTCTTGGCCACCTGGGCACACTGCTGGCTCATGTTCAGGCTTTTAAAGACAGATGCAAAGAAGGCATTGAGAGCCTCAGCCTTTTCCTTATTCTCCAGTGCTCACATTCCCCACCACATCCAGTAAAGGCTGGAGATTCTCCTTAGCCCTCCTCTTACTGTAAATATATTTGAAAAAAGTTTTTTGTTCTCTTTTACTCCAGCAGCAAAGTTGAGTTCAGGTTGGGCTTTTGCATTTCTAATTTTCTCCCTGCACATCCTAACAACTTCATCATGCTGTCCTTGAGTGCTGTCCTTCCACAGAAGGAAGATTCTCTTTTTCTCCTGGAGCCTCAGGAAAAGCTCCCTGTTCATCCACGTCAGATTCTTCCCCGCCAGCTCATCTTGCAGCACAGGGGGACAGCCTGCTGTTTCACCTTTAAGACTTCCTTCTTAAGGAGCGACCAGCCTTCTTGGACCCCTTTGCCTTTCAGGACTGAATCGCAAGGGACTCTCCCTACCAGTTCTGATAGGGAACTGAACTGGTTCCTGAACTGTTCAAAGTCTGCCTTCCGGAAGTCCAAGGTGTAGTAGTTTTGCTGCCCCTGCTCCTGACTTCACCAGGAATTAAAACTCTACCATTTCGTGGTCACTCTGTCCAAGGCAGCTCCCGACCTTCACATCTCCCACCAATCCTTCTGTTTGTGAACAGCAGGTCTAGTGGGGCACTTCCCCTGATAGGCTCTCTTACCAGCTGTGTCAGGAAGTTATCTTCCATGCACTCTAGAAACCTCGTAGACTATTTCTTCTGTGCTGCATTGTATTTCCAACATATATCAGGGAAGCTGAAGTCCCCCATGAGAACAAGGACTGGCAATCGCATAACTTCTGCCAGCTACTTGTAGAATGCCTTGTCCATCTCCATCCTGGTTAAGCGGTCTATAACAGATCCCCACCAGAATGTCCGTGTTGTTGGCCCTCGCCCTGATCTCTACCCATAGAGACTCAACCTTATCATTCCCAGCTCCAAGCTCAACAGCATCAAAACACTCTCTAACACAGAGAGTCACGCCACCACCCCTCCTTCCTTGCCTGTCCCTTCTGAAGAGCTTTTAGCCATCCATTGCAGTACTCCAGTCATGGGAGTGATCCCACCATGTTTCTGTAATGGCAACTAAGACATAGTTTGCCTGCTGCACAATGCCTTCCAGCTCCTCCTTTTTGTTGCCCATGCTGCATGCGTTGGTGTAGATGCACTTCAGCTGAGCCGCTTGCCTCACCCCTAGTGCTGTCGTTGTTCCCCTAGGCTCACCTCTAGTGGGCCTGGTTTTTTCCCCTTCCCCCTTCATACGTAGTTTAAAGCCCTTACTACAAGCCCTGTCAGCTCCTGGGTTAGGATCTGTGTTTCCCCCTTTGAGACAGGTGAGACTCCCCTGCAGCCATCAGGCCAGGTGCCAAGTAAACTGCCCCATGGTAAAAAAAACCCAAATCCATGCGTTTGCACCAGCCTCTCAGCCACATGTTTATGAGATGGATTTTCCTGCTCCTTTCAGTATCTTCCCTGCCACTGAAGGAATAGAGGAAAACACAACCTGTACGCCTGCTCCTTCTACTAACCACCTCAGTCCCCTGAAGTCCTTTTTGATAATCCTCAGGCTTCTCTCAGAGTCTTCATCGCTGCCAGCCTGAACAATCAGTAAGGGATAATAATCAGAGGGGTGAATCAGACTAAGAAGTTTCCTAGAAATATCCCTCACCCAGGACCCAGGGAGGCAGCACACTTCCCTGTGGGTAGGGTCAGGCTGACGTACAGGGCCTGTCAGGAGGGAGTCACCTATGACAGTCTACCCTCCTGTCCTTCCTGGCGTAGGAAGTCTTGACAGGTGGAGTTGACCGCCTCACCACAGACAACCTGAAGGGTGGACCTCCCACTGCATCCTCACTTACTTCACTTACCATACTATGTGTGCAGTTTTTGGAAAACAATAATAATGCTGGGAAAACAATCATGTAACAGAACTATCCAGGGAGGAGAAAATTTAATTTAATGTGCCACAGTTTCTCTCTTCTCCATTCCCTGTGCCGGACACAATTCACATCCAGAGCAGAAAAGGCACATTGTGCCAAAGAACGTGAATCCTTCTCCCATCACAGCTTTGCATCATTGCTTCACCTTTGCTGTCTGACATGTTACAGGAGTGTTTCCCATCCTGTGGCTTGGTGGTGGGAATGACCGCGTGACTGTATCTTAGCAATTGGATAACGCTGCTATTTTTGGTTGCATGCGTCCCTGTTGAGTCAAATGCTATAGTTCAGTGTTGGGAAGGGGGGAAGTCTGCCAGGTAATTCAAACAAATGATCAAAATAATATTTTTCTGACTGTAGAAGATGCATTTTCTGGCATCTACTTACATGACTTATCCCTTTGGTGAAGCTGTGAGTTTAGACAATGCGTTATTGAGATAGATCCCAATTCCACTAATACAAGGCAAAAACCTTGTATAAGCAAGTCACTTTGGAACTGATAGAGATGCCTAAAATTACAAGTCCAGTGTCTGTTTAGCTGCCCAAGGATATCCCACAC
This sequence comes from Numida meleagris, assembly GCF_002078875.1. NCBI lineage: Eukaryota > Metazoa > Chordata > Aves > Galliformes > Numididae > Numida > Numida meleagris. The sequence continues at coordinate 92,240,439 of NC_034409.1, forward strand.
ATCTACCTGCTGCTGCGGAACAGCATGAATCTTGGTTGTGTATTGCACAGTTGTTGCATATATTTGGACATAAAATAGCAGCCAACACTTGTCTTTAAGCACATGAATTCTTCCCTTTGTAAAGAATTAAATGTTATGTTAGTTCCAATTCAGTAATACAAAAATTTATTTAGAATGTCTTGCCTTCAGCTCTCTCTTTAGCTGGAGAATCTTTTATGTTTTATTACCATCTTCATAAGGTGTTATATAATTATTATAAAAAGATGGAATGCTTCTTCCTTTGTTTTTACTTTTATTCTAAAAAGGTAAGTTAAATAATATCTGATGGAAAGAACAGGCAGCAGGATGATACTATTCCTTAACCAGACCTGTGTCTCCATTAAAATTCTGTGGCAGATTTTTAGTGACTCTCTTTCATTGGGTTTATGCTGAATATCTACATATAAATGAATCTCCAACAGGATTAAACTGAAAGTTAGTGTTGATAGCAGCATGGCATAGTAGATTTTGGGTGATGATCAACGTTAGGAAGGCTAAATTAAATAGCGAACCTCAAAGCTAAATGAATTTTTATAGTTTTTTTCCCAGTGGCTACTGACGCCTTTTGTAACTTTTTGTAGCTTCTTGTTCTTATCCTGTTGTTAGACCCCTTGCATTTTTCCTTTTGCTTCTCTCCTGTGTGCGTGCTTTCTCTGTACTTCTGTCCTGAAATACTTCTGAGATTCTGTGACCATCTCTCTGTTGTGGGCACTCTAATGCACATGGAGATTCTTTCCCATGCCTGATATTACCAGTTGTGTTTCTTGCAAGTACTATATTGCTAGTGAGAACCTAGCTATATATGTTAGATATTCTTTTATAGTATTTCTGGATGGGACTTCCTTGTGGAATCGTTGGTTTCCAAAGAAAATGAGCTAGAGTGTTCAAAGAGAGAGATGTCGTTTGCCTGCAGACAGCACACCAGCCTTTAGGAGTGACTCCTTCTAATACCTCACATTTCTTTCCACCTCACATTTATCTCTCTGGCTCTCTCAGCTTGATGTAGGGTTTCTTTAAATACACCTTGCAGAGTGTTTATCACAGGAATTGAAAATACTGACAAATAAGTTCTATGCTGAACATAATATTTATGTTTATTTTAGTCTTATAATGATAAAGTGCACTAAGCCTCTACGGGTTGAATCCTGGATGCAGGACCTGCAAGGGCTAAGGACTGAGTTTCTTATGGGTTCAGAATGTTTAGTACATCAAAATACCTTAAAAATATTTCATTGTTATTAAAGAAGAAATCCTTGAATATTTATGTGACAGGCTTTCTTTCTTCAAAAAGGAAAAGACAATGTTGATGTGTACATCTCGTGCACCAGTAAATGCATGTAAAACTAAATTCCCATTTTATTGGAGAACCGTAGAAACATAGCTGCAAGAGGGACACTAACATTCATTAGTAACTGTGCTACAACTTTGTAACCACTATAGTCAATAAGTTCTTGAACATACTTTTCTGTCTTTAAGTGTATGATATAATTGTTTAATTTTCTGTTTGTCATGGAGAACGTATATTGTTGTGATACTATTTCTAAATAATATTTTTGTTAATATTGAATCTTCCTTATTGTTATTTTCCATCAGTTTAATGTTTAGACTTCACATTTTTTCTAAATTAATTCCAAATATCTTGGACCAAAATGCAATGAGCTCAATAGGGGCTTTCAGTTGGACTTCAGAGTCTTTTCTGTTGGAAGAAAACTCCTTAACTCATCCTGGCAAATATTTGCTAATAATTTAACAGTGACCATACAGCTTACAATTTGTTTCTGTCATCTGGCAAGGGAACTGTTTGAGGAAAGCAATTAAAATATCACTGCCTGCAAACTGCTCATAAATGTAAACAGTTGCACTGTGCAATATCTCTACGTCTATTAAGTGCCAACTTTAAATAATTATTAACATGGACAGACCAATGCTAGATGCTTACTGACCTATATAAAGCAGAGCTGCAACTTCATTATCTTACACAAGACCAGACTAGGCTTACGGTGATGTGCTAGAACCTAAATTAGGCTTATACAGACTGAAAGAGAAAACAGAATATTGATGGATTGAGTTACTGATTTTCAGGAAATGTTACTGGGATGTGTAATCAGTGTAGTTTTATTGATCTCCTTCTCCCCTTCTCTCTTGACTCACCCCATTTTATAGACCTCTAGCTCTGTGATCATGCCTGCACAGGCAAAGGGGATAGTTTTGAATAAAAAATGTTTTTGTGAATTGCAAGGAATGAAGTACTTTATTTGTGTAGAAGAGTTGTATTAGAGGTGAAGGAAAGGAAGGAGTAGAAATTGTCTCAGAACTTTAAAATTAGTCAGTGTTTTTTGTAGAATCCAATTACTGATTGTTAGTGCTGATAGTATTTATTGTTGATGCAGGGGCCTGTGTTTTGAGATATGTATTCTATAAATACCAAGACCAGAAAACATGTTAAAGTATAAATAAAGAAGACAGAATGAGAGTGAGAGAAAAAATAAGAGATAGACAAAGGTAAGGTCACCCAACAGTAAATCTGCATTTAAAATGTAAAGCCAGAGTTAAAGACAGGTCCTCTAGCTCCCAATCTCTTGTATCACAGGTGCTGAAGTTCCTGTTTTAATTCTTTTTTTTTTTTTAACAGTACTCAGAAGAAAAAAGAATTTTTAGAGGCAGAGTAGCCCGTTAGTAACTGACAAGGAGATACGATCAGCTATATTTTAAAATTACTGAATTACTAAACCTCTTTTAAATTTGATCATCTGACTAGGCAGGTGAAAAAAAAAGTAGCTTTAATCTGAGTATAAATAATGAACTGGAGAGTGTCTCTGCTGGCAGATTGCAATAAGCCAATAATCTGAAAAAAAAATTCAGTATTATATACGGATCTGTGACTGTACACAAATAAGCACCAGGGATATGGGTAACATAATGAAATAATAGAAACTAATTTTCAGAAAGAAGAGAAATGAGCATATCAGAAGATTTCCCCTCCCCTAAAGATAACATGCTGAGAAATTAAAGAAATTATCATTTACCACTTTCAATGTTTAATCCCTGTGGAAGTTGAGAAGAAAAAATGCTACTAAAAAAGGAGGATAAAAAATGCCATAAGTAATATATTATGTTGGCAGTTATGAAAAAAACGAAGGTAAAATATACGTGATGAATGATACGCTTAAAGCTGTTCTTAGGGAAAGTTAGTGGCAGCTTCCCCATCCTTGCTGTTGTCCATTGGTGCGTTGGGTTCCCTGTGCCACCAAGAGCACACAGCTTTCTGTTGAGGACACCAGCAACCACTTTTTTCCTCAGGAGCTCTCTGCTGGGCCAGGGATGGAGAGGGGTGCAGTAACAATGGAGATGCATGCAGCCCAGTTGGAAGCCTCCGACCTGCCGCCGCTGATGGGACAAAACAGGAGTGAGAAATCTGCCATTAACTGCCTAGTCACTGGCTATCACATCTGGTAAAATCCAGCATGGTTCTTATGAGTTCACGTGGAGGCAGGTCTCAGTGACAGAAGTGTCTTGTCTGTAATGCATTGCTGCTGAGGTTTAGAAGTGTGGAAGATGCCACTCCTTGTCTCCTAATGAAATCAGTAGCATTCAGAGTGAAAATAGTAGGAGGTTTCTGTCATAGTGCTTGATGAAATAGGTTTTGGCATAACATGCCACTTCAACATGTATTATTTATATGATTTTTATCTTGTCAGGCTTAATCTGCGGTATGGTTAATCTTTAATGGATTTAATGCTTCCTAAGAGGTACTGAGAATGCTCTTTAAGAAGAAGAAAATGGTGTTGCTGCTCTTGCTTCCCATGATGGTATTGTATTCATAAAATGACATTTAACTATTGACAAAGGCGTTGGAGCTCAGGGAGGGAGTTAAAGTCACGTGCGAGAGAGACTGCTTGAACTGCTCCTAATGTCAGCCTTCTGCCCTGGATATGTAGTCAGGCCAGATTTTGGATGTATCAAAATCTTCTAGCCTTGTTTCTTCTCCTCTTGCATCAGACCAAACTGTTAACAGATTTTACAAAGAAGAGGCACAATTTTAGACCTTTGCTGCTTGTGTTCAGTAATCTCTCCACACTGGTGCTCGGTAAGTGATCTCAGCAGAGGAAGAGCGACAAGTCTGCCTGTGCCTTGTCTGCATATCCACTTTAGGAATGGAAGTGGCTGGCCAGAAGAGGACAGAGCACAGGAAATATTTTGTTTGCATGTAGTAGGGCATGATAGCACAAACTCAAAATTTTAAGCTTGTGCCACAGTTTGAAAGAGAAAATAAAAAAGGTGGCATATGGCTCTTGCTTTTAAAAACTGACATTTTTCTGCAGATGTGGTTGTTTGGATACAGCTTACTCGGGTTAAATTGTGGTGTTCGCTGTATTTAGCCAGGAAGAAATAAGCTGGTTTCAATGGGGCCAGAATAGAGGCATGATTTAAAAAAATCCAGAATACGTTCAGTTGTCATAAATATGCCAGGCTACGGAGAAAAACTGCACCTAAGTAAATACTAAGACCTCTTTATAATGTCTTTCCAGTGTTTTTGACACATCTGTATATGAAACTGCACTTAATTTCACATCTTTTAGTGGCAAAATTCTCGGTCAGTGTTCACAAAGATTTTTGCAGAGGATTAAGAAATTCTGGTCTAACTGCGAGTGTTAACACACATAGATTGTCCTCCTAATAGTCAGTAAGATTTCAAATCATTTCCATTATCTCTGTTCTACTTTTATTTTTATCTGAAGCATAACAGGCTTTGCAAATCAGCATTTAGCTTAAAAACTTGGATGGCATTGTTATCTGTACTGTGTGCTGCTGGCAGTTTTTTTTTCTAACTACGCAAGAGAGAGGCTGGATATATTCTCTACAATCCTTAATTTGCATCTGTTTTGGAATGTGTTCTGCTACAAAACATTTTAATTTTAGGCAAGAGTTAAAACTATTTACTAAAAGTTAATTATATGGGTATGTAGATGAAAGGAAATAAAGAGTTTTTTTCTTCATCTTGGAAAATATAAAATAACTGTTGTCCTAGGTAATAATTGTTAATCTAGATTCTGTGGATAGTTATGTAGAATTTATTTAATCTAAGCCCACTTTTTATATGGCTTTTAGTTGGAATGACTAAATGTGAGGTTTTGTCAGAAACTTGATTTCACTGAGAACAACTTCACCTTATTTTTTTGAGCTGCATAATTTTAACAACTGAACTAACAATGTCTGACTTCATTAAGCCTCTACTCAAACAAACAGCAAATTTGCTTGAATGATTTTTCTTTTTTTTTTAACAACTACATTTCTAATGCTGAAACTGAGACTGCTGAGTCCTTTCAGACTGTGCAGAGCAATCTTTCTCTGCGGTTGGGATCATAGTCTCACAATTCAGATTGACTCTTTTAAGTTGTGGTTTGCATTATATTGAGTTCTGGGAAGATTGCTTGCTTGTGACTTGTTCTAAATACTTACATTTTCAATGTGGGACCATTTTCTTGGGCAGAAAAAAGAAAAAAAAGAAAATCTCTTACATAGACATAGATACATTCTCTTTATTTAAGAAGTAATAAAGGATATATAAACGGGGAGCACAGCTGCCTACCTGATAGTCTTTCTTCCTTAAGGGCTGAAGGACATCAGCTCAAGTGTAACTTACATGGTTTGTATACCAGCTTTTGTCTGCTTTTATCATAAATACCTTCACTTAGAGCCAGAGAAAAGGAAGAGAAATGATTAAGGATGATTATGAACACCAATCTCACTTAGAAAGTAATTATTCTAAAGCTTAGTCCCCAAGTGCCTCACTGAAAAGCTTAACCTATGTAATAATTGTCCGATTGACTTGGCTATTCCTGTGACCCATCCTAAGAGCAGTAAGTAAAGGTACATAGATCTGTAATATTGTTTGTTCGTTTGTTTTTTAATCTGCTACTTTGTTAGATGGACTGCTACATTGCTACAAAGGAAAAGCTTTGTTAGCTGCAGAAAAGCCTTTTCTGCTAAAAGCGCCTCCCAGGGAGATTCACACAGGTTATTCACAAAAAAGTATTACATCTTAGTGTATTAACTAATTTCTCAGTAAAATTTGTACAAGTCAGTCTAAAAGACCACTTAGCTCAGTATTCTGCTTCCAAGAATATTCATAAATGCCATGGCAAGAATAAGAACTTGACAGTCAGCTACACTCCTTCCTGTGTTTTTTTTTTTTTTGCCAAATTTATTTTTAACATCAGAAAAGTGTTTCAAATCCAGATAAATGTCAGTATATTTAGTAAATCCCAGTTGCTTTTTCTTCCAAAAGTTTGTTCAGTCTTTGAATGCCTACATGCTTTAGTAGCCATAATACCCATCAAAAAATTCTGCAACTCTAAAGGACTTCACATAGGTGTGGAATAATTATTGGAGGTGATTTAAGAGATGGTACAACTTTGAGGAAACCTCCAGAGTGGAATGCAGTGCTTATGTAAGGAGTCTATTCCATGATAGCTCCCTAAGCAACACAAAACCTGCAACCTTAGATGTTATTAACACCAGGGGAGCTTGGTGTGCTGACTCTAAGAGATACAGCACGGAGAGTGGAGCAGAGTGTAAACACTGTGGCTATGCTCTGTGATATCACTGCAGGGATGGGAACTTGGTGGTGCTATGGAACTGATAAACCACGGAGTTGTCACCTTGAGTTAGTAGTTTTTCATTTTCTGTTGCACCAGTCACAACAATATGTCTGACTAGCATCACTCAAGCTCCACCTGAAAGTAAGAAAATAGTTTAAAAATGGCTTGAGAGATGAGGATTTGGGGGAAAATACACTGTTGCAGACAGGTTAGGATAACATTGCTGACTTCTGGGATGTGCTGACAGACAGCCTCCCTTCCCCCTCAAAGGGACGCTTGTTGGGTAATATTCACACACTCAGTTACACCTAGTGCTTTCCTGGGAAACTTGAGATCTCTATAGAGTTATTCCATAGTTTAACACATTTGTGGTCAGCTGTATTATTCACATTCTTGGTATTTGCATATGCTCTGCAGACAGTGTATTTTTTAGCAGCAATCTAAAAGAATCCGTAATCTGTTGCTTCAATGAACAGTGCTATTCATTAAGCTAGTTGTGAGAGTTCTCATTGGGCATCAACCAAACTCCTCGAGAGTGGCTGTGTTAGCTCATTGGAATGCAACTAGCTCAAAGGTGCTTTGTGCTAAGGGTGAATCTGTGATTGTGTGAGTTCTTATTGAGTGCAACCTAGCTCTATAAGGTTAGCTGTGTGAGCCCATATGAACATGACTGAACTTAGAGTGCCAGCTGAGTATCATTCAGAATCTAAACCCTAAATTTAAACCAAAATATAAATCTGGAACTTACGGGATATTATTTTCTGTCATACTTCTTTACCTTTTAATACAACTACAGGAAAAAAAGAACAAGCAAGAAAACAACTTATCTAGAAGTTAATTCTTGTTATTTGCTTTTTATTTTTGGCTTCTATTAGTCTCTTTGGACTCTTAAATTTTCATCTTTTTACTCTTAGCTTCTCATTGGAGGCACAGTCCATAGCCACTGCGTACTGTAGACTAGCTTGTTTTGCAGTAGCCTAATTTGGTACTTCCATCAATGATATCTGGATGGTGAAATGACACTTTGTGCAATAAAAAATTTGCACTTGAAGTTACCCAGTATTTTTGCTTAACCAATTGATGGATTATGTCCAGAAATGCAAACCTCAGGGTGAAAATTTGAAGCTATTGAAACCACCTCATTAAAACCAAGATTTCATAGAGGACTGTGTGTGATATCTAAATATGTAGAGATCAGAGTAATACTGAAAGGGATTCAATGCTATATGAGTGCAAATTCAAGAATAATCTGAACATGTTTTTTTCTAACTACTTTTGCATTTATAAAATAGCAAATACAATGTCTGCCTTACACTTCCATGATCACATAAATTTAATGTAGGTGAATTAGCTAAAGTGATTGGTCTAATGAAGTGCTGCACATTGCATTCAGGAACTTTTGTCTGTTTGCTTAAGTGCCAGTATGTCTTAAATTGTCAGATTTAGTCAAAAAAGTCTCCATTGATTTACGCTATTGCATAAAACTCTTTGTAATTTAACTGTAGGAGTGCTTCATATCTCTCGTAATTCTTTCATGTTCTTATCCTGATGCATATACAAATGATTAATTTGCTAATTAAAGGAAGATGATTTGATTGCTTTGATAGACAAGGCTAAAAATGGATTCTATCCATCAAAGAAAGACACAAAGGTAGCAAGCTGCAGCCAGAGGTAACACAAAGGTAATAGCTGCAAGACTGGGAATTAACAATTAGTCATCATTTACTGTAAAAGACTGAAATAAATTCAGAACCATGCTAAATATGTGCAAACCTGGAGGAAAACCCTAGCAGGTTTCAAAAAAATTGATATAATCTTCTTTCCACTTCTGTTTTATTATGTTCCCATGTTAAATAATCCTCTTAAAAATATATATCTTCATTTTTATAATACAATACCTTAAGAGGAAATAATAGGAATTCCTTACTCATCACTTCATAGTTATGTTGAATTGAAGGCCAAACGCTGGAGGAATCATTATTAAAGTAGGAATTAAAGAAAGAGGCACAAGTGATGAAAGATCTTAAGAGCTGTACGGATTCTTGAAAGGGATCTGAAAAAGCAGAGAAACATCTCATTAAATGGGGAACATGTAACTATGCAAATTTTACAAAAGCCCACAAACTATTAAAAGCTTTTATAATTGCAGAAATAACTATAGCTTTTATTTTGTCACGTCATATGATGAAAAACAAAGCTTATAGTATTATCAGCACAGATAGAGACACAGATAAATTACAGCTGAGTTCTGGGAAAGTAAGAAAGAAAACTTTGGGATAGTAACACTAGTATTTGTTCTATGAAATTAACTTCAAAATAAGTTCAAACATCACAGTGTAATAAAACTTAAATTACAGTGAATTACAATATAGATAGTATACCACATTAATTTTAATATGTTAAAATTGTAATCAGAAATAATTGGACTTTCAATACAGAACTAAATGAACTTGCTGAACTGAAAGGAAATTAGCATTGATTGCAAGTTGAATAAACTGCAGATTTGGATAGTCCTGATTTATTGGGGTGGGAACTGGTTCTAAGCCCATTAACATAAAGATTTAATTAATGTGTCATGATTTTTACCAGCTAGTGAAAAGAGAGTAAGAAACCATAAAAAAATATAATTTTATTTAGATAATGAAAATCAATATGAAAATTGCAGGAGAAGCAATCTCAAATTACAAGACTGGACACTAATAAACTTAGCTGATGATAGTAATCAAGAAACAAAAGCTGCTAATGGGCATCACAATTGTTTTAAACATGAAAGACTTTCAAATGATCAAATCATTACATCTTGGAGAGAGTATAATATCAAAGGAATATGTTTCATTCCTTTTTGTCTGAAAGTGGTGTTTATGTTTCTGTGCTTCCCAGTGGACAAACCTTAATGCTCTGTAATACTTGCCCTTAGAGGAGTAACCAAAAACCTAGAGACTACTATTTCCATGTTTAATTCTATTTCTGCACTCTGTTAGAGTTTATACAATGAGTCAGAATGAGTTTAACAAACTTACTACATCTGTGCATAATATACTACTGTCTTAAAAGGAACCCAGTGCTTTTCTAAAATAGACTATAGATGGATGATATATTGGGATGATTTCGTGTTACTTTATTACATCAATAGAGAGTAACATTCTGTGAAGTAGACAAGGATTGGAAAAAAGATTCATTGGATAAGCTCTATGAAATAAAGGTTAATTCCTGGTTTGACAAATCATCCCATTTGTAACTTAGTAAAAGGTGAATATTTCCTCCTCTGGTTCAAGAATGAAAGAATAAAATCTGTTATGATTTTGTAGACTTCAAATTGTTTGTGACCCTTTCAGAAGAAGAGATGGAATTATTTTTAGCAACTTTCATTCTATAGACAAATTGAAAACATTCTTACTCTCCTTGCCTTCCCATTGCAGTACAAATGTGAGACATTGTGCAAACTACACTATTTCTTTCTTTGAGAAGACAAATTTGAGTTACAAACATCTCAGAAAATTTTGGATGTTCCATTTACTACGTGTGAATCCTATAAAGGATAAAATATGTAACATATATCCTTTAATCTAACCTTCTCTATGGTAAGCATCTTTCAATTATATCAGTATAGAAAAAAAAGTGCATAGGAAATGATGCCGAAAACTTTTAGATCACAGTTTGTTAATGAGATGTTGAAGGGCTACCGCCCAAACTCATGACATCTGTGTCCCAAGCACATTAGCAGTTCAGCAGTCATTTCTCTTCCTTCACCTCTAACCAGAGAAGAGTAATATTTTTCTGGTTGGGTCCATGCATAGGACTTAGAAATCTGTCATGTTGTACGCAGGATTGTCCAGTTATCTAAAAAGGGCATATCTGCAAACAAATTTCTTTGTCAAGTAACATGAAATTTGATCTTGAATTTTGTCCCGTTGCTTGGAGATTCTACACTTCTAGGAGATGTCATTTTGGAGTGTTCATTGTCAGCATCATTGCTATTCAATAGACAATTTGGGACAGCTCAACAGAAAACTGAGGCTCTTCAAGAGTGGGTAAATCACTGTGTTGTGTGCAGATCCTCTTTTCATAGAATCATGGAATCATAGAATTAGCTAGGTTGGAAAAGACCTACAAGATCATCCAGTCCAACCATCCACCTACCACCAATAACCCCACTAAACTGCATCTCTCGACATTATATCTAAATGTTTCTTGAACACCTCCAGGATCAGTGACTCAACCACCTCCCTGGGCAGCCCATTCCGGTGCCTGACCACTCTTTCAGAAAAGTAGTACTTCCTAATGTCCAGCCTAAATCTCCCCCGGCGCAACTTGAGGCCATTCCCCCTCGTCCTGTCACTAGTTACAAGAGAGAAGAGACTGACCCCCAGCTCACTACAACCTCCCTTCAAGTGGTTATAGAGAGCGATAAGGTCTCCCCTTAGCTTCCTGTTCTCCAGACTGAACAAGCCCAGCTCCCTCAGCCGCTCCTCATAAGGCCTGTGCTCCAGACCCCTCACCAGCTTTGTCGCCCTCCTCTGAACACGCTCCAGGGCCTCAATGTCTTTCTTGCAGTGAGGGGCCCAAAACTGGACACAGTACTCCAGGTGCAGCCTCACCATGGCTGAGTACAGAGGGACAATTACTTCTCTACTCCTGCTGGCAACACTATTTCTGATACAAGCTAGGATGCCATTGGCCTTCTTGGCCACCTGGGCACACCGCTGGCTCATGCTCAGCCGAGCATCGACCAACACCCCCAGGTCTGTTTCCTCTACACAATCTTCCAGCCACTCTGCCCCGAGCCTGCAGCGTTGCCTGGGGTTGTTGCGGCCAAAGTGCAGGATCCGGCACTTGGTCTTGTTGAACCTCATCCCGTTGGCTTCAGCCCAGAGATCCAGCCTGTCCAGATCTCTCTGTAGGGCCTCGCTACTCCCAGGCAGATCAACACTTCCTGCCAGCTTGGTGTCGTCTGCAAACTTACTGAGGGTGCTCTCAATGCTCTCATCCAGGTCATCAATAAAGATATTGAAGAGGACAGGCCCCAGCACCGACCCTTGGGGAATACCACTCATGACCAGTTGCCAGCTGGATTTAACTCCATTCACCACCACTCTCTGGGCCTGGTCCTCCAGCCAGCCCCTCCGGCAAAGAGTGTACCTGTCCAAGCCACGGGCTGCCGGCTTGTCCATGAGAATACCGTGGGAGACAATGTCGAAGGCTTTGCTGAAGTCTAGGTAGACCACATCAACAGCCTTTCCCTCATCCATTTTAGTGAATATGTTGTCAATATTGTAGGAAAAAGTTGCTGAGTATGTCCAGGTCATTCTAGATAGTGAGATCTTTTGAGCATATTTTGTCAGATGCTCTTAGTCTTGGTGTACAAATAGCATATGTTAAGATTACTAAAGATACTTCCTTCAACCCTTTCTCACCCAAAGGACAAACAAAGAAAATTGAGTAAAATGACCAAGTGAATAAAAGATATCCCAGACTTGCCAACCAGGCAAAAACATTCAAGTATTTTTTTTCATATGTTCAGTTTTTCAGACAATGCATAAACTAGTTAGGCCTAGGTATATTCTGTCTTCCCTTTATTATTGTAGCTATTGTAGTTATTGTTATTAATTCTGCTAAATGTAAGAACTACTTGAAAACAAGTAGCTCAAATGTAAATTACAGAACTTAGAACTCATCTAAATAGATTAAAAAAAAAAAAAGTCTGAGATTACTTTTATTTCCAAGTGTCGTTTTTGTTTTTACCTTCTGCAGTGGAAGACTGTGATTGCTGTCCTTTAGTATGATGAAACCCATGGTGAGATGGAGGAATAGTGGATTATCATATAATAATGCTGAAATGTGAACAATTTTGAACAGGTAGAATGTAATTTCTTAATTAATAAGTTTATATTTAATTATAGGATTCTTAAAGCAACTTACTGTATCTCAGTGAAAAAAGTAGTCTATTGTTAGTTTCCTATATGAAAGTTCAGAAAGTTAACAATTCAGTATTGAATTCTGTAGACTTTTCTCTAAGTGATATTAGCTTATATAATTTACAAAAGTTATAATTAACTTCTGCCTCACAATCAGCCAGCGGTGAGAGGAAGATGGATGAAAGATTTGGAGATGGCAATAAAAATGTTAAAATAGTTTGACTTTTTTTTTTTTTAAAGGTGGAGCTCTTCCTCCTAGAATGTGTCCTGCAGTTAAAGAATTGGAATTGCGCTAACTCTGCTTTTACGAAGTGCTTTTACAATGGGCCTGAATGGGTTACATGGGATATTTCAGGCGAAATTCACGCTTTTTTCCCCAGTGTATAGCTGAGGTGGAGACACCGATGTCTGAAGGTAATTGCTCAGCTACAGCAGCCAAATGCCACAGACATACAAAAATGTTGATTTATGTCACACAAAAGCAGCATGGAAAGAAAGCACCTGGCTCAAGTGTTCTTTTTCATTTTTTTTTTTCCCTTCTTTCTGAGTTCCGTCAAAAGAAATGATACAGAGCCAGCCTGACAAGTGAAACCAAATGTTTGCAGGAAGACTGTCAATTTTAAAGCAGACTCAGGTGTGGATGTAATAGTCACATCAGAAAAGACTCACTCCCTTCACAGCTGAACCAGCTGTTACTACTTCAAATATTCCTAGAGGCTGCATAAACACAAACAGCAAAATCTTCAATACCTGTTCTTGGGAGGTTCCAGACTGGCATGTTCCTTCATTAGGGCAATAAGAGCTTCCTTAATGAGAAGAATGAAAGAAAAAATAGAAGGGAGTACATTAGTCTCTTGTTCTGCATACGTTATCACTGTTTATAACATCAAAAATTTAAACTTCATAAAATTTCCTTTCTCAGACTTCTTAAATGGTTTCTGACATGACATAAGTTTGGACCAACTGCCTTCAGCATCTTTTTTGATCAGACGTGATGTGTCAGGAAACTTCTATAACAGAGAGACTTTGTATTAAAATTATGGTATGCTCTGCTATCATGTTGTGAAGAAAAATGTGAAAATCTTGGTCTCTGATAATTTCAAAAAAATTTCATGGAGAGGTAAAAATATTATGTCTTTCTGACTGAATAGCTTATTTTATAATGTAGTCACATATAGATATATATTTTCCTGTGCATATTCTTCCTTAGTCAATTTTAAACTAGTGGCCAAATTTAAACACATTTGGGAGAAGAGAAAAGATCCTCAGAATAATCAAATATTTATCAGTTTCAAGAAAATAGGCAATTAGATGAGACAGATTTGTCTCATCTGTAGTAGAAGGGAAAAATGGAGTGGATATCAGGTAATCATCCTACAACAAAGAGTGCAATCAAAAATCTTGGCCTACTAAAGGACCTGGAAGGACATAGTCATAGAAACTGGATTCCATTAATTTAGGAGCAAACAGAACAATTTGTCCTTATACTTGCCTTAGTTATTCTTTTTTTCTTTTGTCATTTCATGTGACTTGAAAGAATATTCAAAGAACATTACAACCAATGATGGAGCATCAGAAGAGCTCTCTCTTTTTCCTACATAATAAAAGCATTAAGATACAACTGTGATCTCCAAAGGCCAGATACATTGGCTGATCCTGGCAGAATGACCACATAAGTCTGTAAGAAATTTGATTATGGATGTAAAAGTGATTCCCACAGCCAGAAATTTTTAAGTTTGAAAGGAGATTCCTAAGCACTCAGAAGCTTCAAAATGTTGTAAATTGAGTGGAGAGGAAGGTGAAATGCAGTGAAGTGCTATAAATATCCATACTGAAAGAGCATACATCAGTGATTCTCATCCCTTTTCATCCAGAACTTCTACACAAATGTACCGAATGAAGTCTGAATTTGTCTATTTATTCTAGTTATCTCTAGGATAAAGCCTAGGGAGGTCATGAAAAAATTATATCCTGTTAGTTGTTCGGAATAGGTCCAAGGGCTAAAATTTTCTCTTGATTCTGGAGGGCTGAAGAGCTAAACATGTTGACAGCTGTTCTGAGCATTAGTATCCTCTGGAAAGAGGGGATGATTTTTCATTCTCTTCATCCATTTGGAATGGATTCACCTAAGGTTTGCCTGTTTTCTTTCTTTGATCTACCTTTTTATTACAGTTCATATTTTCCAACTATTTTCACAGTTTTCTAGTGAAACATTCCTGAAGTGTTTCAAAGCAGGATTTTATTCTCCAGAGCATTGCTGTTGGATGCTGAAATGGTGAGAACCACTAAAGAAATACCCAGGCCACATGAAAAAAGCTACTAATAAATAGTACATAGAAAATAAGTTGGATTTGTGCTTATTTGAGTATCTATGACCTCAGCAGGGTATTATTTTAGTTGTACGTAGCCATATTATAAAGCTTTTATATTCTCACTTGGATAGGAAAATAACACACACAGCAAGAGGAGATATGACAAGTGACCATGAATGCATGGGAAATCTTGGAGCTTAAGTGTATAGATTTGAGTTGTGAATTATTAAGAGACATACAACTTGTAATGCTTATCACCAACACAAAACACAAACACAAAATCCCAAAGTGATGTTCAGAAGGGATAACTTTCTTTGTAGTCAAGTATGAGAACCAAATTGGCTTTTTGGAAAGTATAAGTGGAATTCTTCTTCTAGATGCTTCTGCACAGGGCATTCATTTTATCCTTAGAAAAAGATCTAAGATAGATGGAACAAATAATTGTTTGGAGGTACATGTCTTTCTTCACTGATCATCAGAGAAACCTATCTAATGCTTTTAGAGTGTTTTTTTAACAGTAAATTGAAATGAATCTCCCACTCAATAACCCTTTAATAGCCAAAAGCTTAAAGAAAACATCTTGACAGATATCTCATGAAAATACCAAGACCTAACACAGTATTCAGAGTGGTTAATGTCACTCTCTGGAATCTTCTGTGAATAGATAAATGCATTTAAAGTACAGATAATCACAACACTGTGTGCTAACAGTGTTTGCTGTTTCCACATAAACCAGATGAAGCCTGTGTTCTGGATGTTTAAATCCACAGTGCATATCAGAATTTGTTGTTACTTTCTAGTAGCATATGTACTAAAAAGACTTACTGAATGCACCAACTGCATTGAAAAATAGTATTTATGTATCAGTCTTGCCATGGCTCGTATGGCTAGAAAAATATTCCTTAAGAGTTATTTGAACAGCAGTTTTCTGCATCCTAATTTCTATTTTTCAATGGAAAATTGTATTTCAACTATATAGGAATTTTTTAATTTAATAATATTGAAAAAAATTGATACCATCAAGCAGGGACAATAGAAATAAAAATAAAGGATTATCAATTAGATGATGGTGCTCTTTATTAAAAAAAGGCTTTCCACCTGTTTTTTATGGGTGGGGCTTATTGTTAATCATATCTGTTTAATGATATTATAAAACTGACATTAGAAAATAAACACTATTATCTGTTTAGTCCTTCTTAATAACACTGGTTGATTATGAATTATAATGATTCAAATATGAAATGAAGATGATCCCTTTTAAATGAAATTCCTTTGATTTGGTAACAAAATCTTATATTTCCTGTGTAAGAGACTTTTCTTTGATTTGAAGAAATATTGCTACTAGGGGATATACTCTAGGCCTTTGTTAGTCTTGAGTAGTCTTTTTAAGAGCTATTTGATATAGTCCAGAACAGATACTGTAAGCTTGGAGTAATACGTAACTTTGGTGGAAATGTAAGAAATTAGAAGCAAGAGAAAAAAGTACTTTGTATCTTTGTATTTCTTTTTCCAGAAAGATTGAAAAAAAAACTCCTTACCACTTGAAGCAGAAGTAAGGTAATCCTAGCTACATTACAAGCAAATTCATGCCCATGTCACTCTTTTTTTAGACTGGGACATCGCCATTGAGAGGCTGGCTTCCTCAGCCCGTCCAGGGAATGAATTGATTTCTAAAGAAACAGCACAATGACTTGGTGTTGGGCTGTTCTGCTCATCAAACCTGACAGGGAAGGTGTTCAAGGTGTGGTTAAAATTCTCTGCTGTTACTTGTTATGCCTGAACCATTCATTTATCAAAACAGTATTTTAAAGTTGACTCAAATTTCAATTTTTCATTTTTGTAAAATAACATTTTCTACATGTTAACTGAAAGCTTGAAAATCATAGTAAGTACTTGGTATTTAGCTTATGTGTAAGAGTAGGGTTTTTTTTATATGTGGAGATAGTGAAAGTGCATGTTTTAACATTACTGTCAATCATTTTCTTACCATTCTCTGAGGACCAAGTACTCATTAATTGCTGTAGCACTGCAGATCATAAATACCTGTTCCCAACCTTCAGACACTGTTAACTTTTCTCATTCATATATGGAATATTAAACTTCTTCCTACTATTTCTTCAAGTATGAACAATGGAGTGCATAGTCTGAATGAAGTATATGCTACTTTTAATTAGAACAACGTATCTTATACTGAAGGTATAGAGATCAGATATGACTTCCTTTCTCTAGTTATCTTCCAGGTGTTATTAGGACTTTGTGAGGGAAGAATAAAGTAGAAAGTATGGTTTAGCTTTTTTATAGATGTGAATCACATCACTAGGAGATAACACTATATTATTTTTCTGGAATGACAATGAACACGATCACCTTAAGAAGCTCCCTTTGATGCAGTATTTAAAATGATAAGTGCAGGATATGTTAGGAATAAAATAGAACCACAGATGGTGTTTTGGTTTCTCTGCCCCATTCTTCAAATACTGAGAATAAATAGATAAATGGAAAACCCACCTGCATTTTGGAAAAGATTGTATAAAATGTTAAAATATTTAATTTCCTGGTTTGATTCTGAATTAAAAACTTCAAATCGTAAACCCAATATTTCAAAACAGCAAGAGTTTAAGTTAAATATAAACAAATATTTAATACGTGTCGTGTTTCTGAATAGTGGTATTGCTAGGACAAGTTGAGATGTGTTTAAAATTCTGGTATAAATTAATACATTTAACGAGCCCTTCCCACTGGTTTATTGAGGACACATGCTTATTCTTAGGTACATCGTTCTCTTTATTATTAATATTTACATCATAATATTTTAGAGAGAATACATAGGTGGCTCCCCTGCACTCACTAAGGTGAGTGCAACTTGTACAACCCATGGGGAAGGTCTGAGCACCAGTGGCATTTTTCTTGTTTGACAAAGGTTCTCTGTGTGGTTCTCCATGAATGACTGAAACTTATCTGACAAGTCAGACAAATGACAAGCAGGAGAGCATATTGTCCTCCCCACTGTGCCTATGTGGCACTGATACTCAAGGAGAATAAATGACTTAACCCAGACTTAAAACAAATACATGGCACTGTTGATTACTGGCATGATTCCAGTGCAGTACTTCAGCTGCAAAAACATTAGTTCTGTTTGGTCTGTGGCCTTCGCCACCAGAAACTATTTGCCTCTCTTTTGTTAAGGCTGAACAATAAGGATTCTCGCTTTCCTAAGAAATTAGTGTCAGCTGAACACAGAGTAGCGGCTGGGGATGCCTTCTATCTGGTGTGTTGGAGAGTTCACTGGAGATCTGACTTATCACTACTGTGAAAAACCTTGGTGATCAAAACACTGAGCAACTGAAGTCCTGATTCAGTTTCTTGTTTGGTAGCTAAAGAGCTGGCACTATGTCACTAGCTTGACTAGGCGAGGACTCATTAAAGTGGTTGTTGTCATGTAATGATTAGGACCAATTATATATGCAGCCACTGTAAGATGTCTAGCTGCAGCTTGGATAGAGAAAAAAAATGTATGCAAAGAAGACTTGCTTGGTGAAGAAGAAGAGCTCAAAATAGGATATACAGTAATAAAAAGAGTATTTATCCAAAAGCCAATAAATTAAAAGTGTATACAGTTGAAAAAGATTTGAAGATAGATGATAATAATTATTTCAATTGCTTCTGAGAAAATGTTAAGGTATGGTAGTGTCTATGTTGACTGCGACAACACAACTTATCTTCTAATAGTTCCATTTGTATTTATTGGCATCTATCTTAATGTCCTTTCCTAGTGTGAAATTTTACATGTTTTTTCTCAGCTGTTACCTCCAACAAAGCAACAACTTTCCTGCGAAAAAAAACAATAATTGTAGACAAATGGAGAAATGCATCTGCATTTGCTATGACATTACAAGATAATAATGATATTCTCTGTCAGTGTGTCTCTCTCACTCCTCTCTGTTTTCTGAGTGTATTTTTTCCCCTTTAATATTTTTGACAGGTGGATTGAGATCAGAATACCAGATTTGCATAATTCAAATGAGAAGGTCATGTAGAGAGGGATTCTCTTGTTTGAAATGCATACAGATTTGAGTGATGATTTTGTAAGTCTTGAAACCATTTCACTTTCTTAAAGGTGAATCCTGATTGAGCTCTTTGAACTTAAAAAATAGTCCCATCAACTTAGCGTGTGGACTAAAAGATCTGAACAACAAACCTGTTTTTCACCTGTCCTGTAAGGAAAACCTTTGAACATTAAATAGCACAATAGCATTTGTGTAGAGGCAGTGAATTAACAAGGGAAACTGAAGCTGAAGCTTAGATCCCAAAGAAATAGGACCATGTTGTTACAATGTCTTCCAGACTGTTTAAGTATGTGTTGCTACCAGGGGAAAAGTCAAAAACATCTCCTTCATTTTGTTTAGCTCTGCCTGTGTTTTTAAATAGTGAAAGAGACAAAGTTGGCAACAGGCTGAGGAGTCATCACAGACAAACAGGCCAACTACAGCAGCAACATGTACAATGCATGCTGAGGTCAGATTTGTTCCCTACCTTGCCTAAGTTCCACATTAGTCATCTCCTACATCTGTTATGTTGCCTGTTTCATCGGGTCTTGATGTTCCCCATAGCTTTTGCTAGAGGAGAAAATCTAATAAGAAATGTGGATGGACTGAGAGAACGTGCTACTGTTTCTTAAATTCAGTAGATATTTGTATTGAGAATTATGAATAGTTAAAATCAGCATTTGAGAGCACTGATTTTCAATTGGATGTACAGTTGCATGTTCCACTGCTTAAATAGGGTGTATTTGCATGCTCTCCTGTTACTCATAGCAGAGGAACTGAGGCAGAGTTGCATCGCACTGGTATGGTAAAATGCCTGTGACTTCTGAGTTTAGGCAAGAAATTCAAGGTTTTAGATGCTGTCTTTATTTAAAAGTCTATTATTTGCTTTTTTGGTAATAATAGATACTTTTTTCGCTTCGGAGCTTTTGGAATATGAGCATCACTAATTAAATGAATTAGTAGGAGTTAATGAAAAGGTAATAGTAGGAGTTAATGAAAAGGTAAATGATGGCTTTTATTGTAACACAGAGGGTAAAAACTGAACTCATTCAAATCAATGGCAGAAGTCTAATAACCTCCAAGAGAAACAGTTTCATAAGTAGTTTTTCATTATCAGAACTAAACATAAAACTAACATTGAATTAATCCACCTCTCACAGAACTGAGTTGGAATTAATCTGAGTGGCCACAGCAGCAAGCTACTATTGAGAAAAAAGATAACTTTGATGGGAAGTTATTAATCTGGTCTCCTGCATTTTATGGGTTATGCTTACATAACAAGTTATTGCCAGCAGAAATAAGAATGGCCACCAAAATTATTAGGATGTTGCTTGCTTTATTACTGTAAGTAGTTTGGTTGATTCCAAAATATCCAAAGTTAATGGGGCTGCTAGTGTAAGTAGAGAGAGCACAATTTAGACCTCTAGGCATGCATATTTATGTATTGTTGTTTTGTGGAGCACTAGTTCAAGCTATGATTATTCTATTAAGCCCTTGTATTCATTCAAATTTTTCACATGCCGCTTCTATTTACAAAATGTTATTCAGGCCTTGCAAGACCTAATGAATTTTTAATTGCAAGCCAATGAAATGGGTTTTCGTGAACACTCAGAAGTAATCCATCATTAAATACACTTTACAAAACAATTCCTCTTTGCTTACCCAAATCTTACTTTCCCCTTTGTCATCACTTCACTTCCTTGAAATGTAAGAAATAAGGTACTCAGCTTTTGAATGCCCTCTTTGTTGTGAAACTTTTGAGGGTGAATGCTTACATACAGTAATAAATTAATTGCATTTTTTTCTTTTCATTCTTCCGGGAAAACCTTAGTGCTTATGGATCTTACTATTTGGGGATCATTTATTTTTATTTCCATGGCAAAAACACATTCGTGTTCTGTGAATAAAAAATTGATTTGTTTCTTGATTTGTGTATTGCCTGATTCACAATGATGTTCCACTTACCAGTATTGGTTTCACCATCCCAATAAATATCTCCTTAAAATATTTTTGCATGAAGAAACATTTTTGTGAATATCATGGTGTTACAGAAATTATGCTTTTTTGATACTACGAGTTTCTCTACTTATGCCCTTCTTGATTAAGATAAAATTGTATTGTGTTTTATACCTTAGATACTGGATAGTCAAATGTAAATTCCAGAAGATGCTTCTTGTATAGTGAAACAATAATTGAACTAGCTGAATTTTAAGCTTGAGATTATAAAGACAATTTATCAGAATAAATGCATTACTTCTAAAATTTTGGCAACCTTGTTGCCACAGTATCTTGAGTAGATTTTTGTTCTGAATAACTCAAAATCCACCATTTTCAAGGGTTTAAATATTTTCCAGATAGAGTGATAAAATCAACAGGGCATCTTGATATACAGCTTTAGGGAATAATCAAGAAATCATTATTCTATAAATCTGAATAATTGTCTATTTTAAGGAGGTAACAGAGGAATAAATTATATTAAAAATAATAATTACTTAAAAATGAAAACCCTATGCTTCACAACACAGAATTTAGTAGACTGCTAGATCTGAAATTTTTAGAATTTCTAAACATGATATAGATTATAATCTATGTCATTATAAACACATGTTAGCAGTTTGCATGAACAGGTATAATTTTTCCAAAATAAAATATGGGAACATTGCTTCTCATTATCCCCAGTATTCTTTGACTGGGTTTTATATTTGAGATATATATATAGCAACTCATAACTTGCAATTTTAGTTTACAGAGGGAAAAAAAGCACTGAGAAAAATTATACAAAAGAAAACGAAGTTAAATGATTTTGAGCATGATACATAATGTAGTGAAAAGTGATACTGTTACCAAATAAGAGGGAAGTGAGCTCCAGCAGTGGAAAATTACAGCCTGTCTGTAGACGTAGTTGTTTTCAAAATAGATCTCTGGAACCCCCACTCAAATTCATGTTACACTCTTTAAGTCCTTTTCAAACAGGCAAGTTTGATAATATGTTTTAACTATGTTAATCAGCTTTTCCAAATGAAAATGTAAGCCTCTGAATTCTTGGCATTGACAGAAAACAAAACATAGTAATTTTTTTCTTTCAAGATTATCAGAAACTTTCATGACTAGAGAAGTGATAGAATTAGAAACAGTGGTGTTTTATTTTGGGGCTGGTTTTTTTTGTTGTTTGTTTTTTAGAAAAAAACCTGTCATTGAAGAGGTAAATTGGTATATGTCAACCATTACTTAATGAAGCCTATAATTCTCTTTTTTTTTTTTTCCAGAACAATAAAGGGTAAAAGAACAAAGTCAGTTATTTTTGTGTGTGTGTGTGTGTGTGTCATAGCATTAATGTTTCTAATCCATTGGAATGAGGGTGCAAAATCCTCTTTACAAAGTAAAGGGCAGGACCTAATGCTTGTGTTATTAACTAACATTTAATAGTTCAAGGGACCTAGAAAAAACATCAGCATTTTCATAACCACATGTGACATAAACAATCCATTGATATGGGCAATGAGGATTAAGTTCTGTGAGAATATGCTGGGTTATATAAACTTTTGGGCAAATACTTTTTGTAACCCGTAGGCCCCTCCCAGGTATGTGTGATGCCTGACTACAGCAAGTAGGTGCAATCCCCTGGCAAAGTAGGGAGGATACATAATACAGAAATCCTGCTTTCAGATTTGTTTGAGAAAACAGTAAGGTAATTCAGCAGAGAACCACACTATCTTCAGGAACTTCTCAGTACCCAGTCCCAAGGATGTCTGTACAAAGGCTTTGCCTTTGTCTCTTTTGTCAGTGTTTCAAGGGAGACACCTCACAGCTGTTCTCAGCTAGATAGTGCCATAGACAGAAAGTAAGGGAGAAATAGGGATTTAGATGTAAAGAATACTTGTTTATGAGATAGGAAGAAAACATTTGGAATTTAGTCTAACTGAATGGTCTTCATAAACTTATTCTAAAAATGAGGTTCAGTTTTTGTTGCATTTCTCCTTCAAAAATTTTGGAGGGTTTTATCTCCCTTTTACTGGTAGCTGTTATATCCTTTGCAGTCCGAAGACTTTGTCATACATCATAAGACAGATCCCTACTTTGTTAAATATCTTCATTTCTTCAGTGTTCACAAGAACTCATCTCTAAAACAGGCTTCTTCATGCACTGTTCAAAACAGTCAGAAGGGAATTCTTTTCCAGTTTTGCAGTTTTGGCTGAAGCCAAGACTTATTTTTCTACTACCGTGTAAGTCTGTGTATGGAATTTCAGCACTTTCCTGCGTTGCCATGAAGTACAAGGTTTGCTCTGATCTTTCTGTTCACAACAGTAAGCACACCTGTAGACCTTCAGAGGCAAACTGCATACTGCTGAGCAGCCTTTGTTGGTCTATTCTGAACTTTAATTGTGAATGATTGTGGAAAGCTACAGAATCTGGCAAGAAAAACAGATTTCCAATTTTCTTTTTGCTGCTGCTTCTTCCTTCACTCACCTATACTTCCATCTTCTCTATTACTGCCCAGAGATTTCATGAGCTGTATTTACTGAGAATAATTTCCATTAAGACTGCCTGAAGACATAAACTGTTAAATGAGAAGATAATTCTTAGTTTTCACAAAACTGATAACCTAAAAACAAAACTCTAATGGCTTAAAATTCTTTGTGAGAGAAGGGCATTACCCATGAAGTAATAATAATTTGATACCCTTTGTTCCTCACTAGAGAATTCTTTTTTCTGCCTGCACCAAGAAGTATTTTGGAAATCCACAGAATAGAATGCTTTCATGACATCCAAAGCACTGTTGAAAATGCCCATCATGAACATAGACATTTTACCATGGAAATGGCCTGTGACTACTTGATTTATCCAACTTCACAAGATGCTTAGAGGTATTTCAAAGCTATAAAATAATAGAATTCTCAATATAGTAACAAGCATAATCAATAAAGAAACAAATTAATACTGAAGAGCATTAGTGTATTAAATCCTTAAATCGATGGAATTTGGAGAACTTGGAGTGGTTAATATTCTTATGTTTAAAATTACTCATATAATTTGTTATTTTTAGTATTTTGTGGATTCAGCAATTAATTTTTATAACAGCGATCTTGATAAGTTTCTTAAACTGAACTGTGCGTTCTTTTGCTTGGTAATCTGTACCATTTAACAAGACTCTGTAAAATGTCAGTAACATTCTCCTTTGTTAGTCTTGAATATTTGAGCAATTTTCTCTGACTTGGATTACTGTAGCTTAGTAAACATTTTTCTCAACAGTTTTGTGGCTTATAATATTGCAGTCCTGTCATGCAGGTCTTGGTGAGTTTCAGTTTGTGATATGTAGGGAGAACTGCACTCTTTAGGGGTAGAGTTTCCTTTGCTGTTGCTCTGAGAACGTGGAGCTAGTCCTGTGAGATGCTGAGTCTATCTTAATTTCTTAAATTTCAGTTGGAATTTGCAGTGCATTGCAGAACGCGGGGAAACTCAAAATTACCTCTTAGGACTATGGATGGCGAAAGAAAAAAATACAGATGTGTCCAGAGGTCCTCAGACTGACGTGTATCAGTCAAGTATGTTGAAAGCATAAAAGAAAAATGCATCATTTTACAGGTAACACTAGATTTTCCATAGTTGACTATGTCAAATCTTCTTTATCCAATTATATTGTTTCTGCTTACCTCTATATGTTAATAAACTATGCTTTTCCTTGTTCTCTTTGTTTCATGGAATTGTTCTCTTCAGAGAGTCTGGTATGATGCTATATTTTGGTTCTGGGAGAAAAACAATGCTGACAATGCACCAGTGTTTATAGCTGCTGCTAAGCAGTGTTGTACAGAGCCAAGGCCATTCTCAGTGAAGGGCCAAGGAGCTGGGAGGGAACAGAATTAGGACAGCTGACCTAAACTGGCCAAAGGGATATTCCATAGCATATGACAACATGCAGAATGAGTTTTGAAGGCGATGGGAGTTCATCTCACTCTCTTCTGCTGCTCAGGGCCTAGCTGGGCATTGGTCAGGGTGTGGCGAGTAATTGCTTCTGCATCACTTGTTATATATATCCATATCTATATATATATATTTGTCATCATCACTATCCTTTTCTTTTTGTCCATCTTAGTAAATAGCTTTGTCTCATCCTACAAGTTCTACTTTGTTTTTCTTGATTCTCTCTCCCATCTCTCTGGGAAGGTGGGAGTGAGCAAACGACTGTGTGGTGCTCAGCCATCTGCCAGGTTAAACCACAACACTTGCTCATAGCAGTAATCATGCTTTCACTGTATTCCCTTAATTTGTTTAAAGTGTATTATACTTTTCCAATAAACAAAGACAATCCATTATGGATGTTTAATTTTATATTTATTTTTATCTGTATTGAATTAAAATAGAATAAGCATCAGAAAAATTGAGCAATAACTTAAATCATAAAAGGATTTATTTATCATAGGAAGCACTGGAATGTTACAAGGACCTTCATGAATCTACTTAGCTTTCTAAGGAAAATATACCTTGTTGTCTCCCTAAACACATTTCATCTACTGGATCAGTGCCGTGTACCAGGAGTGGAGAATAGCTAAATTTCTTACATTTAATTTTGAAACATTGGGGAGATTTTTGTTGTTCATTCATTTTCCAAATGCCTGAAGAACTTTCTGTAGTTGGTCTCAGTAATCATGGGACTGAAAATGAATTTTGATTATGTACTCAAAGTACTGTCATGATATAGGGCTGGACGTTGTTTTTTTTATTTGTTATGCCATAAGAAATGATCGACCTCAGCAGTCAACCGATGAGCAGGATAATTCAAGGAAGAACTGACATTCCTTCAGGCCAAATTGCTTAAATATTCTTCAACAGAATTATAAGAACATGAGAGAATTTTGGAGAATGAATAAAGGTCAGTTGGTCCATCAAGATATATTCTTTTTTAGCAGACTGTTTCCCCTAGGATGATATCTAATTGTTTCTTGAATGACACTGGTGATTTTCACCTCAACAAATTTGCCTGCAGGCTGCTTCACGCATTTATTATTCTGTACATGAAAAGGTGATTTCTGATATATGTGCTGAATTTATTTTTTAATTTCCATTTATGTTCTTTTGTCCTATAATCTATGTTGGAATGAAAATAATAATTTGAGTTGACATTATCTGTGGCAGTTAAAACTTCATATGCTTCAAAAAAGACAGTTCTACTCTGTCCTTAAAATTAGATGCCCACATTTATTATGTAAGTAACCATGACTGCATATCAAATGGTAACAGGGGTCTCCCTCAGAAGATGTCACATCAAAATCATTCTTTCTCCCTTAAATGTGTTTTGCTGATGTTGCTAATGCTCTGACCCCCACTGACCAAAAAATGTCCAATATAGAACATCTGATGACATTTGATGTCTTTTTTGTCAACGGCAGAAAGGAAAACAAAAGCAAGATGTACTTTAAACTTTTTGCAAGAGGCAAAAACGTGAGAGATAGGAGATGGGGACATATCAGTAACAGGAAAAAGTTCACTAACTCTTTTATACTTCTTTTTCACTTTGGTCCAACTTCAGCTCTGGGTGATTAAAAAACCAAAGCAAACAAACAAAAAAAAAACCCAAACACCCGTTAACTAAATTGGATTGTCTAAACTGCCTAACTTTTACTGGAATCTGACCAGGGTTATTACCCATAATAGAAGAGTGCCTAACCTTTCTGACGTTCTGCAGCTTTTACCCATGATGGTCCAGACAGCCCAAGGAGTTGATTAGGAAAGTCTTTCACAAGCATATTCCTTTTTTTTGTCTGGCTCTAGAAATCCAGCATAGACAGGATTTAGGTGTACATCCCAGCATCTATTGCTGACGCAGTTTTGTAGTCGCCATTGCCACTTTTTCTGTTTTCCTGTGGACATAAGAATCAGACTCTTCCTCACTCAACGATTACCTTCCAGACATCCTGTCCTAGTTCCATCCATACTTATTCTTTATCCACAGAAATCTTATGTAGTTTAAGGGTGAAAAATTGACCACCACGAGTGAAAAACTTAGATAATCCTGTGTAAGTTAGTGTACAGCTTGATGGAAATGCATGAGAGTCCTCCATCATTTGCATGTGTCTTACATGGAAAATTTATAAATCAGTTTCTATATATGTATATATGGATGCAGTTGTGTAAAGGAACAAACTGGTTTCAAAACTGCAATAAAATATTTATAGGATAATATAGTAGAGCGCTTTAGAGAGGACTTCAACATTTCTGGTAATTAAGCTTTAGAGCAGAAGGTGCATTATGTTCTGTGCTAAAAAATCCAGCATTTTTATCAAAGTCTCCAATTTAATCAGCAAATAAATAAATAAATAATCACCACCATGTTCTAGTCCTGAAGGAGCTTTCCTTCCCTAAAAATGTTTCTATTAACTGTCTTTCCAACATGTATTTGGTATAGCATTTCAAGTTACATCTGGATAGAAATGCAAATGGTTTCAGATGTCACTGTTGTGAATCTCTTATCCATCAAACGGTAAAAATTTTATCAAAAAATTTTACCAAAAAAATTGTTACATGGCGAAAAAATGAAACAGGAAGATTTTTGTTCACCTTCAATACCTAGATCATCTATTTAACCTAGAATCATTCCTAGGTTCACAAAGCATCCCTGCAGTATATCTGGTACAAAATACTTGCCTTAGCAGTTTGAGTTTTGAATACTAGTTCCTATTTCTGATTGTGCAAATCTGGTCTTACTTCATTTCCCAGAAATGGATATGAACATGGCTCACAGTTACTGAGTAGATATATTGTCTCATATGATATATGATAACCATTTACTACTATCAACTCCTCTTTATTTAGATTGAATTGTGGAAACAATTGGTGGCCATACCATTCATGCTGAAAAAGAGGAAAACATTCTGTTCAGTCACTTGTTTATTGCTGACAACTTGTGATTCTTCATTGCAATTCTAATGGCCTGAATTTCTCCACAGCAGTTTACAATATAGAGATTTTTGTAATCACTTCTGAGAGTGCTGCTGGTAGAAAGGGTCAGGTTTGTTGTTTTTTTGTTTTGTTTTGCTTTTGTTTTGTCTGTTTTTCTTTTTATTGAAAAAAATGTGAAATAAAAAACTAGATTGCTGAATTATTTCCAGTGTTATCCTATCAACTCGTAGAACTCAGTGAAACTAATTTCAAAGAAATGTGATTAATACTGATGGGAGGAAGAGGAGAAATAAATATTTTTAATACAAACATCGAAAAACTGTAATGTGACTTTATAACCTCCCTATTTTCTTTTAATAGAATTCATCTTAGCAAAGACTCTTTATGTAGAAGATTTTGTGTAAGCTCTAAATTAGTGTCTTTGTGTGAGAGGATATGTTTTAGCTTGTATCTGTTTCAAATGATCTGTGTATCTCTCCTAAGAGATAACAACTGTATTTGAGTAAATTTTTTACATATATCCAAAGGCGACATTTTACCTGAAGGCTGCTCCGAAAGCAATACCTCCTATTTTATTTTCTTGGCCCTCAATGTCAGAGGTGGATGTTGGTGGTATGGCAGTAGAGGTTGAACCTTCCTGCCAATATTCCATTGCATATTGTCGGTATGCAACTGATGGCAGCAGAGGGGCAGTCTGACAAAATGGTGTCTGACATGAAAGTGCGTATGAAGAAAAGGTGTGTCACTGAATTCTTCCATGCGGAAAAATTGGCACCCACTGGCATTCATCAATGCTTGCTGAACATTTTTAGAGATCAAATAGTGGATGTGAGCACAATGAGGTGGTTCATTTCAGAAGTGATGATGGTGACAAGAAATACAAGACATGTTCTAGACATCTGTGCAGATTCTTATGAGCACAGCATGCAGGCTCTTGCTCACTGCTGGTGAACACGCATAGCTAATGGTGGTAACTATACTGAAAAATAGTGGTTTTTTTTTGCTTGATAGAGAATTTAATCTATCTAATAGTGTTATTATATTTTTTGTATCTGTTATAGTTTTCATGGAAAAAAGTAGGAGGCAATAATTTCAGAGCAACCTACTAGCCAAATTAACAACATTTGGTTTCATGGATGTAAAATAAGGTCAGTTGTGCTAATCAGACTAGAAATTACTCCCCTGTGAAGACCAAAACATTGCTGAAAGCGAAGAAATTGCAGAAGTTTAGCCAGAAACTGAATTTGGCATGTTTGTTGTAACCTCAAATGATGTGCATTCTTTATCTGTTCTTAGTGATGACTAAATTTTTATAGGTACTTAATTCTTTATTTTCCAATTCTTTATTTTCTTAAATTTAAGACTTCAATTTGGAATATTTTGAATTAAACTGAGCTACTATTTTAAGGTTCTTTATTCAAGAATGCTGATTGTTGTTTTACCTTTTTAAATCACTGTTTTATTTAAAGCATTTGTGCCCAAGAATTACAAGAATTTTTACCAACTTATGTGACTTAACATTATTGTTTAATTTTGTATTTCTTTACCTTCAGGTAAATTGGAACCACTGGTGCAGATTTTAGAGCTAAAATAATTTTCTCTGCTAGAAGGAACAGATTATTACAAGGTGGTTCAAAATATATATAGAAAGTGTGGAAAAGTTGTTTACAGCAAATGTACTTGTTAGCCCTGTGATAATTGCCCACAGTGCTTTGAAGATATAAACATAAATATGTCATATGTATTTATGCACAAATTTCATCTAAGAATATCTCAGAGTTGTCCTAATAGCTAGCAATACATTTTCTAAAGCAAATTGTTATCTGGGAGTAAATTGCATGTTGGCTTCATATTTCTTCCTGCAGTCACTCATATATCTCTAGCTGCTCTTTCTTCTTTCTGCTTTTTCCTTTTTGAGCAAACACATTCAACAGCTGTGGAAACAAACAGGGCATACTTGGCAAAAGTAGGGACCAGATGCCCAACTCTGAAATGCTTGTGCTAGCAGCAGCATTTGGTCTGTTGCTAACTCCTCGGTGTCACCTCTGCTGGCTCCTTTTCCAGTTTCACTACTGGCAAGCAACAAAGGTGCATCTGGAGATGCTGTTGGGGTCGTGCAGCTGTGGGGCTATCTTGGCTCCTGTGCCCATATTTCTCCTTTCTATTTAAATGTGATTTTTGCATGCAATAACATTAATAACTTGAACATAGCTAACACAATTTTTATGGATAAGCGGGAGAAATTGTGTAGCTTCATTTTTTTGTTTGTTTGGTTTTTTTTTTTTTTTTGGTTTTTGGTTGTGGCTTTTTTTTTCTGTAAGCAGATGTTATCTGTGATTACTTGCTGTCTTCAATGTCGTGGAGATTTGGATCCTATTTAATAGGGTGCTAAAGTGCCAGTTAACACCTGTCTGGCTCTGCTGCCATGCTGTGAGAATTGGAAGTGTTCCAGTTAGATTGTGCTTGGTATTGATTGCATCAGGGGGTGGGGAAGGGAGAAATGGTGGGGTACAAGAGTTCTCCTGCGACCAGCTTCACCATTGCTTTTGCTTGAAGTTACAAGTCATTCTAAAGAGGCGCTAACACTGTTAATAGCCTGTAAAGTAAATTTAGCATCCCATTGAGAATGAGAGAAAAAGGCTGGATGTGGCTCTGGGCAGCCTGGTCTAGTGGCTGGCAAACCTGCACTCAGCAGGGGGATTGAAACTAGATGATCTTTGAGGTCCTTTTCAACCCAAGCCATTCTATGATTCTGTGTGTTATAAATTAGACTATATCAAATTGATCCGCAAAAAGATTTTATTAATTTGAGTAAGCAAAAACACAAGCAAAACGCAGCGCTGGGCGGCCAAGGAGTCTCGGCTCCGCAAAATGGCGCATGCCCTCTGTCCGCGATTCCCAGTTTTTATAGTCTCAGGTCGGCGAGGATTCTCATATGTTCGTTCACCTTCTGTGGCTGCGCCTCCCTGTTGCTAGGTGTCGTCGCAGTCTTCCTCGTCCTGGGATTCGCTTGATCCGAGGCGGGGAGGCGAAGCAACGAAGAAGGGGGTTTGCGTTTTTGCAAGAGTTGTCACCAGATTAGGACACTTAACCACAGCCTACAATACCAACTGCCAGACCAGCAGAACTTCCCTTTTTAATGACACACAATTATGCAGCCCCAACCGCCAGACCAGCAGAGCTTCCCTTTCAATGACCAAACAATTATACAGCCCCAACCACCAGACCAGCAGAGCTTCCCTTTCAATGACCAAACAATTATAACTTTATTACACTGTGAATCTATGATTCTATGAAAAAAAAAAAAAGAGGAAGCTGAAGAGAAGAGAAAAGGTTATACAAGCTGACGCAGGCTGGGAAACACAGCCTTGGAAAAGGTGGAACTCTTAAACACAGATCATGCTGCCCTATATTTATAATTGGTACAAATGGAAATTCAGAGTTTTGGCTTCAGGATCTGGCTGTCATTTACGACTGTTACGTGAGCAGCACTGTATCTGATTTGAATGTTAATAATCCTTCTCTGGCCAGGATTTATTTTCTGATTGTAAGTTTCTTCTTGTTCCAGAAGTTTCTGTATTCCTTTGGGTTCAGGGTTCGTGGAGCACTGCGCATTCATTTGTTAGTTTGCTCTTTACAGTTAGCCTCTGCTGCTTGATAGGGACTTAACTTCCTTGGTATGTGTCTGTCCACACCATCAGCCATCAGTGGCAGTCCAGACTTCACTGAGACTTCAAGCCCTGAGCTGTCATATCCACTGCTGGCACATGAGCATAGACAGAATCATGTGCCTCTCCTGATCAGGGCTTAGGTCCTGTCTGTACTGACAGGATATGTGAGCTGAGTTGCAGTTTGCCTAAACTATTTAATGGTGAAGCCTGAAAGCATGCCTTCCTTTGTGGTTTAGGGTGAAGTCTGGAACAAACTGGACTGAATGCAGAGGGTGTGTGCGTCATGTGAGTGACGAAATGAATTTATGTACTGGGCTTGTAAGAAGGACAGTGAAAGGACTCAGCTGAAGAAGAGCATTTATTTCTAGGTTTGGGGAGGTTTAATATGCAATGAGAAGATGGGTAATTGGCAGTGTAGAGGCTGCCATTACAGAGGAAGTGAAGCGAAGCCTCTTATCCTTCTCTTACTCTTCACGCAGCAACCAATCACCAGAAATTGGTGTGATTGCTGGTCCATACCTGTCAGGAAGATTTGTCAGCAGCCAAAAGGTTTAGCATATTTGTTTCCACCATGTCAGTTTTCAGAATATTGTAGCATTGCTTTTGTATGTGTTTTTGTTTTAGTAAGAATATGATTATTTTTTACAGATGAAATTGTTCAAATTGTCAAAAGCAACAGTCCTTAAAATCAGAAAGGAAAATACTGTTATGTTGGCGTATGTTAATATGCTAACATACAATTGCAGAGGAGGCACAGTTAAAATTGTTCTTTTCAGTAGGTATTTGTAATCATTTCAATGACTTATTATGCCTAACATTTTTTTTTTCTTATGGCCAGATAGTATAATACAGATTTACTTAGGCAGCACAATTTTGTAATGCATTGTTGAAGGTTTTAGCCCATTCTGCATATTTTTCCTATAAAGGGAAGGCACATGATTCTCATCTATTGTTTATGACATGCATCAGCAAGCTACTAAAAAGCAAAGAAGTGAGATGCTGTAGGACTTAATATGTCCATTTGCTATCATTTTAGTGCTATTAAAATAAGTGTTGATTTACACTGCATGTGGAACCAGGCTACATCTGAAGCATTTTCCCTACACTGGGGTGATGAATGTAGGGACTGAATCATCTGCAAGAATCAAACTTATTCAGGATTGGGTGACCAAAAACAAACAAACAAACAACAACAAACTCTGCTTGCCCCCCTCTCCATTTTTCAGAACTCTAAAGTGGTGATGGATAATCTAAACAATATTCAAAATACATTCATTGTTAATTTTTCCTCAGTATTATTCAGTTACAAAGCCTTACACTTCTGAAGGCCTTACTTCATTAAAAAAAAAGATGGCATATAATTAAATGTGAAAGCCCTCTCTCTACATTAGCAAGTATTGCTAATAGACATCTCAAGAGGTCCTGTAGTCCATTCTCCCCCCCAAACAGGTGTTTAGATACTCTCAGATAATTTAGAGTAACAGAATCCCGGCAAACTTTTGCATTCAGCATCTGTCTTCCTCATGACTTTCCTTCATTCAAAAAATGTCTTGTTTATTCATGCATTGTATAGGATTTTTTTTTTTCCTTTATTTCTTTGAAAGGAGGCAAAGAGGCTGGAAGATCTATCATTACTTAACAGCTCAAGAGTCATTATTGTGGACAGGACACACTTTAGCATGTTTTTGGATATATTATTTATCAAGTTCAGTTATTTTTAGTCATTGGGATCAACAAGAGGAATTGTCTGGCAAAGACAAAACTTCACAATGAAAACAGACAAAGCATACATAATGCAGGGGACAGGACATATTGCACACATAGTATAGTACACTACTGCACGTAGCGTAGAAATTCAGAAAGCAGAAAATAGAAAAA
The DNA here is from genome assembly GCF_002078875.1 of Numida meleagris. NCBI lineage: Eukaryota > Metazoa > Chordata > Aves > Galliformes > Numididae > Numida > Numida meleagris. Next base: position 92,273,797 of record NC_034409.1, read on the forward strand.
GTGAGGAAATGGGAAATGGAATGGGTGAAATGAAAATAAGAAGTGAACATGAAGGAAAGTGGCAAGATAATCTAATACTGAGGTGCAGAGTGGGCAGTAGAATTTAAAACAAGTTTGAAGCCAGTCAGTGAATCAATTAAAACCATTGAAAAAAATGTCAACTTTTAGAAAACACTATTTTAAAATTAATCAGTGGGCAGGGTGCTATATAACATGTTGTATAACTTTTATATTACAGAAAATGCTCTTCAGAGTAATGCCAATTCACGGTACTTCTAAGCAGCTTCTCCTTGCCCATATTAGGAATATTGTTGTAATTATACAATTATATTACAATTTCAAATAAATATATTTTTAAAAATAAAAATAATAAAAGGAAGTTAAGATTACATTTTCAGGAAAATGTATTGTATTACTAGAAAATTGAGAGTTCTCACTCAAATTGGTGAGCTGTTCAGGATGTACTGACTGTATATGTGATACAAATTAGTAAAAGTTGCTACATTAAAAAAAAAAAGTCAAAGTAAATAGAAAATGTCATAAATTAAAGACATGTAGATTGCTCCAAAAGCAATGCCTCCTATTGATTTCCATAGAAACTACAGTAGATAAGAAGAGCACAATATCACTAGTTTTTAACATAGTTAAGTTAAAAATAACCATTAGCTATATGTCTATTAGCTATATGTCTATATGGCTATTAATATAACCATTAGCTATGCATTTTTGCCAGGAATGAACAAGACCCTGCATGCTGCACTTGCAAAAATCTGCTCCAGTGGAAGTGACCCATTGTCTCACAGCTGCTATGACAAGTGTCATTGCTAGGAAAATGTTGCTCATGCAGTTCACCCTCAATTGGCCTGAACAGATAAAATTCAGAAGGTAACAAATCCAAACTATACAGTGGGTGTGGTAGGACAGTCCAGCCAAGACTGGCAGTGCTCCATGGTCTTCCAACTAGTATGGGGCCTGGTGTTATCGTATTGCAAAAGAAAGGTTGTCTTCTCTGGCCTGACTCTGAAAGTTTGCGTCTTCACCTTATTCAGTGTCATGATGTAGTGGACAGAGCTGATGGTTTGTCCAGGTTCCAGGAAGTCCGGAAGGATCATTCCTCTCCTATCCCAAAGGACAATGCACATCACTTTACCCAGTGAACAATACACCTTCAACTTTTTCTTCAGTGGGGAATTAACACATTGCCACTCCTTGGACTGCTGTTTTGACTCTGGCTTGTAATGGTGACAACATGTCTCATCATCAGCAATGATGTGATCCAGGAAACTGTCACCTTCAGCCTTCTATTGAATCAGTAGGTCCTGACAAATTTGCACATGGTGTTCTTTCTGTTCCTGTATGAGATTTGTGAGACCCACATGCCGCAAACTTTGTGATATTCCAACACTGACAGCATCGTTTCCAATGCACTGAAGCCAATATTCAGCTTCATTATCAGTTCCCTGGTTGTAATCCACCAATTACTTCCATGTCAGACAATATTTTGTCAGACTGCACCTCTTCTGGCATCTATCATGTGGCAGCAAAATGTAATGGAATGCTGGCAGGATGGTTCAACCTCTACTGCCATATCACAGCAAACATTTAAAAAAAAATAGGAGGCATTACTTTCAGATCAGTCCTTGTTTATCAACTGTGAGCCAGTATATGGTTATATAATTTGTATAATTTGTTTTTTCTTTGTATGATCTGGAACATGCATTAACATAAACCTTTGATATTCATTTCAGTGAATAACATTGCTTGATTTCATTAATAATATATTCTTTATGAAATCAATTGTAGTCATTTTCTTCATACATCTCAGGATAGTGATCAGTACCTATTTGGTGGCCAGTCAGTTTCTACTAAGTGAACTGGTCTCTGTGTAAGCTGAAGAATTAGCATATAGGATTAGGTCTTGACACTACTGTGACACACGCACTGGAAAAAGTGATTGCAGTTATGAAGATTTTCTTATTCGTACAGGCATGCATATTTTAATTTGGGTTTGAAAATACTTCTACATTCTTTGAAAGTTCAGGACTTGCATTCACCTTTTTATAACAGTATATAATTCACCTTTTTTTTTTTTTGTAATAAAGTGAACCTTAAGATTGATAATTTAGATATTTTCTTGTAATTCACAAAGGTACACAGTAACCAAATGATAGACACATATATTGGTGAGGAAAACAGCCTGCAAGCATTTTAAGAATTGTTTCAAATGAAATGCGCTGAAAGTTCAGTCCAGTGGGGTCCTCAATGCACAAATGGATTCATTTGTATATAAATGTATCAATGCTCATATAGCTGCTGAATTGTGTACGTCAGCAAACATGTTGAAGAATGAAGAGGTACTGTAAAGTTTTCAGCATTTGTCATTATCATGAGAATAAACCTGTACACTGTGACAAATAGGTATATAGCAATTTGCAAATAGGAGTGACTGAACTTACTGAATGGTTGAGAAATGTGCATTGAGGAATGCAAACAGGAGGAGATGGGATGGATGTGAAGCCTATTGTATTTAACAACAGGGAGCAGTTAGGAAGATATCTTAGAAACTGTAACAACAGTGCAGAAACAGAGAGCAAAACTCATAACAAAATGATGACTGGCAACATCAATGTCTATGAACAGAAAGAAGCAAAAGTGTGTAGTGTAACGTCTGATGTTACTCCAGACTGACAGTTTGGGATCAGTGTGCATCACATGCCATAGAACGTCCTCTTTCCATGTGTTTTGTCTCACTGAAAAAGAATGTGGCATGTTACCCTATGTATTTAACCTTCCTAGCATCCTTTCTTCTATATGATTGCCTTAGGAAACAAAAATAATACAAATATATATATATATACTACTACAGTCTTCAGAGCAGAATTATCTTAATGCTCATGTGAAGGTGATCAGTGTACAAAGACAGAGGTAAAATATCTTTTTATTTACACTGTGAATTGTTTCTGTAGGTTTCTTGTGCACTTTGTTAGGTTTTTTTGTGTTCTGAAGAAGTCCTACTAGTGATCTCACAGTATCGTCTATACCAGCATGTAAAAGAAATGGGGCTAATGATGCCTTCTTTCCTATGTATTTTGTCTCATGGTTGGATTCTCTTTTGCCTGGAAATGCGACAATTTTCATGTGAACAAAAGCATTCTTACTGTTTCAGTTGGATCTTGGTTCTTTATTACAAAATCAGAAGCAGGCATATTCTGCAGTCTTTTGCTTGTCAGTAGGCACTGATTAAGTCTTTTTCCTTCACTGTTTTAATGAAACTGGGAGATCTGGGAGATCTGTCCTGTTCTGTCAGACCTGGTTAAAATTAGCTAAGAATCTCAAACTTAGAGTGAGGGATCAAAGGATGAACAGATAGTTGTATATCCCAGAGGTGAGAGAGATAAATGCAAACATCTTCATCAGATAAATCTTTTTTTTTTTTTTTTTTTTTAGGAAATGAAGCTAAAAATACTGCTCATTCAATGATGTAAAATATTCTTAATCTCGTTAGAGGTTTTTGTTCAATGTGAAGTAAATTGTTCCAAACAGTCCTTCAGTTTTGTCAAGTGAGGGCAATTAACTATTGGATAAATTAGTATGAATTCTCATTACCATCACTGGTGAGCTGCTGGTGGAAGCTATCCAGGAGGGCAGGAGTAATACAGAAGATTGGGCAGTACAGTTAAATGAAACGCTTCTTCCAGAAAATGATTGGAGCTGTGTTATGTAAAAAAACTGAGCTTATGATCAGAATGGTCTGTGCTGGCCATTACAATGAACACCTGTCTGGAACCCATCTTGTTTTTCTTTTGGGATCATATTTTTTTAAGATCTGACATGAATAATGTCTCTTTCAGAGTCCTTCTATGAGAGAATATTCTGCCAGATGTGAGAATGCTGGGTAGAAAATGGCAAGGGAAATTTTAGTTGAGGGTACTGTTAACACTGTCCAATGTTAGAACATCAAACTGAAACATTCTGAATATATTCAGTAGGAATCTTTCTTATTTTCTGTTTCCTGTGTTCCCTTTGTATTCACTGTAGTGAGGCAGGTGGGTGGAAAGATGCAGAGTCCACTCTGCATGACCTCGAATTAGTGTGGTCTACAATTCTGTCTGTCTTCTGTCTTGTGTTAACTAAAACTGTTTATGTTAATTACCAGCTGGAAATTCAGGTGGATGTAACAACTGCTGCTTGTAGAAAAATACTCAAGGATGACAGAAGCTCTGAGGTAATGAAATAGAATTTTGATAATTGTAGGGCAGTGTGAACAGCTCCCAGAAGTGCTTGGTGGAGATGCAGAGATTTCTGAAGGACTTTATGAAGTATGAGAATTAGAAAAGTTGTAAGGACACTTTCAGCTTGTGCTCAAAGAACACTCGATGAGGATTACCATTAGAAGCCAAGACTGATTTAACTGACTTTACATTAGTTCTAAAGGTGATCAGTGCAAATGTAGATCTTACTGTATATGCAGTGATGAACTAGTTTAGTAAGGTACTCAGATATGTAGACAGCAGTTGAGACATTTAGGAAGGGTTGGCTGTTTCCAGCGAACTGGAAAAAACAGAGGTAAAGTTGTTTAAAATTCTTTTCACAACGCTAGACACATTATCTTCAGATAAATTTAAAAATTGGCCAAAATTCAGTTGTGGGGTTCATATAAAGAATTTCTGTGCACAGTATTATTGCTTGTCCTTTGGTTTCAATTACATGTAAGGGCGCGCAAGTCTATAAATTTCTGGATACTATTACTGCCATGTTCTTCTGAAGATATGCAAAAATGGAAGAGTAAATAAATAACTCACTAAAAATCGACTTTCTAGGGTATGCAAAATCAGAGAATAATACAGACCTTTACGGAAATTAATCGTTCTTTAGTCTCACATTTCTAAGCCACCTATTGTCGACTACTTGTAATTTGGGCTGATATTCTGTTAATGTGTTCATACATGGAAAACATTGCAAACACTAGTGAGATGTTCCTAGATTTTTGTTTGTTTGTTTTTAAATGAGATGTTTGATGGTTTGCAAAACCATTAAATAAAGCAGATATTTTCTTTTAGTATATTACTGCTACAGCATCTTGCAATGACTGTACATAGCTTATTTTCCTGTGAAGTATGGAAGACAAGTGAGGATGAGGGAAATAAGATATGAGCTGAGCCGAAGGTAATAGGTTTGTTAAAAAAAAACAAAGAAAGAAAAAAAAAACACCCAGCCCCATAAATCCACAAAACAAAACGAAACAAAACAAAACAACCAAAAAACAACCTTTAGGTCTTTTCAAATTTTCAAAGCACCTTTTCCCTTCTTCCGTTTCAAAAGACATGAAAACACTAGAAGTCTGCACATATGGTTTACACTGTTGAAAAAGAGGCACTAGTTTCAGGTTTTGCATCTTCTGGTATGTTTCCTTTTTCAAAACATTTCAGATATTTACTCTTTATGCCTCCAAATTATAAAATCCATTGAACTGTTGGCATTACTGAAGTCACTGAAGGTGTGGATTACGTCCCTAATTCCTTTGCAGTCCCTTTTGGAGGGTTAATTTAATAACCAGATCTTTCAGGTGGATTTGCCTTCTCTTTTTCCCTCTAGCAAGACTCCTTAGAACACTGTGAGGGGTTTGTAATGTTCTTATTAGAAAATAAACTGTGACAAAGTGATGTTTTACAGAGACAGACCTGTTCATAAGCCACTTCATTTTATCTATCCCTGTCCACTGTGTGCCTGTAGGGCTGAAGCATTTTGCTGTCCAACTGGAAGTAACTTTTAGTAGCTTGGAGCTATGTCATCTTTCTCCATGTCCTTAAAGGAAGTTTTTCTCCTTGCCTTAGGTCTAAGGGCTGCCTCATATGTCTACACCCACCATTTCCCTGTAGACCCCTACTCTTCTTTTCTACATCTAATGCAGCCTCCTCCTTTCCAGGCTTACTTGATTCCTCCAGAATCTTTTCCCAACTCCGTATTATCTATTGCTCCACTGTAAGTAGAGAAACTCCCTCTTCCTCCAAAAGGTTTCACCTTCTAGGAGCAACTTACCTCCTTGCTTTCGACCTCTCACTTTTATGCAAACAAGTAGCAGAGTATGCCACGAGCAAACAAAACCTTGGGCTCACTTAGTGTGGGAACAAAGAGAGATGAACATCTTGGCTGGGGAGAATGGCACTTGGGCCTGACTTCACTAATGGCGAGCAAAGGACAAGGAAATCTCTTCCTGAGTGAAATAATTTCATATTCAGGCTCTGGCCTGATCCTAGCAGGATTTATTCTAAATGTTGGGCTCCAAAATAAGGAAAATAGGTAAGTCCTGTAGTACTAGAAATATTGAAAATGCTGACAGGTGATTGTTACAAGAAATCACTTTTGCTTTATGTGTTTTACAGTGACATTTAAGTTTAGTATATATGTATATAAGAGAAAAAAAGGAAAGTCTTTGACAACTGATTGGTATAAAATTACTTGTTCTTTCTTTTCTCACACTTTATTAAATATGTCTTTTATTTGCAGAAGAATAGAAAACAATCAAGACATTGACAACTGATCACGGCAAAGTGTTCCCATCTCAAAAAGAAAAGAAATAATTACATGACTTTGTACCTCGTTTCCAGTTTTTTAGATCATGCAAATAAATAAAAGCAATTTCTTTTTAAAGAACCAATATTGCAGTGTCTTAAGTGTCATGAACTGAAAATTATCAATACAGTTCAGGAAGCTACGATCGAATCTGTATTCCTTGCATAGCAAGTTTTTGATTACCTGAATTAATTTAAAAGTAAGAGTGGAGCTATAACTAAATGGCTATTTTTTTTTCTTGATGTATGCACTAAATATTACTTGGAATTAATCCAAGAGGAGAGATGGAAAATATTTTTAACAGAAACTTTGAGTACATCTAGGTTTCATTTTCCAAAATGACTCGCACACAAGTTTGTGAAACTTTTTATGTCTTAAGTATAGGTATTGAGAAGAACAGGTAATGTTTTTTCCATCTTGTTTATCATTTCTATTTAATCACTGTTCTCACAATTATTTTTATTTCTTGTTACAATTGGCAAATTTTTGAATAGATTGATGTAAGTTAAATCCTTCTGTTTTTATGGATTTCTCAGTATCTCTGTTCTGTCTGCTTTATATAATGATGTGAAAATGGTTTTTCAACTTCAAAGGTGTCACTAAATTACAGAAAGTAAACAACATTGAGTAAGAAATATGGAAAAAATCTTAGAAATTTCAAATAGTTGTTTTTACAGAGAAAAGAGTGAAAAAGATTGTGTCAATTTTCTACTACAGTGGTAAAAATTGTCAATGACAATATCCATATTGTATTCTGAATGCACTTCTTTGTAAAATTCTGGTCTGGAACACCTGGTCTTATATGTTTTGTAAAACTGAAGTGAAACAAATGCCAGTGAACCAGAAAATATGACCACATCTATATCACAACCATTTCCAGATCAAAAAGTGGATTGTATCTTCAGATTCCTTGGAAGTGATGTTGTCATCTACTTAGGGTTCCTTGCAACCTTTAAAAAGCTCCGTAGTCCTTCAAATTACTTAAATCTTGGATATTTTGTGCTTTCTTTTCATTTGCTATATGCTCTTCTTCTGAACCCCTCAAGGTTCCTTCTAAATAATGAATTAAACTTTGCAAAATAAATAAATAAATAAATAAATATATCTTCTATAGACTTATTGCAACCTGTTTGCCAGACAGTGAAGGGAAACATAAAAAGTGAATGCTGTAGTCACTTTTCTAAGAGTTAGAACCAAGAAGAAAGTGAAATCAAAGGTAAGAGCCATGAGCACATTACAGTAAATAGCAGTTTTACCTATCTTTTAGCAGTGAAAAAACAACCCCCAAAATAAAAACACGTTGAAGACATTTCCAGTGTACACAGTCAGATCTCAATCCATAATGATCTGTAAACTTATCCAAAAAAGTAAATGATTATTTGAACAGCTATTTAAGTTATTATGTGCTCTAGTGGCCTATCATGCTTATGTATGAATGGATTGAATAATGTGCACTGGTTATGTTTTTTGAATGAGCATAAGTTTTCTTAATTACTTTTCTTGTGTTTTGAATTGTAGTTTTCTGAAGACACGGCTGAAATTGCATCATATGGTCTGAGTACAAATAATCGCTCTGTCTAGTTTTGTAAAAATTAAATCTCAAAGCTTTTCTTTCATGAGTTTTATGCACTAGAATATAACTTACATTTATGTCTTAAGGAATTTTAAGATAACTTAGCTATCTCTGTCATATTTTGTTTTAGTACTACAGAGCATCACTGACTGCTATTTAATTCTGAAAAAAATTGAAATACTTATAGATAGTTATGTGATTTTATTAACCATTTAACATTTATGAGGGCTGCCCCGAAAGTAGTGCCTCCTATTTTATTATCTTGGCCCATGATGTCAGAAACAGATGTTGGTGGAATGGCAGTAGAGGCTGAACCTTCCCATCCATATCCCATTATGTGTTGTTGCCATGTGACAGATAGAAGCAAAGGGGCACCCACAGACATTCATTTATACTTGATGAACACAGCACACTTAAAGTATTTAATTTGTGTTTCAGTCAAAAACACTGTAGTTTATCCTGCACGTAATTTTTCCTCTACAGTAAAGGAGGGAATAAAATAACACTACCACATCCATGGCTTCTGGTCAATGGGACAAGGTGTCAAGCTAGATGCAAACACTAGTCTACTCTGGGAATTCCCTAACATTCTGCATTTCCAAGCTCTGATTATACTCTTGCATGCAGATCTACATCATACGAGTTTTTGTGCCATGGGATTTAGCTTTATGTTTGTCCACCCAAAGAAAGAGCTAAATTCCCAGAGTCCTCAGCAAGGAGTGAGTTACGTGTGCCATTGCAAGCAAGAGCCAATGAACCCTTTTCCATATCTTTCTGCGTCATGTATATGAAAAGCAAATAAATAAAGTAAACCCCCAGTTAGTGTAGAAACACTTTTTTTTTTTCAACAATGTGAGAAGAGTTCATGTTGATAAGTTTAATATGTCCCAGGCTACACCCTAATAATTTTGCAAGAAAATCTATTTTTGTTGTTGTTGTATTTGTTTATTTATTTTAATCCATCTATTCTTTGCAGGTATGTTCTGAATCATGACATCTGAGCAAAAAGCAAGTTTATAAATGTATTGTGGGTACCTCCAAAAAAACTTTAAAACCCTAAAATTCAGTTTTCATACCAATATGATAGTACCATTTAAAGCTAGTAATTTGAATAGATAAAATTGGCCTGTTTCTATTAGAAAGCTCTTGATTGTCTTTTTCTAATCATTTTAGGCTTCCATTTCTCTGCTGACAGGTCAAAAGATATCAGTCTTAGGCTTGTCACAGGTGCCAAATTGCATATTGCCATTTCTGGGCTTCAGGCCAGTGTAAATTTCAAAGTAGAGTGAAAAGTGAATGCTTTTCAGGCAGCCTGGACGTTATGGTATTTCCTTTGTTTGTTTTCTAATTTTATTAATTCTTGGCTGCTTGAGTTATCCACATGCCTATTACTGGTGGAGGAAATTCTGTGAAGCTTAAGGTAAAACACGCACACGTATGCAATAAAGTTCAATTTGTCACTTGGCAGTGGTTTGAGAATCACTGATACCAAGAATCCATATTTCATGAATGAATATGTCCATGATCTGAATTGACTGTCAGCCTTACCTCAGTGCCAGGGAAGGTTATGGAGCAGATTGTCCTGAGGGAGATCACGCAGCATTTGCAAGACAACCGGGGGTCAGGCCCAGCCAGCATGAGTTTGTGAAGGGCAGGTCCTGCTTGACCAACATGATCTCCTTCTATGATTGAGTGACCCACCTGGTGGATGAGGGAAAGGCTGTTGATATGGTCTACCTAGACTTCGGCAAAGCCTTTGACATTGTCTCCCACGGTGTTCTCCTGGACAAGCTGGCAGCCTGTGGCTTGGACAGGTACACTCTTTGCTGGGTAAGGAGCTGGCTGGAGGGCCGGGCCCAGAGAGTGGTGGTGAATGGAGTTAAATCCAGCTGGCGACCGGTCATGAGTGGTGTTCCCCAGGGGTGGTGCTGGGGGCTGCCCTCTTCGATATCTTTATTGATGACCTGGATGAGAGCATTGAGAGCACCCTCAGTAAGTTTGCAGACGACACCAAGCTGGCAGGAAGTGTTGATCTGCCTGGGAGTAGCGAGGCCCTACGGAGACATCTGGACAGGCTGGATCTCTGGGCTGAAGCCAATGGGATGAGGTTCAACAAGACCAAGTGCCGGGTCCTGCACTTTGGCCACAATAACCCCAGGCAGGCTTGGGGCAGAGTGGCTGGAAGATTGTGTAGAGGAAACAGACCTGGGGGTGTTGGTCGATGCTTGGCTGAGGATAAGCCAGCAGTGTGCCCAGGTGGCCAAGAAGGCCAATGGCATCCTGGCTTGTATCAGAAATAGTGTTGCCAGCAGGAGTAGAGAAGTAATTGTCCCTCTGTACTCAGCCATGGTGAGGCTGCACCTGGAGTACTGTGTCGTTTTGGGCCCCTCACTGCAAGAAAGACATTGAGGCCCTGGAGCGTGTTCAGAGGAGGGCGACAAAGCTGGTGAGGGGTCTGGAGCACAGGCCTTATGAGGAGCGGCTGAGGGAGCTGGGCTTGTTCAGTCTGGAGAACAGGAAGCTAAGGGGAGACCTTATCGCTCTCTATAACCACTTGAAGGGAGGTTGTAGTGAGCTGGAGATCGGCCTCTTCTCTCTTGTAGCTAGTGACAGGATGAGGGGGAATGGCCTCAAGTTGCGCCGGGGGAGATTTAGGCTGGACTTTAGGAAGTACTACTTTTCTGAAGGAGTGGTCAGGCGCTGGAATGGGCTGCCCGGGGAGGTGGTTGAGTCACTGGCCCTGGAGATGTTCAAGAAACGTTTAGATGTTGTGTTGAGAGACGTGGTTTAGTGGGCTTTATATTGGTGGTAGGTGGATGGTTGGACTGGATGATCTTGTAGGTCTTTTCCAACCTAGCTAATTCTATGATTCTGTGATTCAGAAAAAAAAATTGTTTGGGTTATTCAGTTTCATTTATTTCCTGTCCAACCTATGCTATTAGTCCTTAGAACTTGTTTTTATTTCCTCTATTTGATACTTACAGGTAGAAAGAAGATACTAATGTTCTCTCTTCTTCCTCTGTTTCCTGTGTGATTCAAATGAGCTCTCTTTCACTTTTCCACTCTTCTCCAGTCGTGCGTAATTTTCAAAATATGGCAAGGTGAAATTTCATTCCTGTCTAGATAATTTTTTATCAGAATGTCTTATAATTAAAAAAAAAATCACTGTTAGCACACGTATTTACAGGACTTTCACATTTTTTTTTTGTGCCAACTAATTAAACAGTAGATATTTGGATGCTGGAAATCCACATCAGTGTAGTAGATACTGATTTTGCTTTAGAGGAAGCTACTATTGACTAGGAAATTTTCAGGATTTTAAAATCTTATACATGCTATTCATTGAGTACATTCTTCTGTAAAATACTTATTTTTCTCTCTAAATACTCTATCCCTGGATTTTACTTATGTGTAGATAACTATAATCTGTAACATCAGGATCAACTGCATCGTAATAAAGGCCACTGCTGTCTTTACACTTTGGGTGAAGCTAATATTGCAGTTTCTACAACTACAGATTTTCCAAACATACCCGCACAACTTTTGCTGTGTTTTGGTAAATAGAGGGCTGTTTCAATGACTTAGATTGAATTTTATACCCTCTAAGATGTTAAATAATGAATGTGATGAGACAGATTCCCTTTGTTAGACTTGTGTGTATATTTAAATTATTTAATGACTGTCAAAATTATGTTTATGACTAAATATAAAAATGTTTTAGAATTGTTTTGCTGTAAATATTTCCCTTGAACAACACATAGCTTTTTATCAACTCAGACAGATTCTTCTTCAGTTTTTGAACAGTGTGGGCACAGGATGCTCTACATTTTTATTCAACATGAAGTCTAGCAATGTTAGGTGCACAGAAATAACAAAAACTATGGAAATTGAATTGATTTTGATCTAGAGGAGAATATACCCTAAGCAAGCTCTTATTTCTGATACTGAAATGATCTAAAATCCAAAATTCACTTTTCCATTTCCTGTAAGGCAAAACTTTCATAATTTCTTTTAACTTTTTTTTTTAAATTCTTTTAATTGTCAATTTAAACTTTCTGGCAAAAAGTTTCTTATTCCTGGGAGATGAAAATGTGAAATAATTTAAAGAAACGTGTTTCTACCTTCTGTTCATTTGATAATTTCCTTCTCAAAACTTCTGGATTGTTTGTGTCAGATACATTTCTGATACACTTATGGCAAGTATTTCATCAAGAGCAAAATATTTTTGTTTCACTTATTCAAGGCACATGGCAAATCCTCAATAGGTTTCATTATAGCAGGGAGGAGTGGTTTGAGGATCCTTCCTGCAGCTATTTTTACATGTAAGTTATTTTCAAGCCACATGTTTACGTTAGAAAATTAATAGCACTTATTCTCTGCTGAGACCAGAGTCTCTGAGGATGGATTGGAAGTGGGCCATATTGGTGCAGGGCATTAGACAAATATCACCCTCCCATCTTCTTCCCTTTCAAAACTAATTCACATGGAAATAACATAATTTGCCTGGGAGCATTAAAACAGTTGCATTCATGTGTTATTTCCCTGTATTTCTATTATTTTTTTCAGGTAGCTTTAATTTTGCTTTTATTTTTATTACAGTTTCCATTTAATTTGGCTTACATGTTACCAAATGACTAAGGAGATACCTCCCTGATTCTCTTCTGAGCTCAAAATTGATTTAAGCCTTTTAAGTGGATATCTTTTGGTTATATTAGAGAATTACACTTTTTCCCTTGGGGTCAGTGAAGGGAAAAATTCAACCAGTGCAAAAGATAACCAGTGTTTGACTCACATTTCTAACTTACAGTTTCAATACTACCCTGAGGCTTCAGCGAGTCCTGATGTTCTGGCTCCTCTTAGAATATTTCATTTTAGTGAATGAAATGCCGTTCTGAGCATCTCAGGTACTGGGTCATGCTCATTGTTTCTGCTGCTTCAAGGTGAACTAAGATTCTTGTTCTAATGCTGCAGCTGAGATACCCACTGGTGCAAGGAAAACTCTGAGTGACATGAAAACCAGTGAAGCTTTTCTCAGGTTATTTAAGATAGTTGATGTCAACGGTTTAAGGGCATTCGGCCCGGTTCCGTGATGAAGGGGACGGGGGATCCACGGGCCCACGCCCCGGAAAAAAAGGGAAAAGGGGAAAAGGGTAAGGAGATGGCCCTGAGAGCAAAGAACAGCGGCAACAATCTGAGGAGAAACAAACTAATTTACTAAATAAGATATCGGAATGCAAAGCAACACACTATAATACAATATAATTACAACTGAAGCTGATAAATCCAATACAGAGAGAGAGAATGTCCCAAAATCAAGGTAGGCCTTACTCTATTACCGACGATAAGACGGCTGGAGAGCAAGGTGCTGCCAAGACGAGAGACGGCGGAAAAAGGGACGAGGTCTTGTGATCTGCAAGTTTTTATACTGCGAGCTTTTATCTTGTCCATCCGGCTGGAAAATGGTAACAGAAGAGAAAAGTACCGTGGGGACTGTAGTAGTCCTTCTCTTCTGAGAACCAGGTACATCCACTACATGATGTTATGATGTGGGATACCAATAACCGAAAATCACAAAACCATGACAGGTGATAAAGTAAATGGCAGGAGTACGACAGCTTGCTGGTGCTTCCAGTTAGCACACCTGCACTAAGGCTGCAGTGTGTCAACGAGACATAGGGTTGTTGAGTGGCCAAAAGCCCTAGCCTCACAGAAATAAACATATACTTTTGAGTCATTTTAAATTATTTTTTTTTATTAATGAGAAACTTCTTTAAAGTAAGTCCCAGAATCCCGAGCCATAATTTCTCCTGATGTCACTGGTAAGTGAATCTTTAGTCAGGCAGTTTTAGCCTTGCCGCACACCTGGATTTGCTGGCTGAAAAAGAGAACTTCTCAAATGGCTGTACCAGTGCTTAACTTTTTGAAAGCCTTAGTAATAGAAATAAGACTGAGGAAATTAGACAGAAATAGTGTTTTGTATGTAGTTTTTAGTTTAGATAATTCCACATCCCATTTTGATGTGTGTTTGCCCAGGAATGCTTTTGTTTTGCTGTTTCTTTCTCTAGGAAAACCTACCTGTTTGGACTAGCAATCCATTAGTCCCTTGTCCTCAGTTGTGCTGGGAGTAGTTGAAGGTTCATTGCATCTTCAAGCAGATGTGTGTCTGGTGTGTGTGCCCACCTGTCTCTGTCTCTGCAGGAATGTCTAGGGATAGACAAGGAGAAGGTGCCCGTGCGCATCTAGAGGCAACTCATTTGCACTGCCCAGCAGCTATCGTTCTGCTGCATGTTTGAACTCCTCATTGTAAAGACTCTTAGTCATTACACTTCTCTGGCTAGGACTGAATTCCTGCACAGAGTTTGTCTCTCAGAAACATTCTTTACCTTATTTAATAGACTGTGTTTTGCCGTTAATAATTTTCCCCTTCTTATTTTCTCAGTCGAAAAACGACTCTTGAGAGAGCACCTAATCTAGAGCCTCCAGTGGGAACTGCTTATCAAGTGGGAGCCTCTTGGCTGAGTAAAAGATTCACCTCCGAGTCCTTCTCTCAGAAGGAAACTCAACTTCTTTTGTTCCTTGAATTACCATAATAGTGTATCTTGCAGTTGAAGTATTTTAATGCTAATAATGTAATTTTCTCCTTTCTTCCCCCCNCGGTTAGTTCACTGAATTGGTTTAAAGGCCTCTTGGAGTGTTTCCTGTCAAATAAGCTGAGAGGTGTTTTTTTTTCCCTTCTTATTTTTTCCTCGAGGTACTAATATCAGGTGACAGCCGAACCACTTTTGGTGGTAAATATTTGTTCTGGTGTCACTTCTGCTCTGTTGTTAGTGGAAACTTGGAGTTTAAATGACCATTAAGTAGTAAGAATCTAAATGAAAGACTTTCCAGTTTCTAAAAATTTGAGTTAAGTCCATTTCTTGTTAACAATCACAATTAACACAAGGGCACTTTCCAGTTTTATTGAATTTCTGAGACCTGAGTGAATTTGTTTTGGAAATTTTATAAAAAAAATTTAAGGTTTAGTTTCCTGCATGAACATTTGTCTACTAAAAAGTAGGTAATGATGTTCAATATCTTTAGAAAAATAAGAAGAAATATTGTGCTGTTGTCAGACTTGGCCTAAGTACAGCAGAAATATTTTCATTTAGTATCCAACTGCTTAGAGGGATTATTTAACTCAAATTCATCCATGATAAATATCCTTATCATAATTTATTACATAAGAAGATTACCTTAAAAAAGAGCTAGATGGCACAGTTGGTCAATACAGTAGGATGCCTTTCTGGACATCTAGTCCTAAATATGACACTGGGACACAAATGTACCAAGTTTGCTGGTCTAAATATAAATCCAAGTAGATGCTTGTTTATATTCCGTACAATTTGGCATAATTTCATGCATCTGGCAACCTGTTCAGTGAAGACCCAAGACTCAACTAGCAGTTTTGGATGGAGGTACAGTGGCACAGCTGTTTGGAGAACCTGATTTAGCATGTGTAAACTGTTCTTGGCTTTAGCCAATAGAGGTAGTTTTTCACTTCCCTGACTGCTAAAATTTATCAAATTCACACAACAAATTAGTGGAAAACAAAGAAGAATAATGCCACTGGAATTCATCAGGGCTACTGTGCCTAGCTGTTATTCCTGATTATAATTGGGATAGAAAATCTGGCTTAAATAGAATTTAGTAATAATACCCTCTGTTGTAATTTTCCAGTAGCCCAATTATCTCTCGGAATTAGGAAATATGAAAGAATAAAGTTCCAAAACCATCATTAACTTTGCAGTGTTTGGTATTAGAGGCCTGCTCTTCGGCTACTTTATGTCTGCAAAGTAGAGGGATATGCTCTGGAATGATGATGGCATTTTATGCAGGTTTGAAGGAATGCATAAAGATGCAAGGAAATCACACTTTTGGTATTTCTATTCTGTGAGAAGGGCAGTATATTAGTTTATGTATTTAAAGAAGAAGGGAAATGCTTCTTCTTGGCTGGATGTTAAAACCTTTTTGTTAGAGAAGGTAGCACATTGGTTAGGGTGGCAGAAGCCTGTTGTCACCTGATAGCATCCATACCATTGTGCCTTCCTGCTTCATACTTTCTGAGCTGGCTCTTTCTGGAGTGTAATTGATGTTTTGAGTACTTGCCTGTCTCTATTATTTCCAGCATTTCTAAAATGTGTCTTAGATTAAGACATTTGAGCTGGATGAATTGATTTCAGAAGAATCTGAATTTTTAAGGACATAATCTACAACAATGACAATCAGTTGGTAAAGTCTATGTAACTGTGCAATAGTTATTGTATAATTATATTTTACTTACCCATTATTTCATCTCGTAGTTATTTCTGAATTGTGTATATTAAAAATAAGGTACATAATATAGAATAAATCACTCAAATAAGAGAATATTTATGAGAAATTATAATACCAGATTTATTTTTATGTTTCTGTATTGTAGCAGAACTCGTGCAACCAAATTTCAATTCTTTCTTGTGACACAGTATTGCATCTTCAATACGCCGAAGTGTGAGCACCATTTTTAGGTGTAGATTTAATGTTAACTTGACTCAAAATTTTTGTTTATTTGTGTTATATAATTTTGAATTTCTCAAGAAGGAGCCATGAGTCCTGTCTCATACTTCCCAGCGGCCCAGAAGGGAAAAACACTTAAATTCCATTCCACTGTTTATATGTTTTCTGCTGTTTTAGGAGGCTTTCTTCTAGTCTACTGGCATATGAATGTTCTCTTTTTTAATGTCTGTCGATGTGACTAAGTCATTAATACATAGAAACTTAAACGTCAACTACTTTAAAATTTCCACCATGGACATTTTTCGAAGTGTTTGAGTAAGCTCAGATAGGAGGCTTGTGTTTTCATTAAGTTTATTGAGAAAGATATCTGGGTGAGAGGACAGAACCCTTTCTCTTAAACAAACAAACAAATAAATAAATATTACAATATGCGCTGCATAATGATGTGTATAGCACAGTGCAGTGGTAAAATACTATATTTTTGCTTTATAAAATATTGAAAATAATAATCTTTAGATTATCGTTAGCTCTCACATATTCTTCAGCACATAATCAGAAAACTCAGTTTGTCACACAAATCAAATACTGTTAGATGTGGGGCAGAGCCTCTGTTGTTGAAAAAGACTCATGTATTAATACTTCACATTGCTTTAAATACAGAATTTGATCTAGATATTACAGCTTTTGTACGCTTATCTCTAATGCTTACCATAAAAGTGTTTATTCCAGAACATCATGCATTATGTCTGATTTTACATTTACTCTATAACTTATTGCATTGTATCCTGTAATGACCTTAGCTGCTATGAACAGAAACTCTGCGGCTGTTTCTAGGTGCCATTCAAACATATTGGTGCTGTTAGAAATCTTGAGTAGAATTACAAAGCAATATGTTGTCTAGGAGGATGAAACTCAAATCATTTGAAATGACTGTCAACGCTGAGAAAGGAAACCATACAAAATAAAGCAGATTTAATATCTCTTTATTGTAGAGCAGTTCAAATGGGATTTAATTTTCTAAGTATTTCTTGATATGAATAGAATCAGACATAGTCTTAGAACTAAAGAAAAGTTTTTAGAACTAAACCAGATATTTCAGAAGAAGATGTCTTTCCTAGCAACACTCCTCTCTGTACAATTTCATGAAGGAAAAAGAATTATAGAATCATAAAAAGGTTCTGGGAAAAAGATTCTGGAGAGAAATGGGATACCTTTATTACAGCTGCTAAAGAGTGTACTGTACAAAATAATTGGATAAAATTAAGTACACATTACCAGCTGAAGGTTTACTGGTTAATTTATCAGAAGATAAAATATTATTTGAAAATGCACGTAAATCTCCATTACATGAAATACAAATTAAAATAGAAAGTATTCCTGAAACTTGAGAAATAAAAAGTATTATACTGCTGTTTTATTTCAGTTAATAGAAAAAATACAGGCTGCAAACACACCTATATACTTTTCTGTTAATATTACCTGCATATGCAGTACAGACATACATAGATTTCAGATATGGTCAACAAATCTTTGCGTCTTTACAGGATGTGCATATGTGAGCTCCTGGCCTGGTAGATGCTCCTGACCACTGCTGGATTATAATAATTAAAAACATAACAATATTTTGGAAAATGTAAGGAAAAAAATACATCATAGAAAGCACTAGTGATGTTCTAAATTTAAATCAACAGAAATCTCAAAATACAAAACGGTTTGTAGAACAGCTTGCTTGTTACTCTAGATTGTACCACAAAGCAATGGAGCATAGCTGGATTTCTATTCTGTTTTCTTTATCTGAATCCCTCATGTTACAGGCAATGGCACAGCTTTTGGTAGTCATAGAAATCCTATTATTTTCTGTAGTGCAGAAACTCTCGCAGGATGTCTGGAAAAGTATAAATACATGCAAAAATAGTCATCCTCAAAACTTCATGCATTTTATTTCACATGAAGGCTATGGAAGTAGAAAAAATGCAACTCCTTCCTCCTTCTTATATACTTTGTATGACTGTATCAAAATGTATGAACATCACCATACTTTCATGTGCTGCTGTCTTTGAGTTCTTTCTGTGATACTTATTTATTATTTCCCAAGTGTTTGTTTTTCACATGTACCAATGCATATGCAATAGTGGAACACTGGAAAAGAGTCTATGACTTATATGATGGAAAGGCCCATTTTGAGCTGGCTTTTTGGTACTACTATTTACTGGGGAAAGAAAAAGATTTATTTAATATTTTATCAGGCATTTGTTATCATCCCGCCATGGATCAGCTTATTACTATATTCCTTAGACCCTATAAAATTCATGCTATTGAGGTGCTGTGTGAAGTAGCAATGTTGAAAAATCTTTCAAGTACCCAAAAGTTTGCAGTAACAGGAGTTCTGCAGATTTTAAGAAAATATAGTCATTAATTATTACAAACTTATTTTCACAGATTCTCAATTTTGAACCCTTGTTTTTTGTTTTTGTTTTTGCAAAGTAATCCATAAATGTTAACTGATCAGTGGCCTACATAGAAAGCAGTTCTTCTGGGAACTGGGTAAATAAGGATGTGAGGTTGATTAGAGACTACATGTCTGTGAGGCCTCTTTGTGTGGCAGAGAGCATGTACTGAATTAGAAAATGCTAATAGACAGACTATGACATTCCCCCATTCCATTAAGCCTGAAGGAGCATCAGGATTTGCCATCTGGCTCTCCATGTGCAACACTTCTGTCAAATTCACTCTTTTCCCTCTGTTTTTCATCCTCTTTTTTTTTCTTGGTTTTGCTGCTACCACTACCAGCACTTTCATCTTTCCTCCCTTTGCAACAGAAATCTTCATTTTAGCTAGAGATACTTTTCTTCCTTCTGCTTCTCTCTGCCCACAGATGCTAATAACAGCTCCTTCTTAGGCTGATGACTGGTCTCTATAGCAATCAGGCAGCAGAAGCAATCAGTGCTACAAAACGAGCGGATCTTGGTAGCATCCTCCAATTTTTCATCATCCCTTTTGCTGCAGCACTTACCACCTGCCTTCACCTCTGCAAAAGTGAATCCTCCTGTTAACTCATCCAATGGAACTGACCAAGTAGTGGGAAGCAGCATTGTGTGGATTTGTTACCTAAATGAGTAAACCAAATTAGTTAGTTAATTAGTTCATTTTATTACATTTTATGAAACTAACACAGTGTTTGAAATGCCAATAAATATTATGCTGCTGTTCAATATAGCTAAAATGCCTAATGAAAATTATATACATCAGATTGACTGCTTTCATGTTAAATGTGGAATACTAGGGTGGTGAATAAAATGTTTCCCTATGTGTTTTGGGTTTAAATGCAAGATATATTCTAATTCATAAGGGAACACATTCTCAGATGGTGTGAAGATGGAAATGCTTATTTTTCTATGCAAGAATGTCTATTTAATACTACAGAGTAAAGGTGAAGGGATAGTGTTTGTTTTTATTGCAGAGGCAAGATTTGGATACTGTATGCTCTGCAGGAAAATCAAATAAGATGTTCTGTCAGGACGATAAAGAATAAATAGCATTAGTTCTCCAGGCTGATTCTAAGCTATCAAAAATATGTCCAATCTAACATAGATGGCATTTAGTTACAGCACAGATTAATATTTTGTAATATTCTATAGAGACTGAAAGGATGGTTTTTGTTTTACCAGACGCTTGAAGACATGATATTCTAAATGTTTCCTTTGTTTGGCGTCAAAAAGTATTATGATCATTTTGCCAAATAGCACACAAACAAAATTATCAGGGGATGTACTGTACTGACAGGCTTTGAACTAGAAGATTAGTTTTGAATGAGCAAAACTTGAAGTAATTTGCTAGGTCTTTCAATCAGATGTAGGACAGGTGTGTTATAAATAGAGTAATACATAAAGTAATAAGTGGCTCTAAAGGTTTTCAATAAGGACAGGGCAAAACCTATTCTGGGGGGCAATTGGCTGGTGGCAGTAAGTAAAGTATAAACTGAGCCCTGAAGAGATTTTTCAGGGCAAAAACAGCTATGATTTAGTAGTGGATGGACAAACTCACTGAGGCAGTTGAATTAAAAAGCAGCAGAAAGTGTGCATCTTCATAAGGCAGAGAGAGGACTGCTTTGATTGTTCCTTCAGTGTCTTCACAGGAGTTGTCATTAAGTTTCAGCAAAGGAGATACGATCCTTTATAAACTGATAGTCACTATAGTGGCAGGACATACTTGTGGGAATGTATGCAAACCCTTGTACGAAGGTACTGGAATAATCTATTCCTCATCATTTTGTGAATAACTTTATCTATATGACTAGGACTTGCACAGATTCAGTTTGTATCTCTGCTGGGAAGTTTGCTGTGCAGAAGCTCATGTTCAGCACAGTGGGGATCAGGTCAGGTACAAGAGATATATTGAGTGAAGCAGACTTTTGTCAGACTCTGTGGTATGAGAGATTAATAAACAACGCAAGTTACCCTTCATTGTTTTTACTGATTTAGTTAAAGCAAGGTGACATTCTGTTGCAAAGAGTACCTCTAGTATGCTGGCTGTGCAGCTGATAGTATAGTGGAGTTTTCATAGAATCGTAGAATCATAGAATAATAGCTTAAGTTGGAGGGGACCTTAAAGATCAACTAGTTCCAACCCCCTGCCATAGGCAGGGCTGCCACTCGCTGGATTAG
Organism: Numida meleagris; assembly: GCF_002078875.1. Taxonomy (NCBI): domain Eukaryota; kingdom Metazoa; phylum Chordata; class Aves; order Galliformes; family Numididae; genus Numida; species Numida meleagris. The sequence continues at coordinate 92,295,139 of NC_034409.1, forward strand.
CCTGCCCAGTGCCCCATCCAACCTGTCCTTGAATGATTCCAGGGATGGGACATCCACAACTTTTCTGGCAGCCTATGCCAGTGCCTCACCACCTTTTGAATAACTAACTTCTTTCTAACATCTAAGCTAAATTTCCCCTCTTTTAGTTTGAAGGCATTCCCCTTCATTCTATCACTATCAGACCATGTAAAATGTCAGTCTCCCTCCTGCTTGTAAGCTCCTCTCAACTACTGGAAGGCCGAAATGATGTCTCCCCGGATCCTTCTCTTCTTCACACTGAACAAGCCCAACCTGCTCTACCTTTCTTCACACAAGAGGTGCTCCAGCCTTCTATCATCTTCGCTGCCCTCCTCTGAACCTGCTCAAACAGCTCTGTATTATTCCAGTAATGGGGGTCCCAGGCCTGGACACTGCTCCAGATGGGGCCTCACAAGGACAGAGCAGAAGGGTACAATCCCCACCCTCTCCCTGCTGGCCACTGCTCTTTTGACACAGCCCAGGATACTGCTAGCCTTCCAGGCTGCAAGCACACACTGCTGGCTCATGTCCAGCTTTTCATCCACCCCTAAGTCTTTATCAGCAGAGCTGCTTTCAAGGAGTTATTTTCTCAGCTTATACTCATATTTGGTATGTCCATATGTCCGTGATCCAAAGCTACAGTTAGCTGTTGATAGATTATTTGTTTAGCTGTGCACTTGCCCATCCAGTCCAAAATATGGAGTGAGATAGGCAGATTGTTGAATGGTTAATCTCTTTCTACTTCTTCCGTAGAAGAAAAGGCTTAGTTTAATGATCCGTCTCTGAATGTATCCGTCTCTAGAAGCTTCAGAGAACCAGAAAGTTTATAATATACAGAACTTAGTTTCCCACCATGATCTTCATATAACTTCAATTATTGTTAAATTTAATAAATTTTGATTTAGCCTGTGGCTCTCAAACTTAGTTGCTCTGATCCTCTTTGCTATTGTTTTTCCACTTGGAAATAGAAGTAGAAACCAGTGAACACATCTCAGAATATGAGACCCGATGTTTTAAGCTCTAAATCTGATTTTGTAAGACTGCCAGAAGGATTTGTTGTCATTAGTTGTTGTTCAATCTGCAATGTTTCTGAATGTGTAAAATTTACTTAAAAAAAAATTAATGTCCTCCAGCAATACATTCTATCTGAAGAAAAGCTCGGATTGCACATTTTAAATTGGTGTTCACTTTATCAGTAAGCATTCCCGAATTGCAAATTAGTGAGAACAGAAAATTCCAATCTTCTCACTTTGTTCTGATCTGTATTAAAGTTTGTTTTTGTTATACATTCACTTCTTTTTCTTTCCTTGAAAGTGATTAAGTGCATTTCAGAATGTTCTAGGAAGATGTTTTCATGGTCTGTCATATTTCTCTCACCTCTCTGTGACCACCTTGTTCTTCAAGTTTTCTTTGCTAAATGGTAATCTGGAAAAAAGTCTCGAATTAGTTTTTCCTTGGATGTTCAGGTTGAGAATTAGAGGGAACTTCCACATCAAAGTTGAAGAAACAGTTATTCTGGTTGGAAAAATATAACTCTTGCATTTGAAAGCTTCCTTTTTTATTTCCCTTATTAAGCAAGTTTGAAGTTAGGTTTTGTTTCTGATGTTAAATTTCTCTAACTGATGGAAGCTAGTTTGCTATAGATAAGCATTAGAAAAGTTGGTCAGATAAGCATTTATTATTTGCCTTCAGTACTAAGCATGAATTATACACGGATGTTATTTTTTAAAAAAGATGTGATGGCTTGTTGCCCTTAAGTACCCATAAAGTTGCAAATGAGAGTATCGATTGTAGTATTGATCAGCTAAGTGATGGTGCTGAGACATGGCTATATTAAGTAGAAGGTCCTGATCTTTCTTTTTTTTTTTTTTTCTCTCTCTCCTTTTACTACTTTCTCATAGCTGTATGCTGTACATTAATAAAAGCGTATTGTGTTTAGTGGTATTCGTGTCCAGGCACAAGCTTAGTGCTAAGGACAAGTGAGATAATGTGAATCCTCATCCAGCAGCCATTTAAGTGAAGAGTTTTTTTTGTTTTCTTTTCCCTTCATACATTCCAAATGCAATTTGCTTCATAGAAAATGAAAGGTATGTAAACAGAGAACAAGATATGGAAGTCGTGTTACACTGAATATTTAATTTTTAATAATAAATTATTTTGATTTTTGCATCTATTGCATTCAAATATTTAGTCCTTATTGGTCTGTACTAAGTAGGCAGTATGAGGAAAGGAGGTCACTGTTTGACAGGTGGATAATGCTGACACCAAATGACAAAAAGTTTAATCAGTATTACTTACTCCAGTTGAGTAAACAAATTGCCTTGTTAATGTAGTTATTACTAGTATAGCATCAGGTACACTGGAGCCATTATCAGCATGAAAACATCGCCTTAACAGACAGAAATATCATGCAAAATGTTTTTTGTAGCAGTAGCCTTTCTATGGCCTTCTATGCCCATAGGCATTACCACTTAACTGCAGCTGGTATAGCTAAAGGGATACACCTACACTTCTTTATCCTGCCAATGTGGGAGATGCATACATAGTCATTTAAAAAGTTTTCACTGCTATACCTCATGAAGGAGGAAGTATAAACTGTATTGCTATGGGTACCTTTGGAAAGCTTAACTAAATTCAGGATAGCAGTTATTCTAGAACAGTTATTTTGGAGAGTGGTTGTACTCTGTGTTCAGTTTTAATTGGCAGAAAAAATTACATAGTTGAGTGTATCAGTGCAGTCATTGAAAGATAACAGTATGTTCCTTCTTGCAGTAGCTGAATGTGAAATCTAGATTTTCCTTTCTGCATTCTTTGGGAATTGTTTTGCCCCAGTCAGTGTTCTTTTGCTGATCCATGTCCCTGAACGTGCCAGTGAATAGTTTAGTAGCCTGGCACATAGAAGGAAGGGGAACAAAGTTTTTGTCTCATGGAAATGTAGCAAGAGACAGAATTACAAATCTGAAGTGTCAGATGAGAAGAAAGATACTTTCTGAATCATTTTACAATCTCAGGTAGAAAAACAGTATGCTCTGGTTCTGAATGTCACTTTTATTTTGGATATTTCTATGGTTCTTGTACTTGAGAAAGTTCAAAATTCCTGTCATGTCAGAGGACTGATTTTCCCTGTTTACTTTGAGGTTCACTTGTCCCAGTATGTCCAATTGAATCATTCAGATTTGTGTTGAAGCCTACCAGACAAGCGACAGGAAGTTTATGAGCCTCAGGGATACTTGTTCTAGCAATTCTCAGGCAGTGTGAGCTGCTCATTTTACCTTCAGGTCACATGATTTATTGATTTTATTTAAAATATTGGTCCATAGAAATAACCTTACAAGGTATGCTATAGATTTTCTTAAGGCTCAAATAAGGATCAGTATGATGCAAGTAAAAATGATAAAACAGCAGTATGTATGTCATCACACTGCAAAAGTATCCATATATATGGAAGAAATTCTCTGTTATGAGGGTAGTGTTGCACTGAAATAAGTTGCCCTGACAAGCTGTGGATGCCCCACCCCTGGAGGTGCTCAACAGTGGGTTGGATGGGACCCTGGGCAGCCTGATCTCCTGGATGGCAGCCCTGCCCATGGCAGAGAGTTGGGACTGGGTGGGCTTTAAAGTCCCTTCCAACCCAAATCATTCTATTGTAGGATCAACAGATCTTTTTAAAGAAACTTAATTCTTCAGTGTTTGAAAACTAAACAGTGTTTGAATCACTGCTTTTATTCCTGCTTAAGAGAAAGACGGAGTCACTGAGCAGACAAAAAGCAACTGAAGTAGTGGAAAGCTAAATGATGTAATTTTCATATTGCTAGACTAAGTATTGTGGCTTTTATAAGTTGTTTCCGCTTTTGAAGTGCTCTGTAAGTTAGATGAGAGATACTGAGAATGGGTAATATCTTCCAGAGGCTCTGAGATCTCTGACAGATAGATGCTGCTGTATCTTGCTCCATCCTCTAAGAAGGAACCATTGTCAATCTTTCATCTCCATCCTTTAGCTGGAAGTTATCCTCTTTTTAGTAAAGCTGCCAGAAGTAGACATTTGCCTCAAATTTTGTTACTTCTTCCCATGACTTAGTGAAGACACTAGGCTCTACAATGAATTGACTGAGACACAGAACTTGTCCTTTCCACTAACTCTTCCATGTATAGTGCAAAGACTGAGAATTAGGAACCTGGAAAAATGAGGTTTTGAATCCTCATGGCTGTGGGATTTGGGAATAGATAAGAATCAATGTCACTGAATGTCATAAACTGTAAAATTAAATATTTCGGTGATATATAAGTCTTTACAGGGTCACCTACTTACATGAAGTGAGGTAGCCTAGCAAGTCTTCGATTCTCACCCCGTTATGGCTTTGGTTAATGGGAAAAGAAATAGCCACTAGTAGAAAGCCACTTCAGCTGCATTCTTGCTTTGTTATTCCTCTTGAGGAAGGCATGTCGTGGAGTTGTAACACCTTAGATTAGACTGGTGATGGATTAATAAAAAGATTAAATTTCTTACTTTGTCAGTCCAGAGAGAAGTTACCTGAATCTGGAGATTTTTATGCTCTGATTTTATGCATAAACCCATTACTTATTTGCAAATGAGTGCCATAAGAGTAGGCCAAAGTTCCATGTAATACTGGTATAAGTTTTACCATAAATGATCTGGATTTGAGTGGTAGCCCAGTTTTCTCTCATTATGAATTTTGAAATGCCATGGTATGAACCTGATGGGAAATGGTATTTATGTGTTTGGGCATTTTTTTTTGTTGTTGTTTGTTTGATTTCTTCTGTTTGTTTATTTAAAAAGTTTCTTGTTACAGAGGAAGGATAAAAAAGCAAACAAGTCTAGGATGATACGTATTTCTTGTTTATCAGCTCAAAAAAACATTTTAGAGTATATTTACTGCATTTTGCTGTACAAACTATCATCAGACATTGAAAATTGTAGTGCTTGTTTTAGAACTGGGGAAAATTCTCCTTAGAAACTGTTCTTAGTAAGCTGAATACATTATACATTTAAAAATATGTATATACATGAACATATAATTGAGATGGATGTGCAGGTGGTATACTTCAAAAAAGAGTTAGAAAAAGAGATTAAGGTTAAAAGTGTATTTAAAAGTGGGATTTTAGAAGTGCTTGCTTTTCTTACATTCAAATTCAGATGTTTTCTGAAGTTAAATAGGATTCAGTTGTTTGAGGATTACTTTGTGTACTACTTGGATTTAAATCACAGGGCATTTCAAATCAGCTACTCTGTTCAAAGTAGCTGCTGTTAAAGGATTTATACAAGATACTGCTTCCAGGGTATTAGTACAGCAGGTTGTCTTCTAACTGAATTTGAAGTCGACTGCATATTTCATGTTGTCATTGTCAAATTTTTTGTTTATTTGTTTGGTTGGTTTCTTTGAGCAATCTTCATCTGGTGTTTAGAAGTGTTTACTGGTTCAAAATTATTGGCATTGTTTACAATATTTAAAACAGAGAAACACAGTGTTAAACTATGTGAAACCATGGTGTCCATTTAATATAGTTTTAAAAGAGGAAAAATGTCTCTGGACATGTATCAAGAGTGAAAAAAGCACTCAGTATCATTCATTCAGTGCTTCAAATCCCAAAGAAACTCACAGGTGATACTTCAGTAACAGTAATGTTAATGTCTTGGGTTATCTTTTTGTAGAATTTTTCCAACGGGATGAAAAGAACATAGAGTATTTATAAGGGAAAAAAGATAAGAAGTAAAAAAAAAAAATAATGAAATATGCCTACAGTATTTCACCCACAAACAGATGGCCAAACATAACAAATCAATAGTATGTAAATAAGTGTTAAGAAGATCTGTTGCAATGCATGAAAAATGACTGGTTTCTTGGCTGCTTACCTTCATATAGACTAACTCTTCAAAGGGAAGAGTAAGATATATGTTGTTTTTTCAGAGATAGATGTTGTGGCTCAATGTTGCCATCTTCATTTACAAGTCCAACTTTACGACTTAAGAGCATAGTGGCTAGCAAATATGTAGTGCTGGAAGGTCTGAAAGCCAGAGGCAGCAGAAGGACATGCTGTTCTGTTTTCACAAGGGCTGTGAATCCCTTGCATTTATGTAAGACTATGACAGCAAAGTCATGCGAAGGGGTCCTGACAATGTGAGCAGAATTGTTAAAAGAGGCAGACTGTGGAGCAGTGAACTAATTATTGTGTGACACAATCATTGCAGTATTGGCACATATATGTGTCTTCCTATTTAAATCTACAGGAAAAACATCAATCCAAATTGCATCTTAGTGTGATAATCATGGATGTACTGTTTGTTGAGATCTTTTGAGACTTCCAGTGATTTTTCAGGTGCGTTGCAAATGTTGTGTCATTTTAAGACATACTTTGCCCCTAAAGTATGCTCATTTAAATGACAACAATGGGAGATCTGGTCATAATGTTAAAAAAACAATTATGCAAGTGACCTGACTTGTGACCTTGGGTTGCTAATTATAAATCTCTCTCTGACAATGGCTTCCCATCTGTGGAGTATGAATGACAAAGTTTTGCTTATCTCCTTTAGCAAAACATTTTGAGATCCTTGGGATAGAGACTGTTCTTTAGCATAGGTTCTGTACAGCGTTGGACAAACATTACAAAATATAAAATAGTCATAGAAAGTCCAGTTTTAACTTGAGATTCTATTGCTTAGTATTTTAGAAAAATCAGAAGGAAGTACTGTACTCTTTTGAAAATAGTAAAATATGATAGTGCTTATTGATAACTTATACAATACACATTTTAATTAGTCAGGATTTAAAAATATTTTAACCAGTTACTCTTGAGAAATTTACTGGTTTAAAAAGATTGCTTTTGGTGCAAATGATCTGTGTGAAATCAAACTTAGAAAATTAGTACATACGTCTGATGTAAAGAACATTTTGTTTTTTTCCATATTGTTCTTTGCTACAAATATAATGAGATTTTCTGAGGGTCTTGATTACTATTCCTGCTTTTTATTAGGATCAAATAAAGAATTTGCTGCTTTGAGATTTCTGTAAAAAAAAAATTACTTGTATTATGTCCTTTCCCAAGGTCAAGTCAAATAGCCCAGTATCTGTGCTTCGCACCGTTATTTTTTGTATATTTTTCTGACATTACACATCTTAAAATCATCAGAAGTAATGTATGGTAATGTGCTTTTGAGGATTTCCATAGGATATTCTCATATCTTTTTAAAAGGCAAATTTATAGCTTTGTTTGCAGTTACATGGTTTGCTTTCTATGGTTGATGTCAGAGCAAAATCATTTTGGAAATATTGTAACCAACTTGAATATTCAGAAAACAGATCTGAAAATGAAATGTTAAGATGTTTAAACAACCTTTAATCTTATTTTGTGGTTATGTGATGCGGAGAAGCAGAGATGAAAAAGATTTAAAACATCTTCAGTAGAAAGGAGGAGTAAAACATACTTTTCATACATTTCTGCACTTTTTATCGTACAGACTTCTTGTGATATAGATGTTGTCTAAGAGAAAAGTAAGATTGATTAGATGCTATAAATTTATTAAGCTAGAACAATATTTTAAAAAGTCACAGGTAAAGAGAACAGGTACTTCTGAACACATCAGAGAAAGACTGATGATCTCTAAGCATGCCAAGATGGCTGTTTTCTGTGGGGAATGCTGGTTCCTGAAGTTGCAACAGAATTTTCCTTATGTTTCCCTCCTCTCTCTCTTCCCTATTGTCTTTCAGAGGATGTAATGGCTCTGAAATTGCTATTCCGTCAGCGTTTCCTTCCATAATCCTAAAACATTCCAGTGTGGAAGTACTATGGAAGTATGTGGGTAAGTAGCCACACCTTTTGGTGTACCCAGGTTTCCAATGTAAACTTAAGAGTGGTACAGTGAATAAGTTTGTTGCTTTGAATTAGACATTGAAATACTCTTTCAAATTTGTATCTCAGAGCAAAACATGAAGCCATAGCAAATAAATTTACACTGTTTTCTAACTTGTGATACCACATAGCTTCATTTTTAAATTTGATTCAATTTCTTTAGTTCATTCAGCTCTAATCTGGCTGTGCATGAGACCTTCCTATGCTTACATTATCTTTTCATACTTTACCAGCCTTCCTCATAAAGTATTGAAGATGTGTTACAGACTATTAATATGGTTAATCTCAAAGTACTTGTACAGTGAATATTGCTAGCTCTAGCAGAATGAACTACTTTCACTCTATACTCTGAAACTGTAGTAGTAAATTCTGAATTCTGGTCCTAGCAAATGCTCTCCTATTGCCTGTCTGTTTGACTTTCCTGTGTGAAACTTGCAACATGACCACAGTTCTGTAGCAGAAATTGTTTGACCCCGTAAAGTGTAATTGTATGGGTTCACAAGGAGGGTGCTGGATACGTGCTTAAAAACAACAAAGCTGGTAATAGGAAAATTGAATTAACAGCATAAACATAAGTACAACATTTTCATAATGAAAATAATGGATAGTATTTACATTTAAAGTGCAAAATGTGGCAAATACAATAGCAGTCCGGATGCATTAATTTTATATGAAGAGAAACAGTTTAATTTATTACTTGGACAATTTAATAAGGAACATTTTCTGGTGACAACCTGGTTAATAAGAGCAGGCAGTCAGAACTGATTGTGCTTAGAGAGCAAATGGTAGTTTTTAATCCTATATGTTCAGTTATAATTTATTCTGTTTTTCTGCTAACAGGAAAATGAGAAAGCATACAGTTGCAATTGTGAAGCATTCTCTCCCCTCCCCAACTTTTGTTGTTTTTTTTTTACTACTTGATAAGTTCTTTATTGTAGGATCAATTTACAGCTTGCTCAATTTTAAATTAAACAAGCAACTATTTGTTGGTTGTTTAATTTGGGGAAGGTCAAATTCTATCCTTGTTACACTGCGTTTACTCTTAATAAAGTTTCCATTGTTATATTCCTGCTCTGTACCTTTTTATTTTCGATGACCCAATGCATGACTCCTCACGGTTATCTGCTGTTGTAAGGAAATACCTACGCTAACTAAGAGCTGAACTCCAAAAACATGGCTTAATATCAAATGTTATGTGTTAATGAAAAGTGATTTATTATGTTAGTTGTATTACCAATATGGAGTGGAAAAATTTCATTGGAAGATCTCAGTGCTGAATTTGCTGGACACACTACTTACTCCAAATGAGTAAAGGTTCTTACATATCAGTATTGATATTGTTATAGTAGTAGTCTATAAGATGTTTAATTTTCCTGACAAATTACTGTTTGGAGTCTTCCTTACTTAAAGGCTGATTTAATGTTTTCCTGGAAGGACTTGTTTTTCAGCTATTAGCAGTTCTTATTCAGTTGAATTACAATAACATCCACAATGTGAGTGGCACATTCCAAGCTTAAAATGATACCTCATTTGCTCAGAGAGTTTGTGATCCTTATTACTGAATCAGTGGAGTTATGCCAGGTTATGCCATCTGAAGATTTGGCCCTCAGTAGTACACAACATTCTGTTTTCAAGGACCATTACTCAAATAGAATAACCTTATCATGCTGAAGGCCAAATGTTCGCTGCATCAAACTTCAGCCCAGGAATTTCTTTTCTCTAATTGTTGTGATAAAAAACAAAAGCGCAGCAGATGGATGAACAGTAATAAGAGTTATTTGAGATTCCTTCTTCTCACTTCTAGAATATACTCCTTATGGGCCTATGGGAATAAGATGTGTGACTTTCAAAATGGATAATGATTTTTTTGTTTGGAATGCTCATGTTAAAACTTCTAATTTTAATGATGGCAGTTTTTATACTGTCATTACATAACACTAATGGCTAAGTTTTGGTTGGCTAGAACTTATATAAGACAAGTAAGCATTCAGATATCTCTATGACATGCTAATGTCTGCACTGTGATAGCTGCCTAGGTGAAATGGTGTGGTTAAGATTGCATTATTTCTGTTACTAAGGCTACCAGAAAAAAATGTTTAAGTGAGAGAACAAATGAGTTCTTAAAATAATGTTAAAATAGAGGCTGTATGAGCTACACTTAGCATCACAAAGTCTAAACAATGCAGAAAGATTTCTTCAGTTTCCATTTGTGTTGCGTTAACACACACAGCAGGTGATAACAAAGTACTTTTTTGATGACTTAAAACTCACAAAGATTCCATTGAGCAAAGATTTTGTGGACAAAAAAGATTTTCTGGGGCTTTACAATGAATGAAAAGTGTTACTTCATAATGATACGGGCTAACCGAAAGCAGTATAATACAGAGTAAATTCTACACCATTGTATCTATGGGTAAAAATAGATTGGAATATAAAAGGTTATTACTTACATAGAGATTATTATTTCCTATACGCCTTCACAAGGTTAGAAATGACCTAAAATCCCCGTTTTAAGGATGACTTCTGCAATCCCAGTTTCTGAAGCAGAGTACTGGTGATGGCAGTCATGGGGAAAGCTCAGGTGGCCAGCTGTGCCCAGTGCCTGCCCTGTCCATCCACTCCAGCAGTTCTGATGCCTTGCTCAAGAAACAATTCCTTGCAAGTGTTCAGCCTGTGCACTCAAGTCATTTCATTGATCTGTCATTCAGATCTGCCTTGCTGTGGATGCTGCCAAAACACTGGGGCCAGCATTTAACAGAAAGGCAGCCAAATATGTTGGTAGCCCAGGGGCACAGACCTTCTGGGCTATGCAAGTGAGAAGCCTCATAGAAAAAAATGCACTATTTTATTGGGACAGATGGATATTTGGGTGTTTAAAGTGGATTAATGGATGGCATATAAGATTTTCAATTTTATTTTAATTTAGTCTTCTTTTTACTCCATTAAGTGAGTACTGGATGTTTGGTAGTGATGTTAACAAAATGAGTAGTTATGAATGTACTGAACATTGTAATCTAATTTTACATCCATCTGACACTCTGATAACTTGGAAATCCTGGGATGGCTTAGGATGATAAGAGGTGAGAAAATAGAATGGGTATTTTTAGGGGAACTTAACCAAACTGGCAAGAACTTGGGATGAAGTAAGTTGTTCATCTGTATCGCCTATCATGCTCACTCTGTTGCCAGGCTGTCAGCTGGTTCATGTGCAAAATGAAAATATAGTTCCCTGGCACTGCAATGACAGTTTAAGTAGTTTCTTTCCCTGACTGTATCTTCCATTGCTGAGTCCCTGAAAATTGCTTGAGAGGGTGTGAAGTGCATCAAATCAGATCAGAGGACTGATTTAGATAAATAAAGTCAAGGAGAGGAAGGTTTTGTTTTTAATGTTGTTTTGTTCCCTGGCCTGGGAACGGGCCAAGGACAGCCCTGCCAATGGCTATGTGGGTGCAACGTGATGCAGAAAAGGGTCAGGAAACCATGAGCAGCAGTGAGGGGCAGTAAGAGGAGGCACTGAACACCTCTTGGCATTAAACTGGGCACTGTCACTTCAAACACCTATGGTCAGGAGTACTGTCAGAGGAAGTGTATGAGGTGTATGAGATGATGGCAGGTCTGCAGCTGCAAGAAAGGCTGGTAAGGACTAGAACCAGTCATATAAATTGCCTTGACAACATATGTGAAGCCTCTTGTACAAACATTATTTAAACCATCCTCCTAGAAAATTTAGAACTTGTTTGAAGATCACTCTGAAATTATTGCCTCCTATTTATTTCCATGGAAACTACAGCACAAACACAACAAAGAGCACAATTGCACTGTTTGATAGAGCAAATCCAGCTACAAAATGCTATATTTCAACTTAGTCACAACCATTAGCTATGCATTTTCACCAGCAGTGAACAAGAGCATGCATGCCATGCTCGTAAGAATCTGCATGGCTATCTGGAACGTGGCTTGACTTTCATGTCCCTTTCACCACTGCATTTCTAGTAAATGTGTGTTTGTCAATTTGTGAATCATTCATAAACCTCTTTCTGCCTACTTCAGAAATACTAGCAAATACCCCATAGTTCAATAAGAGAGTATGAGATCAGTGCAAATACTGTCCTATTTATGATTTTTTTTTCATCCTGTTGACTGCAGCACTTGGTCTCATCTTCATAGTGAATATCACTACTCACATTTAACTGGAGAATGGAAGTTTTGTTCACTTGCCTGTGTTCACGGAGGAAACACATGCCACTTCTTTTAAGTTCTCACAGAATCACAGAATTGTAGGGACTGGAAGGGACCTCTAGAGATCATTGAGTCCAACTCCCCTGCTAAAGCAGGCTCTCATAAATGGCTGTTAGAAATTTGAATGAATCTGGATTTCTTTCCCTAATGTTTCATGACTGTTACTTTTATGAAATGATTTATCTGTAAATTATGACATTTGTGCATGTGCTTAACATGCGTATGTGTATATATTTGTATTATTACACTGATATCGGTGAGTGCAAAGAGGATTTTGGAATATGTATTTCAGATTCATGCTTGAACTGCATATGTCTTAAAAAAATTAAGTCAGATTAACTGTACCATACTGTTAGCTTGTAGCCATTCTGCACTTTGTTGATAGTATTCAATTAAAACACTTGCATGCTCATTGATCCCATGTATTTATGCAGATCTGTGCTCACTTTTAAATTCAGTCTCATCAGGAAGAATACAAATATTTTTCAGTTTTGTTTTTTGAGCCATATGTTCAAGAGCCACTACTACTTTGCTGTTTCAAATTTCTTTGCCTTTTCCTGCCTCTACACTCATCTAGAAATGCACCAGTACAGTCTAAATACAGCTCCATAAAAATAGTACTGGAAAATTTCTAAAGCAATATAGTTTTATCACGAACCCATACTTAATTAGTTTTATCTAATATCCCTTGTTGCTCAGCTCTTCTCTAAAAATGCATGCCTTTCTTTAAATGCTTTATGAGTCAGCTTTTACAAATGTATTATTATTCATTCCTTTTATCTTCACCCAAAAACTCTGTATGTTGCTTTTTGTTGTTATTGTTTGTTTTTTAAACTGTTTCTGGGCACCAGAAAATAGTTTGTTTTCATTAAATCATGGGTACTGCTTTCTGCATGCAGTTTGACTCTGTCTTGTGTTCACATGTCCAATTCCATGCTTGATACGCATTCATATCCATGGGGAAGTAGAGTCTCAAGGGGTCAGAGTAAGAGCAAGTGAGACTCTGGCAGCAATTGGACAAGAGAGGCCACCAGCTAAAATGATACAGTCAAGCTAGATGACAGTTTAAGCCTGCTAGCAGTCTGCAATGTTTGCTTCAGGGAAAACACAGTGAGGAGGTGAAAGCAGCCTCATTTCATAAAAGAGAGGAAAAGTAGAGCTAAACCTCTGGGACAAGAGAGAAGTGACAGAATCTGTCCTTGTCATAACTTTACCTTGAGTGTATTTGTCCTGAGAGCTGTGAGTGTTAAATCTCAGTAAATATAGCCTGGGAAATAACCAAAATTACATGATTGCAACTTGAAGTTTTTATCATCTGCAGATTTTAATTGATGTTTAGATATCATAGTGACATCTCCAGTGAAAATTTTGAATGCTAAGAAACATAAATCCAGTCTCTTAAGGTACTCATGAAATGCCTGTCCCATTCAGCTCTAACACTGTATTTCAGCAAAGCACTGGGCACTCGTTTAATTCAAAGCACAGTTTAAATTTCAGTGATTGGGACTCTCTACAGGATTAAGGTATAATACCTTTGCATACCTGTCTGTAAACCTAGCATTCTGGTATTCCCTATCTTTCGCTATCTAAGTTATGTTTCTGTAACTACTGAACTTGATTCTAGAGTCTGAAGTATTTGCTGTGTGGATCACATTTCCTTTTTTGTTGGGGTGTTTTCCTGATCTATACACTTGAGATGTAGGATGGATAGTTCTCATTCTTGTTCCACCGGAATACTGTGCCATTAAATCCAAAGAACTGGTTACCTTCTTGTAGTAGATTAATCAGGTGCTATCTGGGGCAACATACTTTTATTACCAAGCAATACTCTGCTCTGCCTTATCATTATTTTTGGTATTTTGTTCACAGTTGTCTCCCTCCCTCCCTCTCTTTCCCTTCCTCCTTCTGTCCCTCTCTCTTGACTCTCTTGATGCTATTACTTGTTATTTTAAATCTTGTTAATGTTTAACAAGTGTTATTACTGTCAAGATTCATCTATACTTCTGTAATATATTGAATATCAGTAAACGTCAATAAAGATTTAAAATATTTTGGCAACCATTTGCATGGTGTAGGAGAATTCAGTATCAAAAATCTCAGTCTTGCCATTACAGAATCCCTGTGGAACAGCTGCATCAAATTCTTCACATTATTTATGACTGAAGTAACAGCAACTTTCTGCCTGCTCTCATTTTTGTTTTTTGACCCCTACTCAATGACATTCCAGTTTCCCTCTAGACAAAAAATTTCATGATCATTGATCAGATGGAAGATCACATACCTTTCTGTAATTAATTGAGATGGTTATGTACTTTTTGATGAAACTATATTCCACTGAATGTGTAGTCTTCTTGAGATTAAAGTGCTTCACAATTCTCTTAGGTAGGTAGTCTTGGAATTACTGAATTTTGCTTTGATTCAAATTAAACTTGATCCTCAAAATGATTAAAAACCAATGTCTTGTCCTTAGAAAAGTTGCCAGAACTATTGATGAAAATTGCTATTAGCAATTTTTTTCTTTGATTTTTCCTCAGCAATACCTTTCTGTCCTTTGGGTAAGATGATTACCCAAAGTAATCCAATGATTACCCAAAGTTATCCATTAGTCAGAAGTCTGTTTTTTGTTTCCTGAATTCAGCAACACTGAGAGATCCACCAAAAAACTCTTTTTCTCACCTCCATAAAACACACATATTTTGAAGAGAGGGATAATACTGTAAACATGCCAGTGTATTTTGTTACACTGCATTGTTAGATTTTTTAATTATTATTTCTGAATAACAAGTTAAAATTGGTTTGGCTTCTTCATAAACAATTCAATTGTATACTCTGAAGTAATTAAATTTAAAGTATATTAAGAATCACCACCCACTTCACGGAAAAAATCACCACCTACATTTAAGCTGCTGTTGTTGTGAGCAGATAGGATCATTTTGTGTTAAATTTAATTTTGAAATGCTGTCTTTTTATAATTTTTTGACTGTAGAGTCTTTTCTTCTTTGATCATGCTTGTTTCTCTTTCTAAATGTATAATAAACAATTTTCATTGCTGTCTAGGAGAAAGGCAGTCTCCAGAACTGCTGGTCAACAGGTGTTCAGTAAAGCTTATTGTGAATAGATGCATCTACTTCAGTATGACCACTCACAAAAAAACCCATGAAAATATGTTCCCATTGATCAAATATGTTATCTATTGGATACATTTTCTCCTATTGGAGAAAAAATACTTTACACACTCTTGCCTACAAACACACACACACAAACACACATTAAAAAAATCTCTGCTTCACTACTCTACTTTTTGTTTTTTCTCTTAACTTACACTTTTGGTGGGATCTCTGATTCTTCTCTCTCAAAGGCCACACACAGATATAAGACACAAATAACCCTTACACTCTTTGCTACACTTAAGAAAGAAGGGATACCACCAAGCAAGTAATTTGCAATGTGCTGGAGACAAAACCTGTTGATGTGATTTATTTTGCTCCTGAGTTGATCCATTGTTTCCTGGGATGCACAGTTTAGTTCTCTAATTGTGTACCAGGTTGGTGTTCTGACTTTTTTCTTTCTACCTTCATAGTTACTTTAAGCATCCTTCCACTTATATGAATGGAAAATGATGAACCTTTGTTAAATTTGACCTTTTAAAATGAACAATTATTGCTTCTCTAAGCTGTGCTTTATTATCCAGCTTCCTAAGCATTCGCAAGCTCGGTACTATACACAGAAACAATTATATTAAAACTGGAATTGCAGCTGGAGCCATGAGCAGGACATCCATGCTCAATTACATTCTCATCCTTATTTAAAGAAAATTACTTTGAGGAATTTGATTATTAACATAATATTTTAGCATAGTGATACATTATGTTGTGTATTTACTGGTGAAATATTTAGAAGTGATGTTTATGCCCACTTAAAACACACAGAATGCACAAGACCACCTTAAATAAAGCATTGGAATTGGAGCCATGAGAAACTGTTGAAGAAGTCTGGAGGCTGATTAGCAAAATCTTTCTAAAACAAGAAAAATGTGATTCTACCTGCCAAATAGAATACAGGCTCGCATTGTTTTGTTTTAAATTAACTAGTCAGATAATTACATCAATGAACTGAATAAGGGAAGGTTCATTAAAATAGAGGTATAACAGTGACTTTAAAAGAGATTCAAATACAGTCCACATGTGGATAATGCACCACTCAATCTAAATAGTACACTTGTGCTGGTGTGCTGCAGTGCAGTCTACCTGCTACTTTTCTGCAGGTAAATGATGCACTACTGTGCTAGTTTTGACTATTTCTATGCATGCTTACTGATTTTTGAATTTGTGCTTTTTATTTTCTTGATGACCTCACAGGCACCTGATATTTTCACATTTATATATATACACAAACTGTGTGGCTTATAGGAGTGATTACAAATCCAATAAATGTTCTGAACGTGATTTTAGTTTTTCAAAGATGCAGAGGAGATCATAGAGTCATTTGGAGGCAATGGGCTGAGCCGGCTCTCAGCCCCTCAGCAAATCAGAATCTTAATGATCCTCAACTCCTTTGTGAACCTAACTGTGTTTAAAAATGGAGTTAGAGAGCTAGTGCCAACAGCAGAACGCAGACTGTGTAAACACACAGTGTTGATTATAAGAAAGTTCCTAGTTTGTACAATACATTTTTGTAGTGATTTTTTCTCAAATCAGAATACATAACTGTTTGTTTGAATTTATTCCATCAATCTTTGCTTTTCATCAAGCCATTATTAAGGATTGATAACCATATTTTAATCCTTTAATAGTAGTTTACAAAATAATATTAAAAACATTAAAAAGAAAATTTTCCTCCATAATCAGTAGGAAAGAACATCATTGTTTTGTGACATTTTCTTTCTGAATTCAAAGAGCTATAGTATGTATGGTTTGTGTTCCAGCAATACTATTATTTTATAACTCTCTACATATGAATAAATTAATATATTTTGTTTTAGGCACTCACCTTCTCAGAGTCTGTGATCCTGAAATATCAAGGGTGCATTTCATTTGCTGAATATGTGGGACATACAATGTAATGACATGAGATGTCTCTCTTGTGTGCTAAGGTAATTGACTTTATGCTTATGAACCTAATTTTCTTGCAAGAATATTCTTTATATTAATTCAATTAAGACTAAACAGCTTTAGTTGCTTTCAAAGCAGTGTATTTATTGCCATAAACATGCCTACTTTCTCCAGGAATAGAGGAAAGTCAGGGTCTTAGTTTTCACAACAGAAAGAATCTTGGCTGCAAAATTGTTCTCATTACACACACAACTCCCTAGACAAGTTTTGTAGAACTATATACAATCGTTCACATTATTTCAATTTATGGTGTAACTGGGTGCCAGAGCCTTTGAGCTCTGGCTCAATATGAGCACAGCACAGGTTATGATAGGGCAGTATAAATGAAAAACACTTGACCATTACACAAAGGATACAGATAGTGTTGCCCTGTATCAAATAGTTTACTGTGCAGTAGTATGGAAAGTCCATTACACTGGTTTTATCGCTACAGATGCTGTTTCAGGACATCCATCACATGGTCTTGAACAAACATGGAGAAATAGCCACTTGCTTATTATATGCTGGATTCTCAAGACAGCCCTTTTCGTGTTTCAGGGAATGCATTTCCAAAGCAATATTGATTTTTCTGTCATTCTTTTTTCTCCTCTCTCTTGAAGATCCCAGTTCTAGAATTATCTTTCATCCTTAAGCTGTTTGTCTTCTCAGATATTAATGTGTTTAGTCTTTTTTTTTGTTTTTTTAAACAACCTTGTATTCGTGGAAGATAATGTGTAAACGATATGCTGGCTTATATATATGGTAGCAGAGTGATTTTACTGATTCCTGCAGGACACTGCCATTGTTAACTTCTGCTGATGTAGAGCTGGAGAAATCTCTAAAATGAAGTGATTTGTTTCAAATGTCACTCAAAAGCTGTTAATCAGGCAAAAGCCTTCTGAATCAAAAGTTCTCTTATACAGTTTCTTGTTTTTATTTGCTGTCACCACTGTGCCTATTCTCAATAAACAATAAAATAGCTGCCAGAATGAAAATGCAAAGCCAGTTAGCAACATATAACTTACAGTTTTAAGAGTAGGAGTAAGAAACCTTAGTGCTTAAAGCTTTTTGTGTGTGTTCATGAAAACTCATGTACGTGGATTCCTCATGCAGAATATAAGAGAGAAGAAAAGACACCACCAACAAAAATAATAATAAAAAAAAACACTAAAAATTCAAGAGGAGCTTACAGCCTGCCCTCAGCTGCCTTCTGTGCAAAGAGACCTTTGACCAAAGTATTGAAGCTCAGTCCCCTGGAAAATGTTTTGATATAACACTGGCCTTTACCATGTAATCTTAAATGTTTTTGAATACTATTGCTGTAAATGTGCTTTATGATGAGAGCAAAGACAGATTTTTGAGTAACCTCTTTGGCAGTTAGTGATTCAGTTGAGACTTACTATTTATATATGTGAAACTTTTTCCTTTATACCACTCTCTTTCAAATGCTTCTCCCTTTAAATTCAAACAACATCATGCCTAAATATTCCCAATGTGAAGGATATTTTTTTCCCTCGGAATATATTCACATAAATTTCATTTTTCTATGAGAACTTTGTAGACAAAGGCAAATGTATATCAAAATATTATGGTGAAAATAATACCTTTGATCTTAGTTTCTTTCCTTTAGATATTTTTGCTTGTCATTAATTCTTCACCTGTTTTGTTAAAATTTTACCTTGCAAACGAGCTTACAAAATGGATACACAGGAACTGAATAAGGTTATTTAGCATTCTCCAGTTTATTTTTTTCCCAAAATATCCTATATGAAGATTCCTACAGTTGTAGACACAATCTTTCTTGTTTTTATATTTCACTGTAATGTGTTTTGAAAAACCTGATCTCTACATCAAAAGTATGAACAAAAAGAACTTCTCTAAGAACTTCATATGAATATTTGTAGGACAACCTGTAATTTATGACTTATGTTTGATCACAACCTTTTTAATTAGAAACATACTGCATCCGTTTAACATTGCTACTGTTTTGTTGCAAAAGATTTTCTGTATCAATTAATCTGGTAATATCCCTAAGCAAGCTGAAATTGTTGAAGAAGATGGAAATTGGCTGATGAATGTATTGGTCACTTCAGAGCCATGTTCAAATCTATCTTCTTGCTGTCCTAATGAATATGGAAGCCTGCCCAGTGTGTGATTGGATTTTAATGACTACAAGGTCAGGGACTTTGCAAGGTGTGAATCTGCTTGCAAGGTCACTAGTGGCAAACAGTGCATGGATCTGAAAATAAACAAGGAGCTGTCAGGGATATTAGCTTTTTGTAGAAAAACCCTTGGGATGAAAAGGTTAACAGGTGATTGCATTGTAACTTGTTTTGAAACTCAAAATGAGCTCTAAAGCTACGTGCATTATCATTCATTATGCATTGCATAAGAAATAGTAGTAATTTAAAATGCAGCCAATGTTTGATTATAATAGTAGCGTAGTTTATCAAAAGCTTGCATTTACCACTACATAAACTGGTCTGCAAAATCAACATATGCTCCAAATGCAGATCTTTTGGAGAAACAGGTGAAATTACCTACTCAAAACTGCCTATGGATGTGTAAGTGAATTTGCCTCCTACAGAGAACACAGGCTAGTCATTACCCATAGAAATTCAAGTCACATGTACAGCAGTTATACCGTTTATTAATTCGCTATTCTGTAGAGATTGTTCAAGCTGTAGAAAAAAAATAATAGGAAATGAGTCTGAAAGTGTTAAGAAAGTTTATAAATGACTTGTCATAAGGTACTTGACTTATGATAGAACAGCACAGAAATGACTCCTACATGAGAAAAATACAAAGAAAATCTGCAGTGGTTGAGTGCCTTCAGAGAGGTGATGACACTTTTTTTTTTTTTGACTAGGATAAGAAGAAGAATTCTTTAGTAAGAAGAAAAATCAGAGCTGTTGAAAAGTTTTCACTAAGTTTTTGGGGCATTGAGTATGTCCATGAGTAGGTTGAGGCATGGCTACCAGCTGCTTATACCAGTAAGAGAATTCATCTATTGAGCAGGCTGAAATGACATTTTAACAGAATATTGTGGAATGGAGTTAAGTATTCATTGTTTAGTATCATTTGGAAGCTTACCAGCTTAATGATTCAGGAACCCTCACCTTTGGAGCAAAATATCCAGCTTTATTGCAGTCTGAAGGGATTATTTCATTTCCACTTTTTCCACTTTTTCCATATGTATTCTTTTTCAGTAGAGTTTCTCAAATGTCTTCTATTCTCCATGTGTAGATGGGATGCCTATGTATTAAATGCTTACAGTGCTTCGCCTTACGTGGATCTGTGTGATTCTGTAATCATGTATGGTTTCATGGTTAAGCTGTGTATCAGTGATACCTGTTTTTACTATTATTCAGCATAAGAACCTTTAAAACACATATTGCACTTGAGCTGATGCTATACTAGTCATAAACAACTTGAATGTAGCTATATATTCAATTGCCAGCATTTAAACTCTGCATTTAAAACAAGGGCTTAGATTCTTTGCTGTAAATGAAAAATAGATTATATATTCCCAAAATAATCTTTCCAGGCACCATGATGTAACACAGTCAATAATACACTGTCATGGAAAAATATAGAATTTTGTCAAGATAGAAGGTTTGGTTCTGAACACACCCTGTGTGTTTACTGTAGTCTTTTCTGTTATGAGAACCTTCCATTCATTTCACTCTCCTTGTGCATCAGCTTATGTTTGTGTTTCTGTTGCATTAGAGAAAAGGAGAAAGGTGGTTCATTTCCTTAAGAATACAGTATGAAGAATCACTTACTCTTTCTGCATCCTAACTGAGTATCAGAAAGAGGGGGCATCAATTATATTTGTGGATCTTCTTTTGGGCTGATGATGGTTTGAAAACAAAAAGAATTTCAGTTTCGATTTTATTTCTTTATGGTAAATTAAAAATGTTAACACCAAATATTCTTTTAAAATGTCTAGCTTACAGTATTTTGAAGAATGAGAAAGTTAAAAGTAATGGTCTATTTAATCTTAGTAGTAAAAATAGTAATACCTCTTAATAAGAGTTTTACCTTTGGAAGGTGCCTTGTTTAATGCATAATTTTAATGAATGTTTATTCTAAGACTTATTAACAGCAATTATTACATATATAATCTGTAACGCTCTTTTTAGAAATATAAACAGTACCCACAATTTTGCATCTGTTGTTAATCATTGTTCTATAGTGTCGATTTTCAAACCATATGTCACGTGTGAATTTTCTTATATACGTGAAATTTGCAGAGTTTAGTTCTTTCCTTGATGGTGTTGTTTTGGATTTTTGAAGTTCCAAACTGTAGGCAAGTTTGACAGTCTGTTCTATGCTGGCAGATTCTGCTCTTGGCTTATGTATTGCTTCTTATACAAATACATAGACAGTAAATTTGGCATCCAAGTCCACTCCTGTTCTACCCTTCTTGCATCCTTATTAAATGTTCTTGTACTTCATTCTAGATATGTTTCATTCTATCTTTAAATCTCACCTATTTTAACAATAGATTGACAAGATTTTCTAAGTTTAATCTCTTTCCCACTAATTATCTATGGACTTTGGTTGTGATAAAGTAAAATATCTAAAATTCCAGATGTTTAGTCCTGTTTGATAAAAACAGAATCTTAAGGTTTAGAATATTAAACTGTTTTACTTTTTTGTAATTGTCTGTTTTAACTCATCTGATAATGGATTCTACAGCCATTCTTATTTCAGTTTCTCTGCTTTAAAGACACGCATCACTGCTCAGTGAATGGTGTAGCTGTAATGCTGAGTCATACTTTCAAGTCCTATGCTACCAGATCTGCAGTAACTAAAATGGCAATCCTCGCTACAAATGACTTTTCTCATTTAAAAATCTGCTAATCTTCTGCAAAGTACACCTAATTAATCATTCAACAGAGGTAATGCCCACAGCTTTGGATATGAGGAAGATCTCATCTTCAGTGGAATTCTGATCACCGTACAAACTCCAGTCACATGCTGCAGTCTGCATAGCTAGGAACAGTGCCGGATCAAAGAAACCGCTGTCCTCTTTTGCTCTGTTTTTAGTATCATTCCCATTACTAGAAGAACCTTTACTGTGAAAACATAATGTTTGATTTTTCTGAAAATGTGATGAGTGATTAGTTTTAAAAGCCTAGCCAATAAGGAGAATAATTTAAGGGCATCAGATCTGGTCTGCTACAGTGGATAATTAGCAAGCCATCATGAGACAGTTCTGCCTGACTGGATATTAAACATTTATGTCAATGACAAGACATTGAGCTCTCTCCACCCCACTGTGAGAATGAGACACCATCAGCTTCCTCCATCAGGAGAAGGTCCACAAGATTACCTTTGCCTCTGAAGACATGGAGTGGGAAAGAAAGATGAAGAGCTGTTCAATTGTAGAAAGAACTCTGTCTCTTTCAATTTTTCCTTTAAAAATAGCTGAGGCTCCTTAAAAGGAATGATTGGTAAAGTGAGAAAGTGGGGAGAGGGAGGGTTATTCATGCAAATTAAATCGGTATGTAGATATGGAGAAGAATGACACATAAAGCGCTGTGGAAAGCAGAATGTGCTGCTACTAAACTGTATGACAGGAACGGCTGTAAAGCGTAAAATCAGCTGTGAGCAGAACAGAGGAACTGGGTCAATTCTGACAGACATCAGAGCTCACCCACCAGTCCTTTAGCCTCTCTGCCACTATCAAACACTTCTCACCTCATGCTTCTGATGTGGCCCTGCTTGCTTCTATACTGTTATGGGACAAGGGTTTCTGTTGATTCATGCTATCTTGCAAAAAAAGAAGTTTTGCTTTTCATTGTGTCCATGCTGAGGGAGTGATATTCAGCATAGCCGTTGGCTTGCCTAAAAATCAAAGAATCAATGAGCTGCTTGATCGTAAACACACACAAGTGGCAAAACAGCAGTGATAGAATAGTACTGAAGATACTTACCAAAAAACGTCTGTTCATGTTAGATTTTCTGCTGCTGCATGCTGGTTTGCCTCTTTAGGTTTGTAAGCTCTGGAGGAAAGGCACTGTGTTATCTATGTATATGGATGTCTGTATGGAAGAGCTTCAAACTTGTTCGGGGTCTTTGAGTACCTTTGGAACACAAACTTAAAAGTCTTAGGGCAGCTGATCCTGCAAGCAAAATATTTTGAGTGAAAATAAAAAGCTTTCTTCTGGAGGAGACAGAGCCTTGCTCATTTGGTGGCTGAATTAACACTGCCATATTGGAGGTCTGGGCTTCATTTGCAGCCAGTGCAACAATCATCGACTTGGCTTGTAAAATTCCCGGTGGCAGGTGGATGTTGCTGGAGATGTCTATAGAATGTTGCTTTTCTAAATTATAATCATAAAAGGCTTCTATTTTCCTTTACTTTCACTCTTCTCCATGAGCTTTTTGACTGGAAATAAATTACGGTCCAGAGGGGTATTCTGTTTGTCTTTGTACAGATTTGACAGCTAATATTCGTAGGGTTTTGTCTTTAATATGAGGGAAATGCGGGCTGAGAGAGAAGGGCAAGACTGCCCTGAGCATTAAGGAAATGTAAAAGCAAGCTTTCTCTCATTGAATTGTCTCTTCCATCCGCTGAGGCATGAGAGGGGCTTGGCATCTCATTGGGCAGATTTATACTTTTGTATGGTAAACGCTTCACTTTTCTTCCATTTCCCTCTGAACAAGAGAAGTGCAACTGATGAAAGACAAGAGATGTTAATCTAATTTTTAAATTTACCATGACTGTCCTTTCTGAGGGATGATGCCACTGAGGTGGTCTACGTTAAGAGAGTACAAAGATTTATGAGAACGGCTATCTCTGTCAAGCTTGCTTCACAGTTTATTAGAAATTCTTGGTTACTTAGTGTCAAGAGTTGAAAGCCTGAAGAATACTGAGCTGGATTCATGTCACCTGATTCTATTCTGATTCCATTTGTTGTCAATGGTACTTTTCAGGTGTGAGCTGCTTGTGTCTGTTTTGTCTCTACCATCAGATGAGATTTCTGCTAAGTGCCTGTTTTCTCTCAAGTTCAGATACATTTAAGATGGAGTGAAACCAGTCCCAAATCCTAATTCTAAGAAATGCTGACAACAATTTTATTCAGACTTGGGAGCTTCTCTGATGTGAAAAATACATAGCTTGGCATCAATCTAAATCCAAAATTAGAATTTGTAAATGTTATATTTATGTATGACTCAGTTTCCCATCTGTGAAATATTCACAGAGAGCTTCTTCACTTCAAAAGCATGCTGAGGATAGTTAGAAAATAGTGAGGGAAGCACTTCAGAAAGAAAATAGTAAGAGGAGGTGATAAAATGATCTATATAAAATACTGTTGAAACTGTGCTAGAAAAAAAAAAGTGGATTATGCAAAGAAATAGGCCACACCATGTCTAATAGAGAAATTAAAAAGAAAAAGAAAATACTAAATACACAAAAATACTACATGTAACAAAAATTCTGTAGCTATAATATGCTATCTTATTGTTAAGTTTTACTGTAGATAAGGGATTAGAAATGAGATTGTAGAAGCAAGCTAAGTGTGGTGATTCTGTCATATTTTAGTCCTTGAATTTGCTGTCTTAATAGTCTTTTTAATGAAGCACTGTATTTCCTTTGCAGCTTGTTCGAATAATTGCCAAATACTTGTGGACACAATTTCAAAATTTAATTACTTGTTAGAATTATGCATAATTATGTCCTTTAATTCTTTTTTTCTCTGAGCATATGAAGAGTCTTTTTCTGAATTTGAAGGAGTACTGGTGTTCCTACAAATATTTCTTGGGCAAACAACAGTATTTTTGTGCCAAGAAAGAACATTCATTGTTTGCTATTCAATTAATTAATATTTGCTATACATTTGAATCATTTTTTTCTTATTAGCATTAGTGTGTTACTAGCATACAAAAATAGCTACTGTTTTAACAGTCTTACATTTATGAACTTTAAATGGTAAATTACTTTCACACTCATTCTGTCTAGGTCTTACAATTCTTGACTAGATACTATCATTCTCAATCCCCATAAAGCTGTGAGATAGGGAAATTCTGTCAGCCATGTTTTACAGACTAGAGATTGAGGGTTACACAGATTATTCTTAATGATATCAGCAGGGAGATCAGAAGAGTGGATAGCTGGAAACTGAGGCCTGAATTTGTGAGCCTCTGAGCAGGACTTTCTTTATCTGAAAGAACACCTTCCACCTGCATCATGAAAATAATGTCATTCACAATATATTACTATCCCCCCACACCATCACAACACATTGTTCAGCACTTCCCAAAGCTAGGAGATCTGTTTGAATGCCTAGTCCCATGTTCATGAATTAAAGAACCTGGCCAGATACTTTACGCACACTTTCTGTAAATTGCATAAGATGAAGACTGTCTTCTCCTCCCTAGGCTTTTGTAATTGTCACCCATCTCTTAGAGGGCTACTAACATCCTGTCAGTCAGAAGACGACTGAAGTAAGCGCCATGGTGATTTATCTGCTCAGTATGAAGGCAGCTTTGAAGAGCCTTGAGCCAGGTAAACTGAAGTGGCTGAGTTG
Organism: Numida meleagris; assembly: GCF_002078875.1. NCBI lineage: Eukaryota > Metazoa > Chordata > Aves > Galliformes > Numididae > Numida > Numida meleagris. The sequence goes on from NC_034409.1 coordinate 92,320,895, forward strand.
AAGGTGAAGCAGTGGATAGTGCAGCTGAAGTGGATGAGGAGTGTTGGTGCAGGGTGCTCTGCCAGCAGCATCACAGGTCAGGCAGAGAGCAGCTTGGCCATTTCCTGTCTAGATTTCCACTGTGTTGGTTTGCTAACAGCAGTTAGTCAGCTGTGTGCAAGCATACACACAAATGCATGTGGTGCTCAGAACCATTCTGGACTCAGTTTGCAAATATCTGAAGCTCTGGTTTGTGTGAACAAATGTTTTCATGAGGTCTGAAACCAAAAATGAATAGCATGCATTTCTACTGACTTACAGATAAGATTTTTCTGCGGGATAAACAGCTAGAGTAGCATGAACCAAGCATTGCTTAGACTAAAAGAGGATGCTTTTAATTTTATGCTCGAAGTAGAACTGATTCCAACTGGAAAGTAGGAATGACTAATGTCATTTTTTTTCTCGAAGGACTACAGGATATAAGATAGCCAAGAGCCTCTTGGGCTGTCAGCCCCAGATCTGTCATATCATATTTTAATCATAGTCTTTATCCAGTCTTGAAAATGAGCATTTTTTCCTTTGTTTCTACTCTTTCTAATAGAAAATAGTCTTAGAGTTTCCCTGATGGTTTGAAGTCTTCTTTCAATATCTAGCCTGATTTTTTTCTCTGTCAGTCCACACGTGTTTTAATGCTAGTACTGCTGCTGAGGTGAACTAGCTTGTTTTCCTGCTTGATATTTAGGGAGAGTAACTGTATGTCTCCTGGCTCTTCATTTTGTTTAGGTAAATACGTTGAGCTCTTTTACACTCCTTTTGTAAATAAAGTTTTTCACTTTACATCTTGTGCAAGACTAGAGTAAAAAGGACTTGTTTCATAACTTGAGGCAAAACTAATATGTCAATAATGTACATTTCTATTTGCAGAGACATCTGTAGGTATTGTACCACGTTGAAGAGCATGCCATGAGGTAGGTGTGTTTGAGGCCAAAGAGAATATGGCTATTTAAGTCTCTGAAATACCAAATCTGGGAAAGATTGCTGCTGTCAGATTCTATAGTCTACAGTTGACAGTCATCTCTCTGAGTCAATACAAGTTCTGCAGTGTAGAGATGTTGAATATCAATCTGATACATTTATCTTCCTAAGTTAATCACTGTTTATCATTGCACCTCTTGTATACCATATAAACATCCTAAATATTGGTCTTTATAACTGAAAGTAGAAAATAAAGCAAACCAAAAAACTATGGGTAAAATGAATTTATTTTAAAATAGATCTAACTATACTGTGTTGTTGAATACAGTCACAGTACTCAATCCAATACTTTAAACCCAAAAACTGACCAAAAGAAAAAAAAAAATCTTCCTGGATATTTCAATATTTTAATATTTTATTATCACAAAGTAAATATCAAATCCTGTTCACATGCAGGAGTTTTATATTATGACTAAAACTTCACAGAGTAGCAGTGGAGTTCCACAAAAAAAGTTACCTAGAGAAGCTGTGGTATTGTTTGGTTGTTAGTATTTTCCTTTTAGGAGTTTAGAAGGGGGGGTAAACAGTTGTCAACTAATTATCTAATGCCAATTAATTGAAGTCTTATTTGAATTTTTTCTCCATATGCATAGAAGCTGCAGACCTCCTAGAGATTACAGAAATGTAAAGTATTTGCTTAAACTAAATTTTCACAGTAGTCTTTGTTTAAGCTTTAATTATTGTTTATGTCTACTATTGAGTTTGTAGAAATCTAAGGATGCATTTTTGAGCTTTTAGGAGTCTCTACTGTCCCTCCGAGAACTTTTGCTTATCCAGACAACTTCTGCACAGGCAGAGGCCATGTAAGAGGGCAAATTCAAATTGAAGATCCTTCACCTTACACCCACAAGCTTATATATATAAGCCTTCTAGTTTTCTTTACCTTTCTTGAGAATATCAATGTTTTGTTTGAAATTGTAATACATAACATTTAAATTATTCATTTAAATTGAAATTTATTGTTAGAACTAATTAAAGAGAGACATCTGGTTGCTGGCAACATAGTATATTTCACAAAAATACTATTCATGGTTCATTTTTAGAGTTATACTAATTTTTGAAATTATATTCTATAAATTCATAGAGAGTATAGCTGTGAGTGATGGAGCATTGGCACAGGTTGCCAAGAGAGGCTGTGGAGTCTCCTCCTTGGAGATCTTCAAAAGTCACCTGGACATAGTCCTGGGCAACCTGCTCTGGGTGTTCCTGCATGAGCAGGTGTTGGACAAGATGGATTTCAGAGGTTCTTTCCTACCTCAAACATTCTGTGATTCTGTGGCAGTTAATTTTGTGTAAGAATTTGGAAATATGCTCACTGCAGTAGACAAAAATGTAAAAATGTTTGTAACGATTTGTTATTCCTTCTCTTCTATATGATGTAAAGTGGGACTCAACTCAGAATATTTACAGAATCTACATATTACCGTAATAAATAAATCAGCTTTTAGAAGATAAACATTGAAGGTGATCCTCTGAATTGTTGAACTCAGGAAATGAATCCTTCTTACTATAGTCAATTTGGTTACAAAAGTCATCAAATTTCACTTCAGCAGTGGTTAGACGGTTGTCTTCATTATTATTACTCAGGAGATTGCTTCAGATTCTCACTTCTTATAATTGGAAAACCTCAAATTTCCAATCTAATTGTATTAATTTCCAGTTCATACTCTTTTTCTTTGAAAAGCTCTTTATTTGATCTCAAATTGTGACTTGATGACTAATTTTGAGAGCTATGATGGGAATCCATTATCAACTATTCAGAGAAATGCTCTCAATGCCTTGCCTAATTTCCACTACTTGAAATATAGTGTCACTATTTCTATTCTCTGTCTAGTTGACATCGTGGAAAGGGAGAGAGCCAAAAGAACATTTAAAGAGTGAGTTTTTAGATATTTTATCTTAAGACTTGAGTGGTGATTTCAACAGAATGGATAGATGCTAGGACAGTAGGAGCTGAATTTAATTGCTGAAGGTGATGTAAGATGCACTTTATTTCTGTTTATGTTGAACATATTCCACTGAAGGGAAATAGATCACTGTTTCACTGCAGTGCAGAAAAGCACGTGAGATATTCTCTTGAAAACTGCCCATCCCCTTTCTCAGTTTGATTAAAAATATTGAGTTTGTTTTTCAGTGGAAATTTGAATGTTTGTTTGTATGTATTTTTTTTTCTGAAAAGTTTTTTTGATTATAGATTTTTTTTTTTTCTGAAGTATCACATGCTTCCTGGAATTCTTATATGGCTGTCTTTCTTTTGAAATTCAATTCTGCTGTTGTGTGGTGGAACATAAATTTTATTATCCGTTCATACTGAGAATCTGATTCTCAAAAGAAAAAGCCTTTCCAGGTACAGGAAGTCTTAAGGCTGAGATAGACACTTCTGTGTTACACACATATGTTGAGAATGGTAAACAGAATTCTGACAAGAAAGGGCACTAACAATTTTTACTTGAGGATCATTAGGTGAGATCTTTACAGAAAAATGAACTGAAGAGCCTTTGACATCAGTCATGTTGTTCACCTCCATTATTTTTTCAGAGACCAGTTCTGGTCTCAGTAGGATAGCTTATATAGTTTGTAGAATTTTGTGGTCACACACATCTCTCAGATACAATTTTTGCTCTACACTGAATGGACTAAGTTGGAAACATTTCTCAGCCAGGGAAAAGCCCTGACCCAGATTTTTGAGACATTGAAAAAAGTGTGTTCTCAGATAGCACAGCACGGTTGTAGAAAGGTGCTGACTAAGCCCTCAGAAGATGATCAGTATACCCAAAACACTTGCTATTAGGATCCAGTGAGAGCAGGACAGGCAGTGTCAAAATGCCGAGTATATATGGACAGGGAAGAATCATAGGTGAATACCAGCTGCCTACTCCCTTGGCAGCAAAAGGAAAGGTAGAAAGAAAGAAACAGGGTTTTTTAGCTTTAGGCAATTCTGAGTAACAGACCTAGGAACTGAAGAGGTGTGGCTCATCTTTTTATTAAGACACGTCTCCATTGTGGGGAAAGCAATGTTGTTTTTGCATAACAGTGAGATGTTATGACTCCAAAGAGGCACAGTAGAGCTCTGATACAAGGTAAATTCCTGCTTGTAGAATAGAAGATCTGCATTTTTGAGTAACATCAGGAGATGTACTGGTACAATCTGGTTCTGCAGTTTGAATAATAGTCAGGTGGTAAGGTCAGCTATGAGAGGTTATCCCAGCATACCATAACAGGCAAAAACTAAACAAGAATAGGAGGAGAACAGTTAACAAAGCAGTAAACAGGAGCAGAACTTCCACTGGAATTAGAAGTGTCGGATTGGATGTAAATCCTGGAGTGCTCAACCAATGAGAAAACAGGAGAGGAAATTTGTGCTAGGAAGTAGGAAATATAAACTGTGACATGTCTCTGGTTGGTTTGTAAGGTTGTCTGCTCTTGCAAAAGCATGAAATAAATTGTGGTTCATAGCAAATTCTGACTGAGCCTGGAGTATTGAACACAGGCATTTCTCACAATATGAACAACTGTAGTGGTGACAAACATTGTGTTAAATTGAGAAGATCAAACAAACAAACAGACTGACCCCACAACACTCCTCTTCTTTGTGTATTGTATGGTAATAGTTACAGTGATTCACAGATCGCAAAATCAAAACGACTGTCTCTCTGGAGATGCTGGGGGGAGCATTTTACTTCTGTGCTTCTGCTGTATTATAGCAAGAATAGTAGATAGTCTTATCTTTGCTTTTGCAGTGGTAAATGGATTTGAAGCAGCAGCATTCCCCCTAAAAGGATTGCAACAAAGAAACCCAAAATTCTTCAGATTAAAAAGCAAGGTGATTTTTTTCATGTACCCAAAATGTTTTAAGCTGTTCTTGTGACTTAAGTCTCCCACATCCAGATTTTCTCTCTTTTTGTAACTGTTGCACGGCCACTGATTAAAAGTATAAGGGTGAACAACTGAAACCTCCAGTAAGGTACACTTTTCTATAATTAATGTTTTCATTGACTTGGAGACAGTTATGGCACACGATTTTCATTCTTAACATGCCTACAGTAATTATCCATGTTGCACTGATGTTTATTTATTGTTTAATTAAAGTGTTTTTCAGAGGATAAAAAAGAGAATTAGGATAAAATATTGTGTCAAAACCAAAAAGTTGCAATAAAGTTCAAGCGTGGAAATGCCTTCTACTGGCTTCTGTATATTTATTGCCAGGTTCTGGTAGCAAGCTTCAGATAAACAGAATATTATGTTACTCTAAAGTAATAATCTCTGTCTTAGTTTCAGCTGGGATGGAATTGCTTTCTTCAGAATGCCTGGTATGATGCTATGTTTTGGTTCTAGGAGAAAAACAGTGCTGATTAACACATCAGGTTTATAGTTGCTGCTAAGCAATGTTGTATAGAGCAAAGGCCATTCACAGTGAAAGGTCCAAGGAGCTGGGAGGGAACAGAATCAGAACAGCTGACTTAAACTGACCAAGAGATCATGGAATCATAGAATTAGTTAGGTTGGAAAAGACCTACAAGATCATCCAGTCCAACCATCCACCCATTACCAATAACCCCACTTAACCATGTCTCTCAACACTATATTTAGATGTTTCTTGAACACCTCCAGGGATGGTGACTCAACCACCTCCCTGGGCAGCCCATTCCAGTGCCTGGCCACTCCTTCAGAAAAGTAGTATTTCCTAATGTCCAGCCTAAATCTCCCCTGGCGCAACTTGAGGCCAGTCCCCCTCATCCTGTCACTAGTTACAAGAGAGAAGAGACTGACCCCCAGCTCACTACAACCTCCCTTCAAGTAGCTATAGAGATATTCCATACCAGATGACATTGTATGGAAAGAGTTTTTAAGAGGGTGGAAGTTCATCCCTCCTGATGCTCAGGAGCTAGCTAAGCATTGATCAGGGGGTGGTGAGCAGTTGCTTCTGCATCACTTGTTATATATATTCATATATACATATCTATATGGTAATTATTATCTTCTTCCTTTTCTCTATCCTAGTAAATAGTTTTATCTCAAACCATAAGTTCTCCTTTATTTTTTAAATTATCTCCCCCATCCCACTGGGAAGGAGGGAATGAGCAAATGATTGTGTGGTCCTCAGCTACCTGCTGGATTAAAACACAACAGTCATTTAAGTGTAAAAATTAGAAAAGATCTTGAATTATTTATTCCATTTGCCTAACCAGGACAAGGTGTATTCATGGACTAGTATGGTGTGACATTTGGTGTTACACACTCATGAAGGAGCAGCCTTCTTTACAATATTGTTTCAGTACAAGTGGGAAAGAGCTGATTAAAAAGGAAAGGCAGTTAGCAATGACAATAACATTTTCAGGAAAAGAATCAGGTCATATATGTGTCTAATAAATTAATCCATCTTTGTAGAGAAAACTGCAAATGCATTTTATTAAAAGGTGCTCCGCTAGATTTGAAGCTTAAATTCATTAATCTCTTTGAATTTTTACACTTGTCTGATATGATTTGAAATACTTACCCTGATGCATCAACTGAAAATAATCATCTGTTTGAATTTATAGGGATCGCTATCACGGTGAGATGCAGGAATTTGCACGTGTAACTTCAGAATGCTGGGAAAAGTGAAATGTAAATGCTTTTACTGGGGTGTGTGAGTGAAAACGTGTTTCTTAAAAAAAATCATTTCATTTTTAATTAAAGGTTGATCAATTAAATTGCTGCACGTTTTTGTTGTTATTGTTTATTTGTTTTTAACTTTTCTGGCATAACCAATCCATTCTCATTGTCATTGGAAGGTCCAGAAAATTCTCAAAAGCAAAATGCTTTTAATTACTGATTCCTAGACCTGGCTATATCTCAGATCTTCAATTTTTACATATCCTCTGAAGTTAACCCTTTTATGAGAAGAGATGCATATGGGGAGGGTGATTTTAGGACAGTTGTCATCTCTGTGATAATCCTTGGACAGAAGTTCCTGCATAAGTTAGAGCAGCTCAATCACAGCAGCTCAATCTCTAAATTGTACTTAACTGCAGTGGAACTGGGGGAACATTCCACAGCCAAGAATTATTGGAGAGTGGCATGCTCTGATTAGGACTTGTTTGTCCCTTGGCAAAGAGTGTATGTTGGTAGCTGCTACGTATGTGTATGGCCTTTCTGTCAGCTGGTGCTGGGGCTTCTATGCCAGAAATGTATCTGTTAGGTATCCAGGTCTTCCTGCCGTCAGAATGGCACAGAGGGAGCAGATTTTATGAGACTCTGTGTTCTGTGTGCCTTGTTCAAAAAAACATTTTACTGTGCTGCCATCTTTTTCTTGTGTGTGTGTGTAAAAGATTGGTTTATCTTCAAATGCTATAGCACACCTAGAACAAGCCAAATTTATGTCACCTAAGTGCCTAATTTGGGAATGTGGGTTTTCTTCTTTGATTAGGCTGATGAGGACTGGGGCAAGGCCAGACCTCTTGTATCCTCTTCTGTAGCACGGGCACTTAATGTATTCTGGAAGTATTATATAAAAACTTCCAATTCGTAAAAAGAGCATGCTCTCTGGCAGTGCAGTTTATTTTTACTGTTCTTCTGTGGCAAATTACCATTGTGGACTTGTGACCTTTAATAAAATTTTAGAGCATGTGTCAAGGTACTTACAGCTGCTAAGTTATCTGTCCCGTATTGGGGTTGGTGGTGCAGATACTTTTCAGAGTCCTTAAAATGTTGTTGTCTAGCTGTCCCCAGTCACGAAAGATCAAACCCAGTGTGCTTCTCTGATCTGCGCTCGTATTTTGTGACTTCTGTGTTGGGTGGAAAGGGAAACAGGTGCATTCAGCCACTCAAGTCCTGAACAACCAAGAAGTTTCTTCTTTCAACCTTGAGTATTTGTGTTAGAGCTTAAAAATTGGTGGACCTGGGTGTCCAAATCTCCTTTTCTTTCTTAAGAATTGGTCATGTGGCTGAAAAGAAACTACTTAAAGCTTGACCTCTTGGTTTTAAACATCTGAAGTCTGAACAGGGATATAAGGCCCTGTACCTCACCTAACATTAGCCTCTTAAATCCATCTTCTCCAGTTCCCCGAAGCCATAATAGTCTGTCTGCCTTAAGAGTCTGGTTGTGCATGTAACTAAAATTGTTACTGGGAGGAATCATGTACCAGCCTCTCTCTGAGGTATCAACAAAATATCTTTTGATAACTCCACTTTGTTCCTTTGGATAAAACACATTTACTGCGGGATTCTGTCAGATTTCACTGAAAATCCAGAGGAATTCAAAGTAACTTCTATGTGCTGCTAGTGTACTGTTTGCAATGCAACATCTTAAAGCATATATCTAAAGTAAAATTAAAAGTATGCAGTGATCATTCTCTCAAGTAAAACTGCATTTTTCTAATTCAGAAGCTGGATTTTCATATTCTTTTTGCTGAATTATATAAATAACTGTTTGAAAAAGAGCCTACAGTAGAATGAAGGCATCTGTTCAATTTTCATCTTACTTTTGTAGACTAGGTAATGTTGAAAACAAATATGTTGTTTTTACCACTGATTTGCCATCAGGCAAAAAAAAATTAATTTTATCATTATTTCTCTGTAATTAAAAGAGACACAATGTTTGAATCAAGAGTTTCAACATTTCCATTGTGATTCACAAAGCCCTACAGAGCTGGTTTTGTTAGGCAGTTATTTTAAGAAAGGGATTATTAGTCTTTCCTCCCCCACAACTCATACCATGCTTAGAAAACAAAGTTTCCTGATACATTACTACTAGTGAGAGTAATGGTTGTCTTTCAGAACCTTAGTTTCATTTCATTTCATTTAATTTTTCATTTTAGTGACATTTTTGAATAGATGCCTAAACAACTGTGAATTTACTGAATACTTGTGCAATGTGGTATTAGTTTAATACCTTTACTTTTGTGATTTTAAACAACAAAAAACTAAATACAGCCTGCTTTACCCACACAGCTCCATTGCTCATACACGCAACCATTAGACTTGTCTTAATTGAAATCCTCCAGCAATATAGACTATTCAGAAAGTCAAATCTCTACAAGAACTGTGAAATATAGAATCTTACTTTTTGTCTACAGTTCACATTTTATGCTAAAATGGATGAAAATCATCTTTCTCTGGGGGTTTTCTACTTCAATCGATTATAGGTCTCCATAGTTTTGGGTTTCAGACTGATTGAAAAGTTTTATACTTTTTTTTCTTGGTTGGATAGGATAGTTTGCAGTTTAACAGAAAGTCTTGGCTTCATTTTGTTGCATGAAGCTGGCTGGAGGAAAAAAAACGCACCTGCGTGGAGGAAAAAAACAAACATAACATATCAGTGTTTCTGCATTCAGTTTACAAGAATGACGTACACAATGTGTTATGAAATTTCTACCTGCCATAGAAATTACTTTGAAGAAAAATAGAACTTTGTTTATACCCAAAACCCACCTAGCACTATATTTTCTTCCAATCCTGGCCATATCCTGTATTTTTAGTAATTAATATAATTTTTGCTTGAATATAAGAAACAATAGAAAGATCATCTGATGGTACATACTGCATGTAACCATTTTAACTCTGCCTTGTTTCTGTCTGTTGTCTCTTTAAACTTGCATTTACAATCTTTATAAAGAAAGCATCGAGCAATTTTGATAATGTTTTCAGATTTCTATATACATAGAATATAGAATATAGACTATGTTGTATAGATATTTTATATCATAAAATCTTTTTAATCAGAAAATCTAGTTTAAAAAAGGTGTCTAAGATCATCTAGTCCAACTGTCCACCTACTACCAATATTTCCCACTAAACCATGTCCCTAAGTACTACATCTACGCATTCCTTTAACATCTCCTGGGATGGTGACTCCACCATGTCCCTTGGCTCTCTGTTCCAATGCATTACCACTCATTCTAAGAGTAACTTCTTCCTAATATCCAATCTGAACCTCTGCTAGTGCAACTTGAGGCCATTCCTTCTTGTTCTGTTTCTGTTACCTGGGAGAAGAGGCCAAACCCCACCTCGCCACAACCTCCTTTCAGGTCATTGTAGAGGACAATAAGATCTTCCTTGAACGTCCTCTTCTTCAGACTGAACAATTCTAGTATCCTCAGCTGCTCCTCATAAGACTTGTGCTCCAGACCATTCACCAGCTTCATTGCCCTTCTCTGGACATATATAACCATAATTTTTTTTCTATTTTTGTATTTTATTTACATTACACTATAGATATTATATATTTTTATATTATATTTTATATGTATATAAAAAGTGTGTATATTATTTTACCTTATCCTACTGGAGATGGGCTAACTAGACTAGTGTGAGATACTCAAAATGGTGCATCCACGCTGTGTTTATGAAACATTGCAATTAGATTTACTGTTTTTGTCTGTTCCTCATAATTCTTAGCATCCTGCCTGACTGCAGCAAAATATGGAAGTGGTGTTGTCAGAGAAATATCCACAGACTTCTACTTAACCTGTACAAAATGTTAGTACAAAATGTCTCATTACATCTCGTATCCTCGCAACCGCCTACTACAACAATGCGTCCTTGCATATGTGTAGTTACATTTGTTTCAACCTAGTGAAGTTGTTTTTCTACTTACTGACAATGTAGAATTGAATAGAATCATAGAATCATTTGAGTTGGAAGGGACCTTTAAAGGTTTTCTGGTCCAACTCCTCTGCAATGACCAGGGACACCTACAGCTAGATCAGGTTGCTCAGAGCCCCATCCAGCCTCACCTTGAGTGTCTCCAGAGATGGGACATCCACCAGTACTGATTAAAAGAACACAGAGCCATGAGCTCAGGACATCCCTAAATCACAGATGGTGAAGAGGACATGTGAGGAGAAAAAGCATAATATATCTCCCCTTTCTCTTATGTAATTTCCAAAAGCCTTTGATATCAGTCTGCAGTAGAGACAGGAAAACAGAGTAGATGGATCTATAGAAATGCCCTGATATTCATAGACTCAATCTTAAAATATATTGCTAATAATGGCTAAAAAGGCAGAAAGAAAAGAATACATGGTATGCTTATTTTTGTGATTTTATCAACACATTTGTGGCACTGTGCACTGAAGAAAATATATTTCGTTAACTGTCTCCTGTCTGACCACTTCTCTGCAAGCCCGTATCATGATCTTCTGCTTTTATTATTCTAAATAATATTTAACATCAGGAAGATTTTCAGTTCATTGTTTACTCTTTTTTCCAGTTTCTTAATAAGAGTGTTGAACAGCCCACTCCTATATTAGCTTCTGCTTTACCTTGGTAGAGGAAAATCTACAGATGCTGTTAGTCTGGGTTACTTTCACTTATTTGCTAATTGACTCTTGGATACAAGCCTGATCGATCTATGAACCATGGTTTCCTTCTACATAAGAAATATAGACTCTTTACTGACCTCTCTCTTTACCAGTTTCTCTCCATTTGTTTGTTAGAACTATTCTTAACTGTAGATTTGCCAATTTTGTTGAGAGATTTGATTAGGCTATCTGTAAGTATCAGAGTCAGGAAACTTTGGAAACTGAAGAAGTACTCTATGGAAATAGTTCTACGTCCTTGTTCTTGTCTACATGTCCACATGTTGCTGCATTCTTACCTTACATTCACTCTCTCCAGAGTATCTGTTCTTAGCTGGGGGTAGGTGGAGACCTAATTGTACTGGGTTTGGTTCCAGATCTGGTGCTTGAAAGTTATATGTTGGGAATTAAATTATTTACATTAAGCACAGTAATGCTTGGACCCAAACCATTTACCAGCCAAGGCTAGGCAGCTCATATCCATGTACAGCGAATAAGGAAAGTTAGATGGCTTTGGCTGAGAGCCACAAAAGCCATCACACTAATGATCACACCTATTAAGAAACAACAGTTACATGAGGAGAGTATTGGAAATCCTACCTGTCTCCTGCCATACTAATACATGCACTGAACCAAAAATGTTCATATGTGTATTGTTTGTATTCAGACAGACCAGTTTATATCTGTGATTGGCTACCCAGTTTTGTTGTAATATATGAAATTAATTTTGAAAAAGGATGTCAGTTTCTCTGTATTACTAAAGAGATAAATTTACATGACAAGGAAGAAGCATTAGAATACTCCTACCATTGACCTAATAATAGTTTGAATAGACAGATCTGATAATATTCAGCACATAATTCTCAAGTTTGAATGCTGCAGGATTATTTCTAGACTCTGTACACCTGTATGGCATATAGGAGTGGATAGTTATGCTTTAGAGGAATCCTTTTTCAAGTGCATATTATAAGCATCCTTTGTGAGTAATAAAGGCAAATATTGGTCAGAGGTTAAAGCCTTAGAAATCAAGGTGATAACCTTCAAAAAGAGCTGCTTTTGCAACAAGTGAACCTGGCCCATACGCTCTATCTAATTAATCAGAAGCTTGCAATGTTCTTTCAGACCTGAAGCTGGAGGAAGATGGCCATTAGGCATACAAATCAGCAATGTGATGGTCAGGGTTACAAGGCAGGTCGCTTACTTGCACTGTAATGGAAAATTCATTTTCTTCCATCCCTCTTGCTAAGCAAGTGGGAATTCCCAAGTGGATGTAGTCTTGGCCAACTTATCTCATTAATGGGAGATCCCATGACTTTTTGTACCTCATTATAGATGGAACAACGTCCTCAGTAGACATAGGGCGTTTTTCTGTTATTATTAATATACATTTTTTGAATTAGTATCCTTTGCCCTTCCTCATCCCTATAGCAAAATCCCCATTTGACTATTATGAGTGAAGCTGCAGCAGTTTCAGCATTATTAGGTTTGTAGAAAGAGAAATTTGTGATGGTTTCAAGTTCCATAAGCATTTTCAGATACAACAGTTGTATTCACTGTTTTGTACGTACAAGGAAATATCCCTTAATGCATACCATATTCTCTTAACCCTACTGCAATATTTCTGATGCATATTAAGAAGGAGAATATGCAGCTCACTGCTATATATGGGTCTTATAGAAGTATGAAGCTATGAAATACAACATCAAATTACTGTATTCTCACAAGTAAGAGATTCAGAAGATTTTTAATCTTCATTTTACATATTTTGATAACATACATGTATTTTAAATATTGCTTTTCTTGCTGAAGTAGCTTAATATTATGATTATTTCATGCACGAATTTCCTTTGGCTTCAACTTGGTCTAACATTTACCAACATAAATATATATATATACAGGACTATACATTAAGGACATCTGTCGGGTTTTTAGTTATTTAGTTCTTTGTCCGTGTCATCTTCATTGACTACTTAGTTCAGAAAGTGCTGTAAGTTTAGTTTACTTTTGTGTTTTAGCCTTTCTCATTATTATTAATAAGGAACAACTTCCCTTCTCCACCATGAGCATTAATTAGCGACTCCTTTAAAAGATTATAAGGCAAATTCACCTTCATGTCCTGTCACTTTCAAGCACTCTCACACTGTTTCCTCATTGTTTCTTGCAGTCTCCTTCTTTGCTTCTTCTGCTTTCCTTTTCTTCAAGGTTGCTTTTCCCTCATAGAATATTCTAAAATGTTAATATATTTCCAATCTACAATACCATTCAACATGCTGGTCTACATCTGTTATTTCTTATCACTCAGCTGATCCAAACATCACAGTCCAATACAGTGAGATTCAATCCAATATTAGAAGTGGGGAATGTAGTTAGGAAGCGTGGAATCCCCGTAAGTGTGCCTATGGCATACCAAGGCAGTTTGCCCTGTTTAGTAGGTAATGGTGGTGTTAAATTGCAGTCACCCTGCTCAGTTTCCCATCTCTGAAAGATGACCTTAAGTGGTAAGGGAAAGCCAATACTTTTTGTGTATAAAAATCAAAGTGTGAAGAGAAAAAGCCTACGGAGCTTCAAGTAATTCAATGAACAGATCTACCAAGGAAGTTACTTTTCTTTCTTGCTCTCTGTTTTTAGCTTACAAGGTTACCTTAACACTCTCCTGTTTGAAAATTTTCAACAAAATCAATATCAAATAGAACTAGAAAAAAATTTGGTGGAGTCCAAATGGGATAATTTAGTCCAAGATTCTCTGTGACTAATAAATAACAAAGGATAATGAGAAAATTATTGGACATCATTGACTGCTACAGACATTGCTGTTAATCTCTAATAGAGAGCTATAACTCCTTCCTCAGCCTGAATTTTTAAACAGAATGAATGTAAAAGATTATTAGTTATTATGATAACTAACATATAATGGTACCTATATATTATTCCTTGAAATCCTGGGTAAACAGGTAAAATTGCTTGAAATGAATATCTGATTTTGTCATCCAGAAGTAGAACTGCTTACTAAATCTGAAATGTAATCTAAGATCTTAGGAAAACTAAAAATTACAACTTTGTTTATCTCTCTCATCCTTCCTCTTGACCCTGAATAAAGTAGCTAACTTGTGCCATGATTTATGGATGAAGGCAGGCAATGACGTATGCTGCCTGTGTTTTATCTGTGTCTGGTAAATTGCATACTTATGGAGAACAAGACCTTTTGCCTTTTCTTGTGCTATTTGTGTGTGTGTGTGTGTGTGTGTGTGTGTGTGTGTGTGCGCACATACATGTGTGTTGTACATCATATAATTTATCTAGTCTGAGGAAAAATGCAATGAAGGGAAAGTAGGTGACTACAGCAGGCATTTTAAAGAGAACATCATTCAAACAAGAAAAGCTAACAGTATATAATTATGCCATTCATCAGTTCCACTGATTTGGGGTTTACCAAACCATTTAGCTTGCTAAGTTAGATTTAGATTTGCTACAACTGCAGCAGTAGTGTTTTATTTTGACACTGGCAGATTTCAGTCAAATCCACAGTATCTGCTTGCTTTCCCCAGAATTCTGCTCTTTCAGCTTGGACCATTAGATGTTTAAGATCACCATTATATCATCTTCTTACTAGAGTTGGAGGTTTTGTTTTTCTTACATGTGTAATTTCAACACTCTCATCCCCCAAGTATTTGCTATCCTGTTGTTAGATAACATTTGCACAGCAGATTGTGGGAATGACTATGCATGCATTTGCTCCAGTACTGTAAATGAGAAAGGGGCAAAACCCAAGTGGCTTTCCTTACCACTGTTATCTAGTATTAAAAGTCTGGGAATGGAAAGCAAAGCATAGACTGGCTATGTCAGAATATTGGCTATTTCCACTTTGTCCTGGCAATATGTCCCTTCAGAGAAATGCTCAGCAGGGTCTTCTCTTTAAGATTAGATTCCCTTTAACGGGAACTTCCATGTTGTCTTGTTGATATTGTCCTGAAATTCTTGTTTCTTCTTTAGTTGCATGAATAATTATTTAATATTTGGATGAATTTCGAACAAGAACTGCTGCTAAAAGCAGAAGGTGTCAATATCTGCCAGATTCCATTTTTTTAACGGTATCATCCCAAGAACAGACTGTGGTCTTTTCCCAGTTTGTCTTTTGATGGTGAACAGTATATAAGGGAAAGCAATTTCTGGATGGTCTTTAATTAGAGTGACTGATGTTTTCACTGAGGTTTGCAGACAGCTCTTACACTTCAGTATTCTCTTCTGAGGTGATAGCTCAGTGACAATTGACAGAGAAACAACATCTGCAATACCGCAGAGTAATATATTTCTCTACTTCAGTTATTTCTGGGAGACTTACAACTTGATCTCAAGGTCACAAAGTCCAAACTCTATTGCAGCAGATACAGAAGTAACTTCCAAAGTTGACATAAAACGCAAGCTACGGTCCTGTTTAAGAAGTGCCTTACAAAGTTAGTCAGCTTGACTGCTGATGTTGATGGCACCCTCCAGGTCTGTGCCAAGCCTATCACAGAAGAGCAAGTGTGCTTCAACCCCAGCCTCTACCTTCTTGGAGCAGGCACAGTCTTGCTCTTGGAAGCTAGCAGTACTGCATGCTTCATCCCAACAGGCTATAGCTGCTTGCCTCAGTTATGATTTGTCAGTTTCCTTTTGCTGCTACTGTATCTCCACAAACATTACCTTCTACAGCTTACCTTCTAGCTTTTCTTGTCTTCTACAGCATCATCACAAGTTGGGATCACAAAGCATTTATTTTCACTGCTTTCCTACCACACATCCCTGCTGTGGAAAGCTGGGCTGCAGTCCTGTGCCTTCCAAAGCAGGCCTCACGTGCCCATTGCCACACTTTATTTCACAACTCTGGGCTCTGGAGTCCAAGCTCAGAGACTGAATCAGCATGTTCAGGGACTGCGTGGGTTATGGAGGAGGTTGTGAAGCTTGCAGGTCTAGACTCCCATGCTGGAGCTTCCATCTGAACAGTTTTACCCTGGCTTCGTGGCTGGCGTGTGTTTTGGAACAACCTATGTCTGACTAGACTTCTCCTTTCAGCACTCCTCACCAACTTAGCTGCAGAGGCTAACAGTATCTTTAATGCTTGTGGCTAGATTTCAGCAGAGTTTGGGCATAAATAATTGCTAGGGAAAGATTAAGGAACATTATTTGTCCTGATAGTTCAATATTTTTTCTCCTGAGAAAAGTGATTTTTTTTTCCTCTAGGAAGGGGAACATTTTGTTTCATCATTCTCAGATAAAATATTTTGATGTTTAGTTTTTAAACAACAAAGATGTGTGTTCTGATTCATATTTTTAATAGGTACTAATGATTTCTTTCTGAAATAACACTGAGATCTTGACTATTTTATTTTCTCTAAGGATAACCATGCATTGCTAAGTCTGATAGGAATCTCTTCAAATTGCATGAGTCTACTATGAATACAACACTAAAGCCTCTGTTATTCCAGTCTACCATATACTTATTTATTCTGTGAGAAATCTTTTTCTAACTTACTGCTCAGAGCTATCCTTTGTCTCTATGCTAATTCAGTCCTTGGCTATTTAACTGGGACAATGAGATTCAGTTGGAATGGGTTTTACATAGATTGGAAACTAGACTGAGACCCAGAATTCATTTTGCATAAACCAATATAAGGGAAGTAGAGGTCTAATAGTGAACACGCATTTGGAGGGGAAATGCTTTTCTCCCTTAGAAGCATTTTAACACAAGGAAAATTTAACTTTGGCCCTGGAATAGTAGCTGCATAGAAAAGTGTGGAGAAATCAATTAGAAATACTTTTTAAATTCCTTTGTCTCTAGTTACTACTTCTGTTCTTTTGTCAGACACACATCACTCATTGCTCATGGTGATATCACATTGCTTTCAAGGAGACTTGTAGGAATTTTTCCAATCAATTCTGTCAGAGGCAAATCAATCTCATTTTAGAAAGAATACAGTATTTTATTCTATTTAGCCAAAAAGGCAACAGAGGTAGGGAAAATAAGGTCTGTGGAAGTACCTTTCAGATGCTAGGCAGTGCTGCTTTTTATATTACTGGTATGGTGGAGCACCTCCTGTTTGAAGAGATAATTTTTTATCCTCCATCTATTGCACAGATATAGAAGGTAAACCAAGTACCTCTTTGTGCTTCTTGAAATTTTATTTCAGTAGCATTATTTTTTTTAATAGAAAATTGTTACTAATTGGGAGATCATCTCTCAGGAAGCAAAAAATGCTATGTTTCTTTACTTGATTAAACAACTGGTACATATGACATTCAAAGCTGCACTTGTCCCCACTCCTCTACTGATAAATCTAACATCATACAGTAGCTAGCAATCTGTTGTGTCCAAAAGTACTGCCTGTGATCACACAGTGAAAGGTCTTGTTAAAAAGTATACACACAGAGGAATAGTTAAACCTTCTGTAGGAACTATAAATTTGAATATCTTGACTTTGGAATATTTAAGGAGGTAAGGTACCTTTCCTAAACATGGTATTGACATTAAAAATTGATAAATATTTGCCGTATCTTCATGATAGGTTCTTAGGCATTGAGCAAAAGCCAAAGTTATTCAACATAGACTTAAAGATTGTTCCACTTAAATGTAATTTTAAAATTTAATTATTAAAAGTAGTTTGAAAATAATGCAGAGATTGAGATGCAACATCAAGGGGAAAGAACCTCACCAGAAATGCTTGTGAATAAAGGTGACTTTAAGGTAACTTCATATTTCTCTCCTACGGAGTCTGTCTGGGCACTGACACTGTTTCTGCCAATACCAAGAAAAGCCTCAGAGCAACTGATGGAGAAAGATTTAGTCCTAAACTAGTATAGGGACTGGGAGGTAGATAAGGCACAAATATCCACTTAATCTATTTAAAACTCTTCCATCTCCAGCCTTTCAAACAACACTCTTAAGAACGTACTCTACAAGCAGCAATGAGGAAGAACCAGGTCTCTGTGCTACTTCAATAGAAATGGACAAGAACTGTGTCAAGTCCTGCAGGCCTTTAAATTTCCAAGTCAGTTGTGTTTAAATTCTGAAATTTTGGATGCTTCCAGGAGCAACTGTTATTAACAAAAGGTTGACTATATTAAGCATGGCAGGGAGCAGTTGATCTCTTTATACAGACTTGATTATATTCTTGTTAGGCAGTTCTTCTTCATGCTGGAGCTCTTTAATGCAGTAGTATCTCCTATCGTAACAGAATGCTTAAACTGATACGCCTCTGAATCTTGCAATAAGAAAAAGCAACTCGGTGGTTTGGATAGGCTTTGAAGTTTTGTAAGGTTTCTCGTGCATTTATATCCACCAATCTAGACATATTTCTACAGAAATAGTTCTAAAGAACATTCTTATGCTGCGTACAGTTATTAATTTTAAAAATATACATTTCAAAGACATCTAGTCATGAGTGTAATCCTGTATTCAAGGAGAAAAAATGGTCAACAGTGATATGCTGAAGTCCCAGAGGCCACATGATAAATACATAGAAATATTTTGTGATGGAATTTTAATCTTTCTCTGGGTAAGGAAATTCTGTATGATTGCCATTATTTGATCCTATTTCTAGGAACAAGAAGCACTGGTGAGGCCATATTGGTAATATCTGAGATCTTGTGTAGGCTGTAGGTCAATTGTCTCTTCAGTTACATGTGCTATCCTTTAATCTGTGAAACAGAGATCCTTTGGTAGTGCTGTTGTGTTCAACTACAGTTCACCAGTTCACAAAAATTTGAACTAATAGAGAAGGTGCTTTGTTGTCCACACAATTGCACTCCTCTGACATGTGCCTAGTCCTATTTCATCCCACACAAGTGATTCTGCCATGCACCCCTGACATTTTCTTGGCACAGTTGCCAGTTGTGCTGTGGAGACTGAGTGTTGCTTTTGTTTACTATGTTAACCTGAAAGAAAGATGACTCAGTCTATCATCTTCTGCATTTTAGGTGGTGGGAGAGGTAATCTCAAATTCAAAGATTTTATATTATATATTTGCAATATGCCCAGTAAGCATGCATACTTTTAACTCCTTCTCCTGTACTTTATTACTAATGCCTTTTGGTTTCAATATCTTATACCTCTTCATTTCTGTCTCTGTCACTCTCCTGCTTATATTCAATTTATTGGTCATTTTCATTGTTGTGTTTTCAGTGTCTTTGAACTCAAAGAAATCATCTTTGGTTCCATTAACAGAAAATGAAATGTGGATTTTCTTAAAACTTTGAGCTGAAACTTCTAGATTTATCTGGTACCATACTGTTTAACTACAGTGACAAAGATTGTTGTGCCTACCTCCATTATCTTTTTCTATAGGAATTATAGTGTGATCATCCATCCAGAGCCATTCTGAATATACAGATTTCAAATGGTCTTCAAAGAATTTGTACATCAAGCCACCTGTGTCTGTGTCTGTCCTCCCTCTGCTATTACCAGAGAACAGTATTAATTTCTCTGATAATATTTTGTCTGTGGTAATAATATCATTAGTGGTAGGTGCCCTTTGAAAGCATCTAGGACAAGCATTGCTCCTTTCTGTTAATAGCACACCTGGTCACCTATTCCAAACAACATTCAGCCAATCCTTCATTAACTCTTCAGCCATCCATCCTGGTTTTGACACCTAACAATTATTCCAGTAGGCAGCTGTTCCTTCGGCATTGTTTTATGCTTCAGAACCACATATGGTGGCAATTTCATACCATCTGCTAACACTGCCAACATGACTGTAAAGTGCATTTTTTCATTCCCCAAAGTTTTTTATGATGACAAATTTTGTACCTATTTCTTCAATGGTGTAATTGGGTGGCGTGTCAAAATAAACTGGAGTCTCATCTATATTACCCATTTGGCTCAGCAAATAATTGTGATCTGTACATAATCCAATCACATACAGCTGGAAGGCAGTGAT
Organism: Numida meleagris; assembly: GCF_002078875.1. NCBI lineage: Eukaryota > Metazoa > Chordata > Aves > Galliformes > Numididae > Numida > Numida meleagris. Next base: position 92,341,101 of record NC_034409.1, read on the forward strand.
TTTTCTGGTGAAGTTAGAAATTAGGTATGGGTGTAACAAAGGTCCTCACTGTAGGCAAAATCCATTGTGCCACATCATTTGTACACATCGACTATTACTTGCCTTGAATTCTCTCTATGGAGTGTTTTGTACTCGTGCTATTTCTTGATCTTTCATTTTAATGATTTCCTATATTACTTGGTTTCTGTCTTTTCTTGAAGTGTACTGAATTTCTGTAACTTGTTCTTCTACTTTGTGAGAATTCTGTTTTGAGTGCATTCATACGCTTTGTAAGTCTATAAACATACATATACTTTATATTTTCTCCCAGCAGCAGAGATCTTTTTTTTTTTTTCCACAAGAAGTACCATCAAGTTTAAAATATGCATTGTATACCATTTAGTGGCTTCTCTGTTGTACTCATTCCTTTCATCTCTAGATGACCTACTGTTGTTTCACATGTTTAAGATTCATGGATATTCATAAATCTGGGAAAGATCACTGTGGAATTTTCTGAATTACAGTATACCACAAAACTTCCCAAGTGAATTAAAAAAACAGCTAACACACACTAACACCATGTTTCATTTAAACATAGAGCTACTTTGGGCATATTTGTACTCCTCTTTAACTAGAACCTTCCCACACTCCATACAAACGCTGCTTTCATTAATCACAATGGAAGATGCACCAATTTTTTAAGTTGAAGTATTTAGAATTTTATCTTATTGCAAAACACAGTAACTTGCATGTAGCTTTTCAATTTTACCCATTTATTCTAAATTTTCTTTATAATGAAATACTTATTTTCTGTTTTATCCTTTAGTACATGACTAAAACAAGTGGGAAAAGTTCTCTTCTGTAACTGCCTGACTGTTGTCATTGCAGGAATGTAAATGACTACCTACATTAAATGCCAAACTTTTAGACTACTGGCGTTCTGAGGTTAGATGAAATGAGTAAAACTAACTGAGAGCAATGGTGTTGAAGGTGTGAACAGATCTTGAATGGTACATGGCAAGGTTTACAACTGAAAGTCAAGTTCTCCTGAGAGAAAGAACTGTAAACTGCAGTGCCTCCTTCTTCCTAACCGGTCCTAGCTATATGTAAATTGACCTTCAGCAATGCAGAAGTTCCACATTCATCTGAACTGGGGACTCTTGGACTGTTATGTCTCCAAATTGGCAAGCAGCTTAGTTGTTTTCCCATGTAGACTACCATGTGCTGAAGGGTGGATAGAAGAAGTGTCAGTGGTCCATTGTCAGTAATGAAACTGGGATACGGCACAGGGAGCTCAAAAATATTCCTAGATCTCTTTGAATGTAGACATTAGCTCTCAAGCTTTTGGGGGCCGAATCACTGCTTGACACAAGAGCAAGATATAGTCAGTAACACAGCTTAATACTGTAGGAAAATAATGTTGCTGGGCTCACACTGGGTTAAAACTAAACTAATAGGTAACAATTTGTCTCCTTGAAAAGCTGAATGCTTTGTATCTCTTCCAGCATGCTGAATCTCTAATTTGGGAAAGAAACACACAGTCTGGCACGCCACTTTGATAGGTTGCCAACTCTTGGTTTAGGGCAATCTGTAATCTCCTTCAGATAGTGGGGGGGAAGTAACACCTGCTGTTTTGCTGCACGGTGTGGATTGTCAGGGAAATCCTGCCTCCATGAGGACAGTGATGGTGATAGAAACCCAGCTATGCAGCTGGACAGTGAGACTGTACCCCAGGGCTGCAAGAATTTCTGTGTGGAGACCTTTCTGGCTTCCCATAAATAAAAAGGCATTGATCTTCTGAGATGCATTATGGTCTAAGTATTTTTGAAATTTTTGGAGCAAATAATTTTTTGAGTCAGATAGCTATCCAACTGTTTTCTTTTTTTTTTTTTTTTTCATAATTGGACGAATGTCCTCCAGTTATCTTTGTTTTGTATTTACACCCTACTGGCCTGAGACTGAGCTTTTCAGGAAAAAAAAAAAAGAAGAAAACAATAAAACAACAACAAACTTTGGGAAGTAGGGTGGAATGGCATGTGTTTAGCAATGTAAGAAAAGAATTCCTCCACATGGTTGTGTCATATTTGCATATATTTTGCTCTTTTATGTCTATTTAAAGATCTGTTTAGACCTAAACAGTGGTTGGTTCTAGTGGTTGGCAACCCTGCACTCAGCAGGGGCATTGAAACTTGATGATCTTTGAGGTCCTTTTCAACCCAGGCCATTCTATGATTCTGTCATTCTAATAGATACTGTCAGAAGCACAGACTTGAATATGTTTCGGAGATTCTTTGAAAGGGAGTTCGTGTGCATCTCTACAGTAGTGTCAAATTTAGTAGAGAGTGAGAACTGAGCACATATACTGCAAAAGTTAGTATAACTGCCACCTCACCCATCTCCTTTGCAGAAGCACACATACTCAGTTTTATATTACAGATACCTGGAAGGCATCTTGGTGGACAGCACATCACAATCAATACTGTTTCAGTTTCTCCCATAATAAGTTCATCATCCCTAATTAAGCCATAATGAAAAAAGTTTAGAAATATCATAAAAAAAGAGATTTAATTTTCATTAGAACTTTGGATGCATACCATTTCATGATAACTGAAAACATTAACATGCTGCAGACACATTAAACGAAAGGCTTCAATGTCTTTTAGAGAAAAAAATTAACTAAATTCTTTAAAAGTAGAGTCTTCCCATTTCTCAAATCAGTACATGAATACCTATGTCTTCATTTTTCATTGGTCTTTGTTTCCTTCCTTCTTTCAGTCATTCAGAAGTTTTTCTGCATAGCATATGCAGAAATGTCTAAAGATGACTTGTCTAATGAGTCATGTACCGAACTAATTGGGTATGCTTGTAAGGCACATGTTTCAATACACATCTCTTGAGCTCAGCAACCTGGGATTCTGTGTCTAGTGTAACACTTGCTCAGAATGGCAGGATGGCAAATTACCAAGAGAAGAAATAAGCTGTTGCCCATCTCAGTAATGTTGGCAAGTTGGATCAGAGTCTGTTTGGGAGATAGTTTGAGAGTAATAGAAGAAATATGACCTCTGAATATGCTTCAGAAAAGACCAAGATGCAGAATATATTAGGTTCCCTGTGGAATCAAGCTCCAAAGGTAAGAGGCCATGAGCAGTACACTGTCCTATGAGCAAAGACCTAACACAGCTGAGGGCTCAGTAGAGGTCAGGCTGCCCTCTTGTACCAACAGCTGAGCATCAGTGCCGGTGGGACAAATCTTCTATGAATCTTTAGGAAGTCCACTACATGACTTTTTCTTCTGGGAAATTAGCACATAGTTCTACCAGAAACCATTTGTCTTCAGTGAAGAGCTTCAGTAAGGAACTGCTCACTTCATGAGTAGGAAATCAAAGGCACAAAGAGCTGAAGTGACTTATCTACACCTGTTTCTCAACTAAGAACAAAAGTCAGACTTTGATGATTGGCTAGACTTCACCTTGTTTGATTGTCTTGTTTTCCATATCCTCCCACCAAGCAGGGTCAACCAAATGAGCTGGCCTACACTGAGGCAGCTTGTTGCCTCAATACATGAAATACCTGTTTCTTTCTTTGTCATGGAGTTATCTCTAGATCTGTGTCCATGACAGGGAGACAGCAGGCCCACAGGCTCACCAGCCCAAAAGTGGGTGTGGGGGGTGTGTCAGTGGTTTATGGGCCTGTTTGGCCTGGTTCTGTGACTAATGGGGCAGGGGACCCACAGACCCATGCTCTGGTGTTGCTATCCCCTCCCGCGGCTGTCCATCCTCCCGACCCGAGGCTGTCCGTGCTCGCTCGGACGGAGTCTCTCAATCACCGATGCGGTGGAAGCAGATCTCATTTATTCCCCGGGACACTCCCAGTATTATACCCGTACAACCGACCGCATCCACGACATGCGCTGGTTTCGTAACTTCTGTCCAATCACAGCCTTGATCATGCGCTGTGCACGAGGCTCCACATCCAATCACAGTCTCGGTCACGCACCGTGCACGAGGCTCTGTGTCATGGGCTGCCCGCCCTCCTTCTGGTCAGTTCTTCTGTCTTCTAAATCCTTCTTTGACTTTCCCAGCTTTCGGAGCTTCTGGGTTCATTCGGTCACATGCGCAGACGCAGCTATCGCTTAATAAGCAGCCACTGAGACCCACACTCTGGGAAAGGGGAAAAGGAGGAAGGGTAGGGAAATCAAGGTGGGCCTAAAAACAAAACAGCGGCAACAATATGAGGAGGAAAGTTAATTTAGTAAACATGATATTGGAATGCAAGATAACACAATACAATACGATATAATTGGAATTTAGGCTAATAAATCAAGTAAAGTAAGAGAGAGAGTGTCCAAAACCAATGGCCTTACTCTAAAGCTGAAGGCAAAACAGCTAGATGTTTCACTACCAAGATGAGCAGCAAGAAAGAGACAGTCTCGTCACTTGTGAGCAGTTTTATCTTTCCCTCTGAAAGCAAAGTCCTCTGGGGTATGTAGTTCTTCTCTTCTGAGAACCAGGTACGAGGAAAATCAACAGACAATGGAACTGGAGCATTAACTCTTTAACTTTCCAGTGCTTTACATGATGTTATGATGTGGAATACCGATAACAAAAATCATAAAACCATGACATTCTTAAATCTTACCTGTACTAACCACAGCCCTCCAATCCCCATCCCACTCAAGACCCTACCCCTAAAGCCCAAATCAAGCAAAGAAAAAGCAGAATTCCCCTACAGCTAATCCCTTTCTGCTCACCTGGATAGGGTAAAATGAAAATCTTTAGCTGCTGATCTCAATGTCAAACCCAAAGAGAACTGAAAATCTGCTGTACCCTTTCTCTATTTCTAAGAGGAACAGAATTGTGGGAAGGTGATTTTGAAATAGGAGAAAGAAGTGGGAATATAACAGAACAATTTAGAGAGTAATTAAATACTGATATTTTAGGGTCTCACTGTTTTCCCCTCCACTCAGACCTTTCATTACCTCATTTTTTTTCTGAGTAAATGTATGCAAATATATGCCAATGTGTTTATTGTTTCATTGCCAGCAGGTTTGCCCAGTGAGGCCTCCCAGCCCCTGTATTTATATACTGCATATACTTGAAGGAAATTGCAGCTCTTTGGGAGAGACAGTATTATCTTTTCTGTGGTGCATAAAATAGATAAGTAGTGGTGCCAAAATTGATGCACAGCTAAAATTCCTAACTTCATTATATCTGAGTCTACGAAATCTACTAAATCTTCATTCTGAAATCAGAATTCAGAAAGAAGAAAATGATGCTGAGTTGTTTTTTTTTCTCACCAAGAACAATCTCATGCTCGCTGCTTGTGCTTTGTAAAGGCTGCATACATAGTTAAGCACCTTTTGAATTTAAAGATGCCTTTACATTTACAAATGCCTTTATCTTCAGAAGCATATTTGACACACTAAGCTTGCTTGCAGTTTGAAAAGCCAGGGAATCATTCTTTGAATAGCTGAATACAGAACATTTGAAACAATCAATGACAACTTGCCAGAGCTTGAGCAGAACGCTCTCTGTTGTAAAAAGAGCTGTAGAGCACACTGTGAAACTCGAGTGGTCATCTGATATGAAATGAATGCAACCAATCTCCAAGGAGCTAAAGCAGGTATTAGCAACACCAGTTGCATGTAGTCACAGTGTTATTTATTCCTCTACATTTGACTGAGCTTCTTATGTTTTGCTGAGGGGGAAAAAGAATTGCTACTTTTGTTAGTCTTTATCTCTTAAGTATTTCCATATCTAGTTATTTATTTATTCATTCATTTATTTTGGTTAGTAGATCCATTTAAAGAAATGTATTTTTCTGACATATGGTGAAGTCATATTTATAACAAATAAATACAAATAGAGGTACATTCTGTATCATGTGACATTAAGGAAGATTGCAGGTACTATCCTGTTATAACCACATTCAGAGCTCCTTTTGCTATTAAACTATTAATAAACTCTAAATATTAGAGGAAAACAAAATTAGGGGTTAGTAGCTTGACTTTCTTCCTTATTAGACCACATTCATTTAAAAGAAGGTGCAACATCTCTGGAGTGTGCAGATGTGTCTGGGAACAAATATTACATCAGTACTACAAAATGTTTTTTATTTGACTTACAGTCAAACTCTTACATTTTTTCTATTTGAGTTGCTCATATCTCAAAATCTCAACTTTTAAGCATTTTTGATCACTCTATAAGATTTGAGGAGAAATAAAAGGTTTTCCTGAACCTATTCAATGTAGAATTTGATTCCAGTCTCCACTGAAACCCAGCGTAACTATTGCTTTGACAGCAACACAATTTAGATGAGAACCATACGGAATTAACCTTAAACAAGCCTTCAGCTAGTCTGTGTTATCATTACTCATCACTGACATAGAACTACTTCTCCAGTAAGCAGCAAATATTCATCTAGGAATATGCTGAAAAACAATAAGTAGATTCAACTTTCTTACACATTTGAAATTAGATAGAGAAATAGAGTTCTGCACACAGACGGAATGGTCTTTGCTATTACCACATCTCTTTCTCTTTATTTTCATTGTATATTCAGTGTGTTTGTATAGTTAATAAGTGCATAGTGCTCAGGGATTCAAAGTGCAATGACTATTAATGAAGAAAGGAGCTGTTACTAAGGGCCCTTCTATATGATCTCTAAATATACAGAAAATTATGACAAATTTTTGCAAAAAATAAACTTAATATGTAAATGCTTAAACTTTTTTTTATCAGTGTCTAGAAGTACGTAGTTATGTTTTCTAGGTTTTTTTTAACACACAGTTTTGTAGGTATTTGGGGGATTTATTGCTCTAGGGATTAGTCTAAATCATGGTGTTAGAGGAGGAAGAATTAATTTTTTCTGTTGTGAAGAATTTCAGCCAGAGATCTTGAAAATTATTTTATAGAACCTAAGTCTGCAGTAAACAATGAGCTTTTCTACAAGGTGAACGCTGAATTGATTCAAAGTTACTCAGCTGCTGCATCGTCTTTACTTTCACACATCAAATGTAGGCATATTGCAAGCTATTAATCATGTGCTTGTTTATTGTTTTGGAGTAAATGCATTTTACACAGCTTTTGTTACTTGAAATTAATTTGATTACACATCATCCCTATGTGTATTCGTCATTACCTTAGTGAACATGAAAAGGAAGGAATAAGGAAAATAAAAGTTTTTGCTTCCGTGATTCTGGTTATTTTTGAAACAAGTGGTATAAGATAGCTAAATTTTCCAAAAGTATATTTAAAAGGAATTAACTGCAAAAACACATTTGGGTACTAACATGAAAATCCTTGTTTTTAACATGAAAACATCTAGTCAGTCATTAGAATCAAGCCAGTGTCTTGTGAGAGCCATTTTGCAGGGTAAAGTTTGTCCAGAAACAGGTGAACATCATGCTTATTTGTTGTTGGGAACATCACGAAAAAGGGGGATTTTACAGTAATGCTCAAAAAAAAAGTGAATTTTACCCTTTATGTCTTTCCTACCTACTAGTGTATATATCAGTCCTTGCTAGTATTATTTATTCTTTTCACCACCTTCTCTCCCACCTGTTCATTCATGAGTATGTCAATAGATGAACTATGTTATGCACACCTGAAACTGCTCTTTGGATGTGGGTATGATTTTCACTACCATAAATATTTAACATGAATATTAAAAAATATGCAGATGCTCCTCTGTGGGAAAAATGATGCTCTTAAAGTTTACATTTTTTAAACCATGGCAGATAGAAATTTTTTACAAAACTACACAGGCAGAAACACCATTTCGTCAGTTAAATCAAGGCTTCCATCTGAGACCCAAATCCTTTTCTATATATGCTTTATGCAGAAGTTTCTGTGCCATCTCCTCTTCATAAAAGTGAGCATTTATAGACAAGGGAAATTTGGAAGCCATAAATGCTCATGATCATGAATCGTAGAAATATAGAATGCTTTGGCTTGGAAGAGATCTGTAAGGTCATCTAGTTCCAACACCCTGCTATAGGCAAGGACACCTGCCTCTATAACAGGTTGCTCAGAGCTTTACTCAGCCTGGCCTTGAACACCTCCAGGGAGGGGACATCCACAATCTCACTGGGCAACCTGCTCTGGTGTCTCACTGCCCTCACAGTAAAGATGTTCTTCCTAATAGCTGAAGTACCTCTTCTATGAAGAAAGTTTGAGGGAACTGGGCTTGTTTAGCTTGGAGAAGAGAAGACTCCAGGGAGACCTCACTGTGGCCTGTGTACTTGAAGGCAGCGTATAGACAGGAGGGGGAACGACTGTTTACATGGGTTGATAGTTATAGGACAAGGGGGAATGGTTTTAAACTAAGACAAGAGAGATTTAGGTTAGATATTAGGAGGAAGTTTTTCACTCAGAGGGTGGTGACGCACTGGAACATGTTGCTCAAGGAGGTTGTGGATGCCCTGTCCCTGGAGGCATTCATGGCCAGGCTGGATGTGGCTCTGGACAGCCTGGTCTAGTGGCTGGCGAGCCTTCCCATGTTAGGGGGGTTGAAACTAGATGATCTTTGAGGTCCTTTTCAACCCAGGCCATTTTATAATTCTACGATTCTATGAACATCTAGTCTAAATCTACCCTCCTCCGGTTTAAAGACATTTCCCCTCATCCTGTCACTACATGCCCTTATAAAAAGTCCCTCCCCAGCTTTCTTGTAGGCCCCCTTCAGTTCTGAATGAAAATGAAAAAGGAATGATAAATGTTAGCATTTTTGTGTCTATAATTGCAATTAACGTGGCTCTCATTGCAACAATGGCTGAGTTGATCATGCAGTGTAGAAAGTACTAACTAACTGATTATCCTGATAAGTTTGGGTCTATGGTTTTATTTTGTTGGTATTGTAATAATGCAATACTTTAAAAAGGAATGGTAAAGGAGTTTCTGAGTATTTCCAGGTTTTACAAAAGAGTGCAAAAACACTGGAAGATGTTGCTGAGTGACATTAGGAGTCTCATTTAGATTTCTTAGTACACAGTTTTACTCTGTTAGAGGCTAAGTCCATTCAGTTTATTATTGTTTTAGTTTAGAAATCGATTACTTTTTTACTACTGGAATTTGTTCTTATTCTTAGACTTATATCCAGCCACACTTCATCAGTATTCTTTATCAATTTTTCTTTAAGGAAAGTATGTATCTCCAAGTTTTATTTTTCTCAGCTGTGAGTGCCACTACATGTGTGAAACCTTTATTTTACACTATGGTAATTTCACTTGTAAAGGGTTGTCATGGTTTTATGATTTTTGGTTATTGGTATTCCACATCATAACATCACTTTTTTTTCCCTTTTTTAATTTATCTCTGAAGTGAGACATATAGAAGAAAAATGAATTGAAAAGAAAGGAAACTTCGAAGCAATCTATGGTCAAGACCTTTTGCAAGGAAATCAGCAAACAGTATATTTAATTGGTTTCTTGCCATAATACATTATTTTTTTTACTGTCTCCTATATGTTATTCCCTATCCTTTGTGCGTACTATCCATTCTTTAAATATCCCTGCATAAATCTAACTTCTTTTTAGTTTCAGACTGGTTATGAACAATCATTGACTTAAACTGGAGTGAACTGATATAACTAAATGTGAAAATTGGCCCTTGGAGTCTAATGCTAATTTTCCCCAACAAGACAAGTTTAAAGTCATAAAAATGTAGAAAGCTGTTTTAATCACCAGGAACTTTTTTTTTTAAAGACTCTTTTTCCCATGTTTTATCAAGTACTTTCATTTCTGTGGAGCTTTTGTTATTTCAAACACCTAAGATGCAAAGTCCAAGTTCCTTGCAAAAAATAATGGGTAAGATCTCTAATACTTCTACTCTCTGATTAAAATCAGTAAGAATTTCATCTTTTAAAAGTTCACAGACAAAAGGACAAATCCTCTTCCTGGGTTTGTTAAAGTCATTGAATTCTTGCAGTTAAATTTGCTTCTCAGAGCGAAGAATTTATTCTAGAATCTTTACCCCAAAAGGCTAATGTTTGAACAGTTGGTCATAACGAAGAAACCTTAAATTAAATATAAGCAGCATATGAGGAGGAGGATACAAATCCAAATTACAACAGCTTATGAAGGGTCCAAGCTGTAATGCCTTATGTACCATACATGAAATCTTGTAATTGAAATGCTGAATAACTGGGAACTAATTCAGTGAACTAAGTGTTTGTATAATGCTATATACATTAGTCTGGTTATGTTACTCAAGGAGTCCTTCATTGTTCAGAATGTGACAGTACATTATTATAACACATTCTAAAAATAAGAAAAAGAAAAGTTTGATTTTGTTAGTAGCAAACATCTGCACACTGGGTAAGAATGTGACTGACTTTTTGTATGTGATGCATCAGAAATTTAAATGTATGTGTACATATACTCAACATAACATGCAAAATGAGGAATCAATTAAATATTGCATGTCATGATTTTAGTTTTGCTGCAGTAGTGAAATACCAACCATCTGGATTGCAATTAAACTGTTTCATGAATGAAACCTTTTTGGTCAGCCTGCACACTCCCTGAGCAAAATGAAACTCTGTTAGATGTGAGCTGTTCTCCAGGAGCAAAGATTGGTTGCACTAGGTTTGGAGTCTCTGAATTTCAGAATCAGCCATCGCAATCTGTAGCCCCATTTACTCAATGTTATTGTTAGTACAGAAAGGCACTGGAAGGAGGTGAGACTGGTGCATCAAATGGAAAAAGATAACAGCGCAGCAAAGAAGGGAAAAGCACACTCAATACTACTTTGGTACAACTTTTAAATAATTTTAAATGTATACTAAGGCACCAGTTTTGATGGCAATATACCATGTCTTGCCCAGAAGTGTTAGGAAGTACGTTATTGCTATTATCAGCTATATATTACACTAACTAAATCTTACTTAACTCATGTCATAAAATCATCTGGATTGGAAAAGAATTTCAAGATCATGAACTCCAACCATCAACCTGACTTAATGAGTCCCATGACTAAACCATGTCCCTTAATACCATGTCCATGCATCCCTTAAATACTTCGTTTGTTTCCTCAAGATTGACATAGGGCACATCTGCATAGAAATGCTGGGTAGCACCTGTGAGCTCCAAGAGAGGTTACAAAACCTTTAAAAAAGTTATTTGAATCCTGAATCCCACAGTGATGTGAGTGCTGATCTCTTTTCCCCTCCACAGTACCTCCAAAAATGCATAGCACAAGCAGGTTAGAAGAGTTCCAACCATGTCTTCTTGCATATCCAAACAATTCAACTGCTACCAAGAAAGGCCTCAAAAATAGCAGGTTGGGTGCTATATTGGTGCACAGTGTCAAAGGGGAATTGGGGAACACAGAAGAATGGCATTGTGTCTTCTTGCCTCTATAATGCACACATGATGTGAGTACATTAAAATCTAAATATAAATCATTAGAATATAATACAAATCAAAGCTTACTTTGCCAAATCTCAACAAAAAGCAGTAAGGATGCAGTGTTCTTGTTTTAATGTAAATACGCAGCTGTTGTTGTAAAACAAAGTTGACTACACTGAGTTACCTTAAACTTTATTAATGACTTCATAGAACTTTTCACTTTCTCCACATACTGTAACATGAGAATGTCATTAAGTATATGTTCAGTTATTTTAACTACATTGATTCCTAATATTTGAATTGTCATTTCATTTCTCTGCAGTGGATTTTGCTCCCAGTCACTGAATTATACCTGCATTGAGTATTGTATAATACTGTAGATATTGTGTTCATATTGTTACTATGTAACATCAGTGAATGCTGCAAGTACATTAAAACTCAACTGTATGTAAATAGTTTTTTTTTATAAATTAAAAACATATATATACGTTAGATCTTTACAAAAAGCATTTAGATACGATCATATGCTTTTGCTATTCCTTTTCCCGTGTAGTGGCAATGCTAAGTCACGGCTTGAAACAGTGATTGAGCACCTGGTGGGAAGGCAGGGCCAACCCAGGGGAGCGCAGGTGCAAGCAGTGTACCTGAGTGACTGGAAGGGGTGGAGCCAGGATCCACCCCTCCCCAGACCTCATTTAAGGGTAGGCAGTGACAGTACCTCATATGGAGGTTGCTGCCTACCTGAGGCCTTCCAAAGGTATGTAGCATTTTTCTTTTGTTTCTGCATCTATGGCTGCTGCATTTGTGCTTCTCCTCATTTGCTACAGCCAGGCTCTTTGCTGCCCTGCTGTTGTTGCTGTTCTTTGTATCACATTATAGCGTTATATCCTGGAACAGGGGCTTGAAGCTACTTTGTCTTCTGTGTAATTTAAAGTAATATTTGTCAAAGTTTCTTTAACTGGTCAGGTAGATCATATTTTATATGTGTCTTATATGGAAGAGCTGGATCAGCACATATTGGTATTTTTGAAATGGTATTCTATCTCCATAAAATAACACTTATTTTCTTAATTAACTGATATTAAGTTATTTTGCTAGATATCAAAATAGTTACAAGATGGTGTGAGTCAAATAAGGATAGTAGGCCTTGGACCTGTGTTCTATGACTACATAAAATGCTTATGCTAGAGTGGTTTAGTGGTGATCATCTCATGTTCTACAGTAAGCCTTCTGGTCAAAGGTGCTTAAGTAATAGTACTGTAATGGGACAAATGTGATGGGTATAGAATGAGCTAACTTGAACTCCTCCTGATGTGTCTGTAATAGATCTTCCCAGTTTGTATGTAGAAATGAAAAACAGTTCTCAAAGAACCTAGCAGATATTTTTCTCTGTTGTAGTTCCCTCAAAGAAAAAATCTTCTAATGGAATAGCGTTGTTATGAATGATGAAGTGCATGATGCTGAATTTCATACAGTTCATTTCTACCAACTTTTTTCCACGTCCCAGCCCCAATAGCGATTACTGCCTTATACTCTTCTGCAGTACCTTAAATTTCTCAGGCCTCCAAATTCCTGGATGGATAAAATAGTATACTTCTTTCAAGCTACCACTGAGCAATTTATCGAAGAGAGTATGTATACTGTTTAGGTAACCGGAAAACAATTGAGAACTCAAACTGTTGCTCATTCTGCAGGAATTGAAATTTGATCTTTGATCTGTCCCAATTTGTTTGCTTTTCTATGCTTGAACACGCCATGAAAAATGATTCCATTTATCTGCTTTGCATTTATTACAATTTATGATCCTTTCAAAAATATTGATACCATCAGATGTATTGTTCTTACTTCTCTGATTTGTGGGAGTAGAAGCTCTTGGTATTGGCCTAATCTTTTTCTCATTAAGGATAGTGGGAGATTTGTTTACCATTACATTTGGGAGGAGCAGTGATGGCTAATACTAAACTATTTTACTAATCTAGGCTTTGAAAATTGGAGTGCTTGGAAATTTCTTTTAAGTCATTGCTTTGTGCTTCTGAGAATGATTTATCTTACTGAGTAGGACTGGTTAATGCAAAATACAGATGTCAGTGAAACAGAGGTTGCTGAATTCTCTATTTATCATTTAGGGAAAAATAAAAGAATTCTATGAAATACTTTACAAGCATATCATAGAATGGCTTTGGTTGGAAGGGACCTTTAAGATAATTTAGTTTTCCCTCCTGCCCCCCTATAGACAGGGACACCTCCCTCTAGACCAGGTTGCTCAAAGCCCCATCCAGTCTGGCCTTGAATACTTCCAGGGAGGAGGCATTCACAACCGCTCTGGGCAACCTATTCCAGTTTTTCACCACCCTCACAGTAAAGAATGTCTTCCTAATAACTAGTCTAAATCTACCTGCTTCCAGTAAAAAGCCATTTCTCCTAGTCCTGTCACTCCATGACCTTATTTAAAAAAAAAAAAAATAATAAATCCCTCCCCATCTTTCCCGTAGGCCCCTTTCAGGTACTGGAAGGTGGCTATAAGGTGTCCCTCTTCCAACCCCCCTGAGCCTTCTCTAGGCTGAAGAGTCCCAGCTCTCTCTACCTGTCTTCATAGGAAAGGTGCTCCAGCCCTCTGATCATCTCTGCGGCCCTCCTCTGGATTCACTCCAGTGGCTCCATGTCCTTCTTATATAAAGAGCCCCCAGAACTGGATGCATTATTCCAGATGTAGTTACATGAGAGAAGAGTAGGGGGGGCAGAATAACCTCCCTTGACTTGCTGGTTGCGCTTATCTTGATGCAAGCCAGGATATGATTGGTCTTCTGGGCTGCAAGCTCATGTTGAGTCTTTCATCAACCAACAAAGTTATTCCAAAGTTTTAAATGAATTATTTGACTTTTTAAACCACTAAGTTTAAACTTGTAAACCACTATGTTTTTAGATAGCTTGTGATGAAGAAAATGTCTTGAGTCAATTGCAGTATTTTTCTTACACTTCTTTGTTCTCATAATTCCAAAAATAATGTGAATTCATAAATTATTATTTATGAGTGCTGTAGTGTGTATTTGGACACATATTCTTTGAGTTCATCATAGGAAAAAAAAATCCCAGATACTATTAAATGTGTTTGTGGCTTTGGGGGTAGGATTGTGAAGGTTTTTTGTTTGTTTTGTTGTTTGATTGTTCTCCAGGACCTATTGCAGCATTATTGTGGAGTTCACTGCGATACACCACAGCAGGATTATAGGGTTCACCAAGATACAGAGCTTCCAGTAAGTTATCCTAAATGACTGTAATAGTTAAACAAGGTTATAATTTAAAGGCCAAGGATAATCTGGAAAAAAAAGTCATTTGAGGGATGGAAAGACTTAGATTTCCCTTCTTTTTCTTCACTGTAGAAAGACAGTGTATAGCTTTTACTAATACTAAAGAACTACATACCTAATTCTTTGCATTGAAAACATACGCTTAGCTACATATAAAATCTGTATGATGAGAATGCTCAGCATTAAAACTCTAATATCCTATTTTCTTTTTGGCCTAGTCAGTATTTTTTCACATGCACTTTTAATATTCTTGTTGCCTAAATTAATGTTTTTGGTCTCCGTAGCTGAAAGGCATAATTCCAGTAATGAAGGGAAATAAGCAGAATGCTTGATGAAGTAGCTAAGCTACCAAACAGGAAACAGAATGTTTCATCAACTATGTTTTAACAACTGGCTTATAAAGTTGCCACAGTTTGTCACTTCCTCAGCAAGAAATGCACCTCTTTTTATTACAATGTGATACAGTATCAAAAGGGTCAAATTAACCAAAATACTGTGAAAGCATAATAGCAGCAACAGAAAGTAAACTAAGGGGATATCATAGAGAAAAAATATGTTTTAAAAATTATTTCATGCAGTGATACTGTTTTTTTTCCTACTTCTGTGAGTAGGAACATCTACTAAATCACATGTAAAGAACCAGAATCAGCGGTTACGCACAGGAAAGCAATGGAGTCTCATAGCTAAATAAGGTACTGTCTTCCTGACCTGTCCACTATTTCATACTAAAAATAAAACCTAAAGTTTCTAAGAAAATACTGGAGTTTTAAGATCTCCTTTTTGGTCTGTTTCTTTTTTTCTGGAATTCTATAAGCTCTTTCTTCAAGAGGAAGAGTTAAAATCAGAGATGGTGGAATTAACTTCTGAATTCCTGACAGCTTAGTTCCTGAGGCTGTGTGTGCATTGTTCATTATTTGTAAGATATCTTTTCTAGCTGTAGAAAAATTTGTATAACAGTTAAAAAATACTTTTTAATCCATCCAGTTATTGTTTGCAATATTCTGTGAAAATTACTGAATATTTTTCAAACAAAAAAAAGTAAAATGTTGTTAGAAAGGAGAAATTTTAGCTGTTAACTTGAAGAGTATTTTAAGTACCTCAATTAAAACATCTAATTTTCTGTTTTCCTTCATACCCTAAAGCATTATGATCTCCTTTCTAAATGGCAATACCACTTACACCACTTACATGTAACGTACATTTGCAGAGGCAGTAACAAATAAGGAAGCATCTGCATTCAAGTTTTGGCTCATAGCACAGAGTGATTACAGAGTGGATCACCTGAGTGTTCCTCTTATAGTGCATTTGTTTACCAAGTCTGTGCAGTCAAACATCAGGTAATTCTGTTTTGGAGGAAACGGTGTTTGGAGCTGTGTTCCAGGTTAGCACCCGACTAACCCATGGTAGGGATTCTGAACTGTGGCTGGACAGATCCTCATGCATCTTTGAACCTGAGGTATGGTGGAATGTTTACTCCAGCAAACCAAACTGACTGTGTTTCATCTATAAGTACTCTGGAAGAACTTCCTACACTCAAACAAGACCTTAAGCCACATACAGAGCAGGGAAATGACATTGTTTTACTTCCTCCATCCTCTGACTGTTGGTTAGGTCAAATGATGTTAATATGTTCAAAGTTAAAGCAGTGGTGGAATTAAAGTGAGGTGTATTAAAGTGAGTCCTAGAGAGACTGGGGAGTAGATGAGAACACCTATAAGTTTTTTTTGAAGTCCACCATGTGGAGAGCTTTGTACAGAGAAGAAGGGGTGAGCCACTTGGAAAATGTTCTGATTCTGTTAATTGCTTGCTCATTATTCCACAAGAAAGCTTACACATAATTTCCTGTTTTCGGATGATGCACAGCTGGAGACTTGTCTCATGCTATCAGCTCTTTTGAAGTGACTGGGCAATACCTTCATTATTAGAAAGAAAAGATCTACGGAAAGATTATTATTAAATATGTAAACTAACATGAAATATTGTTCTAGAATTTTCTCATGTATTTAGTCAAAGATACTAGTAGTATATGCAGTTCTATCATTTTTCTGAATAAATATATAAGGAAAGCCTCATGAAGACTAGAGTCACAGGATTGCACTCAATCTGGCAGCAGTGGATTGTCTCTGTGTTTCCTAAGGAACATAGGAGAGACCAAAGTAGGTCAGATAACTTCTGATGGTGGATATCCAGAATATGGCAAAAATGTAATAACTTCCTGGACCACAGTCTCAATATATAGCTTTTTTTCAGGTACGCTCAGACAGAAGTAGTGTTTTGCATTTTCTGACCTTCAGAGGACTAAAAATTTTCCTTGAAATGGATACCAGTTTTCCTGTACTCTCTCTCTTTATGGTGAGAGAGCGAGGTCATTATTCACTCTCCATGTTACACTCTTGACTGTATGCATTTGTGCCACGTCCCTCTCACCCTGTCATTTCTTTTTCCAGGCTGAAGTCATTTCTTACACTGAAAAAAAATTACCTTGATAATTGTTATTCTTCTCTCAAATGTTGCATTTTTCATTGTACTCTTTTTGGCGCGAGTGGACTGTAACATATTTAACAAGAAGGTTAATTATATTTTTCAACCTAATGATAATTTCAGATTTGTTTTTCTCCCAAATGTGTATTTGTTCTTATTTCTGCTGATTATTAAATTGATGCTCTTGGTCATCCAAATCCTCTCAGTGCATATGTGAAGTAAGAATTCTTTATTCCATGCATGGTCTGCTTTACATACATATGCAGTAAATTTCATCTGTCTGTCACAGAGCCTTCTGCCATTCCTTTCTTTTTCTAAAGAAGCCCTCCTCTTTACTATGAATAAGTTACCGCTATCAACATACTATGGCACATGTTTCCACATCATTTATTAATCACAGAATTGTAGGGGTTGGAAGGGACCTCTGGAGATTATCTAGTCCAACTCATTTGTTAAGATAGGTTCCCTACAGTAGGTTGCACATATAGGCATCCAGGTGGGTTTTGAGTATCTCCAGAGAAGGCGACTCCACAAACTCTCTGGGCAACCTGTTCTAGTGCTTTGTTATCCTCAAAGTAATTTTTTCCTCATGTTCATCTGGAACTTCCTGTGTTCCAGTTTGTGCCTACTGCATCTTGTTCTATTGCCAGGCACCACTGAAAAAAGCCTGGCCCCACTCATTTGGCACCTGCCTTCAAGATGTTGATAAGATCTTCTTTCAGCCTTTTCTTCTCCAGACTGAACAGCCTCAGGTCTCTCAGCCTTAACTCTCCATTTGAAATCTCTGAATCTGCGAAAACTGATTTCATTGTGTCATGCTTGTGTTTTCCAGCTGCATAAGGAACTTCCCCACCATCCTATGCCTAGGGTAGTTAAAAACATAATTTGGATGCTCTTATGAGGCACCATCAGATGTTCCAAATGGATAATATTCAAACTTACTTCATCTCCATTCTTGTTCTTCCCTTCAGAATACCTCTTGGAATGTAAGATTGCAATCCAGAAGAGCTGAATTGAGCCTTCACTGTGTATTCTCTTCAGACGTTCCCTAGTTCTGTTCTCGGTTACAAACAACAGTTCAGCAGTTTGATCCTTGATATAGCAAGTAGCTGGAAAATTCTTTTGTCAACTTAAGCTTAAGTTTTTGTACCAGTAACTCAAGTTGGATTACTGATACTTTATTAGTAAATAATTTTTTTCACAATAAGCACTTAAGTGGATGTCTGTGATAAATGCATATATATAGAAAATAAAATCTCTTTGGCTTTGTCCACTCTACCTACTTTTCCTGTAGTTCAGTTTTAATTTTTCTATGGCCTTTTTAAAAGGCTACTTTCTTTTGGTAGATTTGAACATTTGAAAATGTTCGAATATTTATCTGGTTTTAGGTCTTTAGAAAGTTGTTCTGAAAGCTTGTACTTGGCCTGTCTGTTACGCACAACCTGGTAAAGGTTATCATCCTTTCTGTTTTCCTCATTTGCACAAATCTTCACTACTTAAAGGCTAACTTTCAATTTTAATAACTTCTCCTGCCTTGATATTTATTCAGCTTTTTCTCAAGTTTATAAAAAAAACTTTAGAAGGGGTATAACCTTATACTGGACCACTAATATTATTTAATATTTTTGAGCCTATTGCAAGAATTTACTCTTTTGACTAACCTTCACAGATCATTTTTCAAGAACTTCCTCTTCTGTAATTCTCCTTTTCACAGTTCCTACTACAAAGCAGTGATATGCTTTATGAATCTGTGTGGTTATTTTTTCTGTATGGATGTCCAGTCTCAGCACATTTTGATGACTTGATTTACTTTTACAGTTGAAGAGCTGTTTTGCATAATCTTTGAGCCACATCATACTACTAGTCAGATCCCAGTTAGAAGTTTATCAAGGCCCTCGTTAGGTAATGAAATAATAAAGCAATCGTGTACCTTGCCTAAAATTTTGAATTTGGTCTAATGTTCTACTACAATATTTGCCAAATCCACTTGTTCTTCCATATCTATTGCAGTTAGCACTCTTGTGGACTCTCTGAGCATATCAGATGACTTTCCTAAACATTTAACATTTTCCGTTTACCATATTGTATGGACAGCAGTAGCATATTTTAAATTCAGTGATATCATCTAAGAACCCTAGACCTGAGGAATTGACAGGTACTGCTCAATGGGAAAGATTTGTTCATCCTCCAGTATATTCAGTGAGTTGGGAGTCCGCAGACCTGCTCTGAGTTTGTATGGCATAATCAGATGATGGTTGTCTCCAGTTCACTAACAGATGAATTGTAAAAACATATTGATTACTGAACTTAATACTTGAGATACATGAAATTTGAAAAGACTCCTTCCATATGAATAAATCACTTTATTTGAAAAGAAATGAGGTTATCTTTTCAAATGTTAAGTGCTGGATGTGTGAATCTAGTTTTCATGTTCAGACTTGGCTTTTGATGAGTTTCTAAATTAAACTTTATAATGATTCCATTTTAAGTGATACCTTAATCAGGATTGTTATCTTGGTAATGAATTAGCTTAAAAACAGAATCCCCCCCCTGATATCACTTCTTATAGAAATGGGATTGGTCTAAGCAGTCATTAGAGGCTGACACATTGCTTTGCTCATCTTTCTGCACACATTTTGATGTTAAATTATACCATGTTCAGCTTGGACAAACTTCTTCATAAGAAACATCTTACATCGTGATGTAGTTACTTTTAAATTGGCTTCTAGTTTTTTCTTTCTTTTTTTTTTTCCAGGACTCAGCTTTTTTCTCTTGACTGTATGTATGTCTTGTCCAACTCAGTGGCTTTAGAAGAAGGTGAATCTTTTTCGATCTCTTGAGTCACACCTTTCCCAGCCAGCAGGGGTCGCTACTGCGATGGAGTCATCCAAGACTAGAGTACTCGGAGGTAAAAATGGGTAATTTGCTAATAACGATTAATAAGTGTTACAGCTAAGAGTATTTTGGCACAGGAGTTATTTCTATGCTAAAAGTTCTCAGGCAATGGCTACTACAAAGAATGAAAGAGTAAAAGAAGATAAAGAGAAAAAGATGGAAAAAATGAGGAAAGACAGACAGATAATAAAAACAACAAAGCAAAGTGGTTCAGCACTCCTGAATCCGGTGATGTCTTGGTGTCAGGGGCTGCTGATCTTCGGTAGTGGCAGATTGTCCAAGGCTGTGGTGGTTAGTTGAGGACTAACAATGAACCTACATATGTTTACTTGCAGGCCCAACCACTCTGGACTACCCTTTGGAATGACAGCTTCTGGTTTCAGGAGTTCAGCAGGAACTCTTTTGTTCCCATCTTCCAGACTTTACAAATTTAAATCAACAGAGATAGGAGGGAGCGGGGAGATGCCAGCATGTGTCTTGCCTTCACAGAGTACAATGGTATCATCTCCCAGTCTCCTGTATCAAGCTGTAAACGTTTTCTCCCCGGCAAAGTCTTAAGCCAGAAAACAAACAGCTCCAAAGAAATGCTTTCAAATATAAAACCGTCCACGAAGTGTTGAGTGTCTCATTGATTTGAAACAATGCATTCCTTACCAGTCTCAGGCACCATAATCTTGACCATTTTCTAGATAATCTGCAGGCACTACAAGATCTGTAGGAACAAAAGACGTTGATTACAGGTACACAGTGTAGTAGGTTGAATTTAGCCTCTTAGAATGAGACTTCTGTAACAGTCTTGTTTATACAGCTAACTGGCTAATAGTATCCAGTATTATCCTCTCTAACAGTACATTATAAGTCATTGGAACACAACAACCTTATAGCATTTTAACGTGGCAGAAAACTCAATAAGATCTTACTGGAAACATGGTACAATATCTTCAGTTTCAACATGGCGTTTGTTTCATTTTTAGCTCAGCTGTCCCTGCTGGCTAAAGCTCAGTTCTTTGGGTGGGACTGTGATAATTATCTTCTATGCCAAAGACAAGACAGTTGATTCAAAATGATGCCTGGAGCTGCAATCAGCATTTGCAGGAAAACAGCAAACCGAGCTTTTTAACATGACACTAATCCTTCCCTAAACAATTACTGAGAGCTGACCTTCAACTTTTCTCTTTAACAAGTTTAGTTTGTGAGGAGGTTTGTAATACATGGCTGGGTATTCTAAAATGAGATTTGATTATCCCTCTCTTCTCAAAAAATAAATGTGTTACAGAAAGAGAAAATGCTGCAGAATGGCTGATTCAGCTTGATTTACAGGAAGTAATAAATGCCTCAGTTTTGCCATACGAATAAGCATTGTTAAAAGCAATTCTAACTGAGCTGCTGTGTGAAAGAAACTGTAATTATAATTTTGAAAAGTGAAGAAAAGTGAAGACTCCTGTTAATCTACAACAAAGATAAAATAAAGAGATCTATAATACAAAACTTCTGCTTCATTATCCCAGTGCTGCTCAAATCCATTTTGTGAATGGGCAGTAAAGAAAACAAGATGTAAAAAATAGACCTTTATTAGCATAATTCACCAAGGAAATACCCAGAATTCAAACTGTCAAGTGCTCATTCCTTTCTTTTATTTCCATTTCTAATAAGAGCATGAAATATTTCTCTTTTGAGAAAAGGTAGCTCTAGGAGCAACTTTTGGTCATTAGTGTGTTGTTATGCTCCTGTAAACAAAGTATGTCTGGATTCCAAACCAAGGATTACCCTAGGTCTAGTCTAATAAATTGCCCTGCTGTGGCAATGTTTTTAAGTCATTACTACCTCAATGTCATCAGTAATTAGTAATTTACAGTGTACAACTTATACACCTGGTCAAGTCTGACATTTTAATGTGGGATAATGTTGGAGCAATGTGTCAAGTCCATATTCCTTTATTGTAGTGCTGGGCACATAGGAAATATCTCTACCCAATACGTGCTCCTTGGCTCCTTTGCAGATTACATTTATTGGTCATGCCAGTACATACTCATATTTTTCCCCAGAATTTCATGCATATGCTAAATATTTTCTCAATCTCATTAACACATTCTTAGAACTGATTAACATGATACCCTCCCCCTTAGAGCATACGTAGTCACCTTTGAGGGTCTTCTTGGTGGCAGTCTGGGAGTCCAGGGAGGGAAGCTGATAGTTTTCATTGCTCCTAAACTTTTGACCCCGGTCTTCAGGAGCATGCTCAGTTAGGCATTTGCCTCCTCTCTAAATGTGGTTTCCCTGGTATGTCCTGATTGGGTCCATCCATTCAGCCTTGGACTGAAAACTATTAAACCTGCGGAAATACCTTACACATTAAGCATCATTAATGCACTTTTCCACCTACTACTAGCACCTTCTAAGCTGTTGTTGGGCAAACAGGCATCTTCACCAGCAATCTGACAGACAAAACTTTCATTCTTCTGAAAGATGACTTATCCAGAGCCTCTGAAAGATAGAAATAACTAGTGCAGAATGGAAGCTTGCCATGAGTGTATGCACATGGGGACAAGTATGAGCGAAAAGAAGTAATCAGATGTGGGCAGGCAGCTTTGAGAAGAGGGGAGATTTTTTATTGAGTGATTGCTCAAGCCAGATTCACAGGGTTTACCAAAATCTCTTCCCATCATTGACCTCCATGGTGACATTTGTCTTAGCCAGGAATAGAGGGACTGGGACTGTGCACCAACACTTGACTTCCCACAGCTGCCAGCAGAACCCCAGCCATGGCTGTGGCAGATGCCAGTTCTCTGCCTCTCCAACAGTCCTGCACCCAGAATGAGATGGTGACAGCTCCCAGTTAGCCATTAGGATGAGGCAGCTGGTTGGGGCAGGAGGACTGCTGAAAGTGTAAGCCCTCTGTGCCTCACTTGCTCTTAGTACCACAGATTGATCTTGGGTCATTTTATTAGCAAGGAAATCTGCAAAACAGTATTTTTTTATTTTTATCACATCTATGATTTATACCACTGTCCATTAGAAATCAAGATGGGGCAACTAACTTTAGCCAGAATTCTCACATGAGAGATTGTTGGCTTCAATTGTTCTATGTTTTGGCATATTTGAACCGCTTACTTAGATATGCATAGTTCTGTAGTCCACTGCCATTTCAGAGCTATCTAATTTCTTTTCAGGTTCATTTTAATACAGTTGACATCATTGTGTGATAATAAATGCTGGATGCATCTCCAAAATTAGCTTAGTACAGTCATCAAGATATTGCAAGTGGCTACATTTCCTATTACAATAGCAGAAATTCATACGTAATTAGCCCTTTGTATAGCACAGTAGTAAGGAAGGAAACGATAGAAGAAATGTACAAGTGGATTTGGTGATGAATGTCTAGGGAAAAACATCTGGAAGGACAAAAGAATGGAAAAAAAAATAGCAAGGCAGAAGGCATGCCTGCATGGTAGAGTAAGCTCTGAATGCAAGTATATGACAAAGCTTTGGTGAAGCATCTTTGCAGGCAGTGTTCATGCAGACTGAAATGTTGATCTTAACTCAAATTCAGTATCGTTCTAGTGTGGCTATGTGCCCTATGAACCAGAACCAGCTTGAGCAGAAGTGCCTTTATGAGTATCCACTTGTCCTCCCTGATCTAAAATCAGGAGGTATGGAAACATACTAGAGTTGCTTTAATTGAGAACTGAGAGTCAAAATGCAATTGAAAACAATACTGTCCTCACATAAATCACAAATAAGTGATTAGCAACATTGTCATCTCATAACCCCAAAGTGTATTCTATTAAGAAAACACATTGTTGCTCAAGCTTGGAGCATTTTGCTTAACTGCATTAAAATAATAAAAGTTGTTCTACCAAAATTGAAGGCTTGGGCACAGTGATTTGATTGTGTACCTGAAGATACTCCCTGAAGATGTAATTCAAATTTGATTTGTTACACATTCAATGTAACTCTTATTTTCATGCAATGATTGATTTTGTGCCAAAGAGTGGAAACTGTGCTAAACTGAACACAATTATTTTTCTTTTTCCACAGTATTAAAATCTTCTGCAAAATAGGAAAAGATCCAGTTCCAGTGTTGTGCTAGATGTTCAACAAAGGAACTGTATACACAAAACCTGAGAGAATGTTATCCATTTAATTATAACAGAAGAATCAATTGATTTATTTGTAAAAGGAATATGTTTACATCCTTTTGAAGGATAACAACAACAACAAAACCCCAAGTCTATTGAAAAACTTTGTTTTGTATATTCCTTTCTTGAGAAAGTGTCTGTTGCTTTCAAAAAACAAACAAAGAAAACCCTCAAACACTTCCTTTGCAAGCTTAAGAGCAAAGTTTGACATTACCAGTGAATATATATCCCTATAAATTTATTTTCAAGAAGCTGGGAAGGAAGGCTGCCTGGCTTATGCCACATCCAGTTGTTCACTTTTTTTATAGTGTAAAGAAGGGGAGGACACAACACTAAGAATGGCTTCTTCATCGTAATTCTCAAATGCAAGACTACTGTGTCCTTTGGAAAGGTGAAAGGAGAAGGAGGTGAAGCACTGTGGTTTCAGGCAGCTTCAGGCCAGCCTTTAAGATAAGGTTGCTGATGCCAGGCTCCTGGACTTTAAAACTAAGCAGCTGACTCATAGGATGCAACCTGTAGCCTTTTGCTGTGGTCAGAACAAGCAGACGCCTCCGGATGACTGGTTTGTAGATTAAACGTCACTGAACACTCATAGTAAGTAAAGGAATTTAAACTTTTTCATTTTGGAATGTAAGGATCGCGTTGGGTTCTTGCTATGGTTATCAATGGGTTTCATCATATGCCTGAAAATGAAATAGGTGCTGAAATACCCTGCCATGACTCTATGCTATTATTGTTCATTTATTTATGGTGAATACTGCATCTACTGAAGAAGGAAGGGAAGGAGAGCAGAAGGAAGGGAAAGGAAGCAAAAAGTGAAAAGAACGACAGGACAGCAAAATGGCAATGCAGTTATTTTGATGCAGTCACTGGAAAAATGGAAATTTAATCTCTGTATGGCAAATGGCAATTAGGCATTTCCATATTTAGGCATGAAACAGCAGTGACTCTACGAGACTGTAAAAGTGAACAGTTATTTTATGGATATCATGCTTTGAGTTCAAGAAACTTTCATTCTCCACTTTACCCGACTATACTTATAGCATTGTGAATGATGTCTGTTTGCATATATTAAGCACTACAGACATGACACGGGCTTGGCTTTGAAACAGTTGGAAGTGCTCTATTTCAATTTAAACATTACAGGAAAAATGAGAAAAAAAACAATTAGACAAGTCAAAGACAATTAGATTTGTTGCAAATAAGATCTGCTATAATGCTTTAATGTTTATATACTGCAGTCTGTATTTATATCAAAAATTATATTGTTTTGTCTTTATAGGTTTGAAATAAATGATTACTTCATCACAAAAAAAAAATCAATCCATCAAAAGGTAATTTTAATGTGTAAGTTATGTATTTTGGTTAGCAGATTTAATGAGACATTGGACACAGATGTGAGATTTTACGTATTTTAGTAATTTACTCAAATATGAACTTGATACAAATATAAAAGATTATAAATTCAGTATGAAATATCAAAGATTATGTTTTAGCTTTAGCCATCTACTTTCAGTTGAAAATAACTACCTTGTCCTGTAAGACTTGTTCAGCATTGTTGCGGTTATCTTGTAAAGCTAGATTTTTCTGATGAAAGTTGAAAAATCAGGGTGTTTTCTTAATGGAAGACACTTCAAAATGACTGAATGTTAGTGCTACTGATCACATACTTGTGTTTTATGTACAGAGAGTTAGTAATGTTTTCCGGTTTATTTTGACTTTCAGTTCACAATTAAGCATATGTATACTTGAATGGGAAAGCATAGTTCAGACTAGTGACATTTATTACTTCAGTACCTATCAAATGTTACAAACTTCTGCATGCCAATCTATTAATATCAATTCAAAATGATGTGAGCATATGCAGTAAGAGTACAATTTAAATATAATTCCCACTGAATGCTGGAGTAGCACTGAACACGCCCAAAAGACATTTATTCTGCCTCTTGGATCTGAGTTTCTTTAAGCTGTAACAGCTAGATGCCTAGCTACTCACCATTTTGCTCATCCCTATTCATCTTGCTATGTATTTCAAATACTTAAATGTCTTGTTAATTAGGTAGTGGCTTATTTAGAGTATGAAAACTACAGATTAAGTGACAGTGGGGTGCCCAGGATGAAAAATCCTTTAAAGATGACTATAAGGGAAAACTGAGTGCAGGATAAAATTTTTTCATCCCCACGTAGCCATCATTACCTCTTCAATGGTAAGTCTAGGCTTCTCATTTGTCATACATTTTAACAAGGGGAGGAGAGGACTGGAGTAGAATGAATCATTGCACATTTCTGTCACCACTTCCCACTAGAATAATCACAGCCAGTCCTGCATTCAGCTCCCGCTGTGTGCTCTGTAGTTCTGCCAAAGAAGACACAGACCCTTCTGAAACTTCTATTTCCTATTTTGTAGGAATATTTCAAAATTTTAATTTGTTATGAATTATAAACAAATATTTTCCAAAATGCATTATTACGATTATAATAATTATAATACCTATTATAATAATAAAATGTGTATTGTGTTCTTAAAAACTGAAATTTTAAAAAAATATTTGTTGGAAAAAAATAAAATCGTGTAGTACTGTTTATCTTTTCTGCTTATTTTTAGTCAAACCATCAGAATTTCATTTTCTTAACAACATCAATAAAAGGTATACTGAGCTAAAAACAATTGTGAAAGGAAACCATTAAAACAATTATTATTTAATTATTGTGACATGCCAGTAGTAACAGATAATTATGTAGCCATAAATGATGATTTGGTACAGAACATTCTTAAATGGTTATACTGTTAGTTGATTCATGAATGTAAGTAAATATCTGACAAGTGAGAGAAGCTGAAAAGTTTGAGATAAATATTTTCAAATATTTATGTAATCCATTGATGAGAAACACAAATGCAAAGAGTACTTTTCGTATGATTAGTAGTGTTTAATAAAACTTTTTCAATATATACTTTATTAAAAGCAATATTTTTAAGTTAAATACTGCTTCAGAAAAGTCTTTGTCATTCAATACACTAAGAAGTAAGGTGGTGATAGGATTATTCTCTTGGATCTGTTGATCTCATATTATTGTTGCTGGAAAGGACAAAAGAGAAGAGTGAGACTCTGAGACTGCCTTACAGATGATAAAATCCATGTCTTTAACTAATATGCAGTTTTCTGCACTTGCTGATTTTTCTCCACCCGTTTCTAAGAGGATCATAACAGAGAAGAAGGTGCTAAGAAAACTAAGAGTTTTTAAATTCACTGCACACTGGAGGTGAACATATGGAATAATTTAATTCTAAATTCATGGTGTGCTCTGAGAAACTTCTCTGAAAAATACCACAGCCAGTGTGATATAGCTGTGCTATTTAAAAAGACTTTTTCAGAGAAATGTGTTTGTAGCTGGGAGAACATACTGTAGGTTCCCTCAAAATAATCTTCCAGGCATAACATTGTTTGTGCACTGTATGTAAGGAGATAGCATTGACCTTTTATGTTGCTTATGGCCTACAGACTTGCAACAGAATTGCCAGCTCACCAGCCTGCCTGAACCAGTGGGTGAGCACCTGGGTGACAGAGCGGGCAGCCCGCATCCACCCTTCCTCTCTTTCCCTCTCGGTGGCACTTCCGGGAGCGCTTATGCACTCCGAGCCTGCGCTGTTTGCTCCTCCCCCCTGCTTCCAGCGCGCCGGAGTTCGAACCGGAGAAGGCTGCGTGCCTCAGCACACCTCTTGTCCGTGACTAAGAGGCTGAGGCTGAGGACTTGGAAATAACTTTGAAATATATTTTTTATCTCAATTAATCTAAATATCTATCTATCTAAATGGACTCTCAACTGTTAAGCCATAAAAGTGTATTTAAGATATTAAGTGCAGCAGGAAGCTAAAATATGCTGTCTCATATATTATTTTATACATTAGAACTTCATTATTCCTTACTTTTAATTGAATTGCATGATTTTTTTTTAAATGTCCCTGGATATGTAGCAAACTAAATCAGTAATTCCTTAACTCCTTTGGGATTTAGGCAGCTGTATAATCTCCATGTTACAAATGAAGGCTGTGAAGCTTAGAAGAGCATGTAGGTGGTGTGTATTGTGATGCTGTGCATCTCTTACCATGAGAAATAAAATCTAGACTCAATTTGTTCATTAATTAGTGTCTCACAATTCTACTGCACCAAGACTAGGCACTTGTCATGTAAATTTAGACCCAGAGAACCCACAAGAACATAAGCGACTGTTCTGTAGAAGTATTTTCTGAAGTCCTTTGGCTTTGATTTTACTGTGCTAGTAGGAGATTACAAGCTTTACAGCTTTACTGCAAATCAGAGGACTAATATTCTGGGAATGGGAAGAAGTCAAGGTGACAGATATCTTGATCCCTCTCAATGACTCTGGCGTATTTGTTGTGTTAGAGCAGCATGTCAGGCTCAAAGTCACTATTGGCCATGACTATGTGGAATTATTTTAAGTTATACCAGTTCTTCAGCTGCTCTCCTTGACCTTCACATTCTCGTTATTTCTACCTAGTCTGTGAAAGGATTACACCTAATTAGTCGTATCAGTGTTACAATACAGGCAGACATTTACATTTGCGGTAGCAGATTGGAGAGTGATTTGAAACTTCAGGCACATAAAGTTGCATTAGACAAGATGACATGATAGACTGAAGATTATATAATACTTATTAAAAGTTAATATTATTGCTCACTCTCATGTTTGTTTTTTCTCTTAATCTCACGATAAAGTGTTTTATTTTCCAGGTAGATCCTTAAGTATGTATGAATACTAGCCTTTTTTTTTTTTCCAGATCCATTCCTGTTTTTTGCTGAAATTGAATCTATTCATTTTCTTTATGTCTCAACATGCTTCTATTAGTTGGAAACAACTGAAGGTATTTTCCTCAGATATTCTTCAAGATTCCCAGCTTCAGAAACAGGAAGTAGAAAGATCTGAGTTTCTGTGAGCTTATCACCAACCTGTGGTTTCCTTGTTCATCTTGCAACAGTGATATTTCTTGGTACGAAAATCTCAAATACTTAAATAGTCTGCTGTTTTTTACACCTGTTCTTTTTTTAATGGAAAAGGTGTGACACAGAGAGAAATCTAACTATTCAAACAAGAACAGATATTGAAGAAATTCTAAATTTCTGCTTCTGTTGGTAGTGAGGGTTTAGTTGTGTTTGCTTTTTAATGTAAGAGCAACTGCATTGGTAGAACTGTTATAGACTGACTATAGTTTCCTTTACTCAAAATTGCTTCATCTTTGGATAAATTATAAATGCTATATATACTCTAATTTATGAGAGCTGTTTGTTCTTCCTGTGTGGACTTGTCAAACATTTCCCCTGATCTCTCTCACGGTAGTGTGGCAAACTGACTAACTCTGTAGCTGATTGACAGCTCTGATAAAAGTTCTTCTCTCTTATGGCAGTTGTGAATGTCATCTTCTAGCATGCTGTCACCACTGATACTTAATATTTAGGTAGAATATTGGTCTCTGCCTATGAAGACTGCACTTAAGCACACACATTATATATATTATATCAGTTAGATATTAGATATAGATTATTATCAATTAGATGTTATATATGTATACATATGTAAAGAAAGAGAGTTTGCTCCTTTGTGCTTGGGTTGACTTGGTTTGTTTTATTTGCTAGTCCCCTGAGAAGTTAATCAATAGCATATGGCACACAGAGAAACACAACAGCATAAGTTCATCGTCTCTCTTGCTTCCTCTTCCTTTATATTGTATAATATTTGGAGAAAAGCTAGTCTGAGATCTCTCATGGAATCCTAATTCATTGCTACATTGATTTCCAAAAGGCTAAGATGGAACAGTAGAATCACAAGTATTGAACACTTAAAATTGTGTATTTGGATTTTTCTTTACTTCCAGTAAAAAATTGATAGTTCACAGGCCTTTGCTACTTTTAAAACTTTGAATGAATTATTGAAGGAAAATGTAAGGAAATTTTTCCACCATTTCAAACTTTTTGGATTCTTATCTGCTTTATTAAGTGGTCATAATAATAATAATTTTCTTTGTGTAAGGTGTATTTCCTATTTGGTAATATGAATGAGATCATGGTATTCTCTCAGTACGGCCTGTTTCTCATAAAAAAAAGTCTGAACTAAAAAGACACTTCAAAAAGCTAAGACAAGTCATAAATTTTCTATTTAAAGATAAAATCTGTGCTCCCCAGGCATAACAAAGTTCAATGTAGAATATGTCACTACAGAGACTACAAATATTTTCTTGATTTTTCCTAGCTGCCTTTATAAGCTTATGTGATAGGTAGTCTAACATGTAGTTTTTCTATATCTTGTGGCTGGTTTGTTTTATTTCCTATTATAGATTTTGTGTAAATTCTTAGAGGATGTGCTAAGTCCACAGGTTGAGTAACCAATGGAGGAGTCTGTTCTTTGTGTCTTCTGGAAATATATGAATACTTATGCATTGTAGCCAGTAAACAGAGATGCTGAGCTCAGTTTGGATCATGTTGCATCGTGCCTGTGTGTTCTTATTTGTTCAGCCTGAATACATTTTTGTGATATATGTGAAATGCTTTTAATATGTGTTCTGTGAGAAAATGTCTTAGAATGAGTTAAAAAGTTGCACGTTGAAAACTTAAGCCTCTTGCTGGACTTTGGGACAACTCTTCCTATAAGTTACATATATTTTTTTATAGGAGCTAAAAATCAAGAAGAGACCAAAATGCAAAATTTTTTTTTATAGCAGGAAATTTTTTACTTCTTACTGTATTTCCAGCCTTATAAGGTGCCTTCTAAAGTTGTCTTGTTCTTATGTTCTGCAACAGGCTTGCAGCTGTTGCTTTGTTGAAATTTTTTGCCAACGTACTAACTTTAGAAGTTTCAGTTCTTAAGTAAAGAGTGTGATTGTAATTTTTTCAGATAAATACCTCAATTTCATCATTGGAAATGTATTCTTTCAATAAATCCTGAATTCGCGTGTACTGTTGTCAGTCTGTAGCAGAAGATTGTTTCTTCTGAAAATAATTTAATTACAATATATTTGGATCCGTGGGCTAAATACTACTCCAAGGCCTTTCTTTTCCTCTGTCTCAGCAGCTCATTCCTGCTTCCTGCAGCACCTCATGTTGTGGCACCTACTATGCTGACTGCTGCTTCTGCCTTTCTCAGTAACTACTTGCTGCAGTTACAGAAGCACCCTGATGTCTTGCTTGGTAATCGCCACTGTGCCTTGTTGGTGTGTTATTTTTGTTCTTCTCTTTAAGCCCTCAGCCAGATGAACTTCCTCTGGTGAACAAAAAAGACTGAAATACAGTCACTGTGTAGTGTTCTCAGAAGATCTTTGTTACTTATGGCTTTCTGATTTCTTTTGGAGAGAGATAACCAGGTTTATCTTTAAAACAGTTCCATAGAACATTGGTCTAGCTCTCAAAAATTTAAGTGAAGTATTATTAGTTTTTACTTATTTTAGAGAGCGGTTAGCAGTGCAAATGTTCATAGTTCCACTGTTGTTTCGCATGTCTAAATTATTATGTTAAACAATATGCATAATTTTGTAAACTAATATGCAAATTATAACTTTTGTAAGTATTGTTATAGGATTAATTTATTTATTTCTTATTTATTTATTATATCCTATGAGAATTTTCTAAAAATTACTATCCAAAGTAATAATACAAAAACTGAGGGTATTTTTCCTTGGCGTTTTATTGTCAGCATTTTAAACTGAGTACTATTGGACAATATTAATTGAAAATGAAATTTTGAGGTGGAGGGCATGATCCAGAATTCATCAAAATCAGCATATAATTTGCCAAGTTTTTTGTTTATGTGGAGAAACATTAAAGGCTCATTTGGCTGAGGTATATATGTTAAATGTTTTCCTGAGCGGATGTTGATCTGAGTGTTTGGACTTCAGTCTGCTGCAAAGAGCAAATAATTGTGTTCATATAAGTTGAAGAATAAAACAGACATTTTGTTAGTGTACTGATTTAAGTGATTTGTGTCTCAGGTAAAGACATTTAAAAGGTGATTTATTTTAATAGCATTGCTTAACTTGGTTTGATCTCTGTAGGAGGAAGGCAGTTCATTACTGAGCTCTCTATATCTCAGTTGGCTTCACCACTTTACAGCACAGTGCTGTTTATTTTTTTACTAGGTCATTGGTTTCCGCAGTAGGTCATACTTTCTGCTAAACAGCTTGGCCTCTTATGGAGAGAGAATCTGTGACCTTCTGAGGCTTCCTAGCTTGGGAGATGTCATGTCAGCATTAAGGCATAACTATTTGATCAGAAGAAAATTTTCACTGATGAAGAGCTGGCACATGTAGATTATTTCAAGGAAATTTCTATCCTCAGCACTTCATGGGAAAGTACACAGAAAAAGATTGTAGGCAAAAAATTTTATATAGATAGCTGACAAATAGTAAATGTCACTTCTTTAATTCCCATGCTGTTTGTAAGTACCTGAGGTTAATTGTGTTTTTGTATTTGTTTGAAGTCACATTCTGTGGAGCATAAAGCGTACAGATAATATTTCCTTTTCTTTCTTTTTGCAAGCATCATCAGCTGTTCAGGAATTTTCCATGTGAATTTTCAAATTTTACTTTTTTTTTCCTCTATGATTCTATGAATGGGCAGATGTCCAAAACCACTTCTCCTACCCATCTCCTTTTTTTTTTTTTTTTTTTTTTAAGAAAATAGCTTTTAATTTAGCAAAGCGATGGGGAAAAAAAGGAATTAAAATGGAATCCCAGATTAGGTTCCTAAATTTTGGCTACAATTGTATTTGTCCTTCCTTTCGTACTTTAATCTGCTTCTTTCTAAAATACCCTTTAATTAGAAAGGATGAAATTGAATTTCTTTGCTAACATTGCGTACTGATGTAATCTGCATGTTATTGTAGATTTATGAAATGGACACCTTTGTATTCACAAGATATTCTGTGTTACAACGTAATCCATCCTCTATTTTAGTATGTTTTCTTTATGAAATGATACCAATAATTTAGAAGGAGAGTTTTCTTAAACATTTCCTCTAGCAACTGGCTCTATGAAATTGTGAAATTAATCTGTTCTTCTAATCTGCTGTACATCTGCAGTTGCTTTTTCATTTGCTGCATTATATTACAAGAACATCCTTCTTAGATATTAAGTGATTTCACAGCTAAGTGCTTGAAGAAGTACGTACAAACCTTTTTAGAGTACCTTCTGCCTCTAAACTGTGGAGTTAACCAAGAAAAAAATCTCACTGCTAACAAATGGATTTCTTATCTTTGTAATTTTAAAGTGTGGTACAGCATTTGTCCAAATTGATTGAAAAAATGCAAAAGCAGTAAAAATAAGTCCCTTATTTGGCAGCGTTCCTCAATGTGGAATAAGATTTTTAGTCACCTACAGTGGTATTTTTGCTTCAAAGAGTGCAGAGTGTCTCATTTGGGTTCTGAGGAGATTTACTTCAGTACTTATTGCTACCGTTTTTTTCCCAGAAATATTTCAGAAAGTAGTTAGAAAAAATTATAATTTTTAGGGCCTAAGAGCATAGCACTACTTTCATTGCTAGACCCAGGTAGGTCCTCAGAGTGTGTTCAGCTACTTCTCAGAATTTCATCTAGTGGTACTATTCAGAATAAGTTGACCATGCAACTGCCAGATTGGGATTTAAATTGAGTACAGCACCTTTACTCAGTAAAGTACACTGCATGACTCCATGCTTTTATATGTTAATCTTCATCATTGAAACTCTAGGCAAAGATTCAGCTCACATCAAATTCCCCTCTTTCTTTTAGAGGGTTCAGACCCACCTTGTCCTTCTGCAAACTGTTAGGGGAGTGAAGAGTAAAATGAATTTTCAGAATCACAGAATGGTTAAGATTGGAAGGGGGCCCTCCAGAGGCCATGTGTTCCAACCTGTCGGTTCAAGCAAGACCATTTAGAGCTGCATGCCCAGGCCCATGTCCAGGCAACTTTTGAATATCTCCAAAGAAGGAAACTTCACAAACTCTCCAGGCAACCTGTGTCATTGCCTAGTCACCTGCAGAGGAAAATACATGTTTTGTGTTGTTCAGATGATACCTCCTGCACTTCAGTCTGTGCCCATTGCTCTGGGCCTGCCACTAGACTTCCCCTTACTGACCCTCACGAATTTCTTGTCAGTCCATTTCTCCACTCTGTATTTCCCAGAATAGGTTTGTAGATTTTACCTGCCATCTGATTTTCCTTTCCTCTCCTACCTTTATTTGAACAAGGTAGCCAAACCATGTGTAATTGAAAAGTTATTTGGGGAAGAATGTTCTTAACACATCTGTAATTCTGCAGAACATTATTCTAGAAATCAAGACCAGAAGTCAAGGGCAAGGATGCTACTGATTCTGTAACCGATTCTGTAACCTTAGGATATTACTCTGCGAAAAAATTCAGTGGAACACAGAGTCTTCCAGCAGCAACAGCCTTCTCTGTGGCACTTGTGGACATCCCTTCTGATGCCTGTTTGATGTCAAAACAGGATCTTCGCCAGGATCCAGACACCAAAAATTAGGCATTGCGATTCTGAGTGTCACAATACAATACCTCACATACAGATCTAACTCTAAATTTGTCAGTCTATTGGAACTATGAATGGATACTTCTTAACAAAAGGAAGCCTAAGGATAAAAAAAAAAAGGTAACTCTATCCAAAACAGTATTATATGATCCTATTTCTTCTCTCAATTCAGAAATCCTCTAATAGTAAGATATCTGCTTTTATTCTTTGGTTTGAAATGAAGAATGTACTCTCTGGATTATCTTTCAGCCGTATCAGTTCTATAATTGAATTATGTTCTGTAAAAGACATTTGGAAATGACCATGTGTTTTGATTCCTTTTGTGTATTTTCTCTTCCATTTGCACCTAAGAAGAAATGTGATACTATAGTCTGGCAGCCAATAAGGGCAGTACTGAGTATGTTGCAATACCATATTGAAATTTTTCCATGTTTCTGTTGAAAGTCCAAGTACTGACTTTCTGAGAGGCATAAAAAAAATGTTGCTTCTGAAGTTTTACATTAGAAGTTACTGTATTTTACAACAATAATCTATGCCAAAGTAATTCTATAACTATAGTGGAAAACAGAAAACACAATAACAAGCTTAATAAAGATATGGAAAAAATATTTCAAATATATTTGTGAATTAATGGACTTCTGGAAATTAGGTAGAAAAAATGAGTCATATTTAATATTTAATTTTTTTTCTGAAGAAACAATAAAGGTAGAGCAATTATAAACAGATGTGATTTAGTATCAGGAAATCACTGCTCAGCCGCTTGGAGAAAACACTGAATGTTCTGCTAGGCTGCCTGTTTAACAACTGCAGTAACTTCCGAAGTTATTTAAGTTACTTATGCTTAGTGTACTATATCGCAGGGTAATCTAGCACTGTGCATACTTAGGCACATACTTTTATGGAGATGATAGCCATGTAATAAGCACCGTAACAATTTACAACTGTAAATAGTTATTAGGAGTACCATATGCTGGGATTTCTCCACAGATGTTCTTTCTTCTTTCTAGAAAGTTTTCTTCTAAGCAGGAAAAGACTACCTTAGTCACCTGCTGTGACTCTCAGATGATTGTCAGTCTGGTTGGAAAAGTGGCTCTTAATGAGCTGCTGGGCATCTTGTGATCAGGAACAAAAGCAGCAAGTCTGAAACTGGGATTAACATGTGTCTGCATCCACAAATGGCCTGCACAGGATGTGTGCAGTATTTCTGGCATGTACTAGATGCATCCTGCTTGCTATGCATGCCCAGGGACTTGTTCTGCTCATGCATAGTTGTAGTGGACCATTTTGCCTTATTAACCAGAAAATACTTGGTAGAAATATGAGCATCCTACTACTTGTCTGTCTTACTGTCTGCTCAAGTCATTACATGGAAAATATAAATTCATTATGTAGAAAAGTTATTTGGTAGACCAAGTCTCAGAGCATGTATCTTTAAATAAATGAGAAGTCTTTAGATCGTTCAAGTAATCTGTTTAAAGAGTGAATTCCTTCATTACATTCAAAAATGATATCTTCTAAAATTATATCAGGAAAATTTGCTATGTCTGGCTAGTAACATTTTTTAACTTTTTAATTTAACATAGGAAGTCTGAGGATAAAATGTCATCTGTTTCTTCTATATTGAAGAAAATACTGTTTATGGAAAATAGAAAAAACTAGAAAAACTCCATTCATTTTAACTGCAAGCTTGTCCAAACGGAGAATTGCGCAGTATGGTGTATTGTAATACAGAAAAGCTGCATGGGGAATTTTCTAGTTTGGTGGGTGTTTTCTTTTGTTTGTTTTTGGTTTTGTTTTTTAATGGCTTTAGGAAATATAAGGGAATGGCAGTTGTGTCAGTGAGCATTTGGTAAGACAGCCTTTATTTACAAAGTCTTGAGACTGTCATATATTATTTTCTGTACTGGAGATTTGACAGACTGAGATAGGAATAATAAATTCTGCCTTGTCATCACTATTTCAAAGCTTGGAAGATTATCTTGTAAACTTAACTCATATTTCTAATTTTACCACAATAGTCACTGACCCATATGACATTTTCAGATATTTCAGAACGCTCAAAAATCAGAAGGCTATTTAAAAAAAACAAAGTCACATGGACAAAATCTTCAGGCTAATCTAATACAAGTTACTGCTTCCCTGTCTCAAGTCATATTTTCTTAATAGGACAGAGATTGTGTGTATTGCATAGGTAAGCAGTCCTTAGTTGCTAAAATAAATTATTTTGAAAATTACATATTTTTAAAAATGCGTTTAAAATTAACATATTTTCTAACAATTTAATGTCTTGGAATGACAATTTATGAAAATGGAGGGCATCAAATATTTGCACTTGGATTCACAGCTGACATAATGAAAAAACGTATATAATTTCATAACCTAATTTTGCATATATTTTTACATTTCTCTTATGTACCTTTGTATCATTTAAAATAGGTGTCTAATTTTATTCAAAATCTTTTTTTTGTTTCAAAATCATTTTCCCTATGAACAGGGAGTGGACAGGAAATAGATATTTTGTGAAGTGTTTCATCTCTGCATTAGTAGGAACATTCATGGAAAAAAAGATGCATATCTTTATTATTTTTCTGTGTGTATTTTAAGTTAACAGTTGACACAAAGTAAATGATGAAGTCTAGTTACGGCATAAATGAGAGCTGCTGTTTACTGAATTTTAACCCTGCTTTGTCCAGTCCTGGTGGCAAGTCCTTGGGCAAGACGCTTCTTATCTCAGTTTAACAGAACAGAAAAGTTTTGCCTGTGTACCCAACAGGGATGTTAAGAGGATTAATTTGTTAAAAGCATGAAGATTTAAGTGAAAGCAAAGCATTGCTATTAATATATTTGAAGCCAATTGGAGTACAGGATCTTAAGCAGAACAAACTTTTCCAACCTCGAGATATTCGGAATGGAGCATTGCAGACAAAATCACAGGAACACATATGGTCTTTTGTTTGAAAGGTTTAAGATATTACAGCTTTCTTAGATTTAGTTTCCGCTTTTGGAAGTTACTGCTTTAACTGATGATTCCTGGTCA